>NC_084865.1:7679552-8036219 GCF_951802175.1 Populus nigra
GATTTAGTTAACTATAATCTAAAAAGCGTGGGCAAAACATTGTAGCCCATACCATTGTAGACACAAACTCATTGCATTGTGGATTGCCACAATGCAATTTTTTGTCTATAAACTTTATTTTAGCCCTTATAGGATCCAATTGAAGGTCAATGTAAGTTAATTTGCTACAAAATGATGAGATTAAAAGATAGAGGACTAAAGTGAAAAAAACGGAGGCAATGAGTGATATTTTCAAACTTGTTGTGAAACATTCATTGTAGTCCTCATACTTTCTGAATTATAAATTTTAGATACCTCTAATTTCAAAATTCCAAGAAAAATCAATTTTGGTTCAAAACTTGATTTTCCAAATTTTTCAGTTCTTGGTTTGAGAAAGAAGGTGAGAGTCATCGGATTTTAGCAGTAAAGAGAGAAAATTGCTGGTTGACACTGGTTTTGGTTACCAAAATGATTGATCTTTGTGTCAACAAGTTTCGTTTTATGAGGGAATGTAAACATCCAACAAAAATGAAAGCCACAAATGATCCCATCATCACTATCGATTGTTGAATCGACATCAACATAGATTTCGCTGCCGCTTATTGAGTCAGCAGCGACGCAATTATCAGGAGTTAAGAGGGGGGAAAACCCAGTATTGGAGTAACCAAAGGGAGAACAAGAACAAACTTAAACCAACACCCAAACACCCCAGCTCTTTAAGAGGGGGTATAAATACAAGGAGGAGAGAGAAGGTGACCTTTCCTCTTCCCAAAATCTGTCTCCAGCAGCTGCATGCTCCTTTTTTCTCTTTCTTTTTCCCAACAAAAATTTAAACTCAGCCAGCTGCAGATGCCTTTGTGAGAGTGAGTGAGTGAGAGAGAGTTGAGAGCTTGAGAGAACGTTAAACAATTGCTTAGAGGGAAGGGGGAAAAGGCTGGAACCGGTGGGAAGAAACTGACATAAAAAAAAGAACCGATAAAGGAAGAAGAAGGGAGAGAACCGAGAGAAGCAGAGAAGGAATACTATTAAATTGTCCCAGATCAACTTAGATTCAAAAGGAATGGGCCATGTAGTCTCCTTCCTTTTGTTCTTGAGACCTCAGAACCGAAATGACGAAGAAGACCTAAGAAAATTGACCAAGGACCTCTAGGCTAGTTGTGAAGGAAATTGAAATCAACTAAGAGGACATGCATACATAATTGAAATGAGGCCAATTTACAGAACATTTAACAAAGAAAAACAAAGAAATTGAATGAATAAAACATTGTAGAGGGTCGCCCATAACTAAAGAGTTGGCTAGAATACATTGTGTAATAATATGCATGTGAGTGTTCATGTTAAAATCATGTGACTGCCAGAATTTAATGACAGATTATGTGCTGAAATTGAATTTGTATGTGTGTGTTCATGCTAAAATCATGTGACTCTGCTGGAATCTAATGATAGATTATGTGCTGGAATTGAATTTGCATGTGTGTGTTCATGCTAAAATCATGTGACTCTGCTGGAAACTAATGACAAATTGTGTTGTCTGCATCAAGTTAGCGTTCGCTGTCGAAATTGTGTTGTGTGCAGCAAATCAGCGTTCGTTGTTTAAAATTGTGTTGTCTTCAGCGAATTAGCATTCATTGTTGAAATTGTGTTATTTGCAGTGAATCGGCGTTCACTGTCAAAATGGTGTTGGTTGCAGTGAATCAACGTTTGCTACTGAAATTGTGTTGTGTGCAGTGAATCATCGTTTGTTGTTGAAAATTGTGTTATCTGCAGTGAATTAACATTTGTTGCTGAAAATTATGTTGTCTGTAGTGAATTAGCATTCTCTGCCGAAAGTTGTGTTGCGTGCAGCGAATCACTGTTCGCTGCCGAAAATTGAGTTGTCTGCAGAATGCTAATTTCAGCAGCAAATGCTAATTCGCTGCAAACAACTCAATTTTTGATAGCGAACGCTGATTTGTTGGACACAACACAATTTTCAGCAGCGAAATCTAATTCGCTGCAGACAACATAAATTTCAGCAACAAACGCTGATTTGCTGCACACAATACAATTTTGGCAGCGAACAATAATTCACTGTGGACAACACAATTTTTGGCAGCGCACGATGATTCACTGCACAACACAATTTCAGCCGTGAACGCTGATTCGTTGCATACAACACATTTTTCAGTAGAGAACGCTAATTTGCTGCAAACAACTCAATTTTCGGCAGTGAATGATGATTCCCTGCACACAACACAATTTCAGCAGTGAACGCTAATTCGTTACAGATAACATAATTTTAGCAGTGAACGCTAATTTGCTACATACAACACAATTTCAGCAGTGAACGCTAATTCGCTATAGACAACATAATTTCAGCAGTGAACGCTAATTCGCAACATAATTTCAGCAATGAACGCTAATTCGCAACACAATTTTAGCAGTGAACGCTAATTCGCTATAAACAACATAATTTCAACAGCGAACACTGATTCTCTGCATATAACACAATTTTGGCAGCTGCAGACAACACAATTTTGGCAATGAACGCTGATTTGCTGCAGACAACACAAATTTTCGACAATGAGCGCTGATTCATTGCACACAACACAGTTTAGGCAGCGAACATTGACTCACTGCAGACAACATAACTTTTGGCAGTGAATGCTAAGTCGTTACACACAACTCAATTTTCGGCAGTAAGCGCTGATTCGCTGCACACAATACAATTTTGGTAGCGAACGCTAATTCGCTGCAGACAACACAATTTATCATTAGTTTCCAGTAGAGTCACATGATTTTAGCATTAACACACACATGCAAATTCAATTCCAGCACATAATCTGTCATTAGATTCAAGCAGAATCACATAATTTTAACATGAACACACATGCGAATTCAATTCCAACACATAATCTTTCATTAAATTATAGTAGAGTCACATGATTTTGGCATGAACACACATATGCAAATTCAATTCCAGCACATAATTTGTCATTAGATTCCAGCAGAGTCACATGATTTTAGCATGAACACACACATGCGAATTGAATTCTAGCACATAATTTGTCATTAAATTCCAGCAGAGTCACATGATTTTAACATGAACACCCATGTGCAGATTATTACACAATGCATTCTAGCCAACTCTTCAGCTATGGTCGACCCTCTACCATGTTTTATTCATTTAATTTATTCGTTTTTCTTTGTTAAACGTTCTATAAATTGGCCTCATTTCATTTATGTTATCTTGTCCTCTTAGTTGATTTCAATTTTTCCTTCACAATTAGACTAGAGGTCCTAGGTTAATTTTTCTTAGGGTTTTCTTCATCATTTTTTATTTTGGGGTCTCAAAAACAAGAGGAAGGAGACTATATGGCCCATACCTTTCGAATCTAAATGGATTTGGGATAGTTTGATAGTATTCCTTCTCTCTTTCTCCTGATTCTCCCCCTTTTTCTTTCTCTATCGGTTCTTTTTTTTGTTAGTTTCTTCCTACCGGTTCCAGCCTCTTTCCCTCTTCCCTCTATGCAATTGTTCAGCCTTCTCTCAAGCTCTCAACTCTCTCTCTCACTCTCATAGAGGCATCTATAGCTGGCTGAGTTTAAATTTTTGTTGGAAAAGAGGAAGGGGAAAAAGAAGCATGCAGCTGCTGGAGACAGACTTTGGGAAAAGGAAAGGTCACCTTCTCTCTCCTTTTTGTATTTATACCCCCTTTTAAAGAGATGGGGTGTTTGAGTGTTGGTTTAAGTTTGTTCTTGTCCTCTATTTGGTTACTCCAAGGCCGGTTTCCCCCCTTCTTAACTCCTGAAAACTGCGTCGCTTCTGATTCAACAATCGGCAGCAAAAATTATGTCGTTGTCGATCCAACAATCGACAGCGAAAACTATGTTTCTATCAACTTTGTGATTGGCAACGAAAAACTATGTCGCTGCCGACCTAGCAATCGGGAGCGAAAAATTACGTCGCTGCCGATTCAACAATCGACAGGTACGGTGGGGTCATTTTTGGCTTTTATTTTTTTTTGTTAAGTGTTTACATACCTTGTTTGGGGGACCTTTTTGGCTGTCTGTCCCTAGTAAAACAAGGGCAGCCATGACTTAGTATATTTGCCTCCTTTACTCGAATGTGGCTTTTCATGGTTTGTTTCACCTTTAGTAATGTTCTATCTGGTAGAACATATAACTCCCTCCACAAGGTTTTTTCCCTCCCTGTTGAATCTTTTGAGGTATGTCCTTGTAAACTTGTCCTCCGCTTAGGTGATTCCAAAGAGTTCGGTGGAACTCTTTCTAGTTGGAATACTTATATTGAAATGTGCCACCAGTTTGGCACAGAGGTCACTGAAGCTGGCGACTGAATTTGGTTCAAGGTTGTTGTACCATGTTCTTACTGAACCTCTAAAGGTTATAGGGATAATCTTGCATATGACATGGCTATCTTGAATAACTAGCTCCAGATTGCTGCATATATTTTGTACATGTTCCCTAGGATCTGTAAGCCCATTATAATTATCCAGGTACATTTTGGTAGTGATGTAATCTTTGGTAGCGATCTGTGTATACCACATGTTTGAATAAAAGAGAATCTCTAATATGATGAGGAGTGTTAAACATCCTTATGAATGAATTCTTCATCTAGTTGTTTGCCATTCTTAAGCCTATTGGGCTTAGATGAACTTGATGTCTCTGTTGTAGGATGACATGATAGATAGACAACCTAGTTCTTACGCTGCCTAAATGGATGCCTAGAAAAACCACTTTGTGCCTGAGCATCACGAGGGTGTGTATACTCTTTGCAATGGGTTGATGACCCCTAAGGTTGAAGACCCTCTATTGGATCATTTTGTATACACTCTTTTGGATAATGTAATCGTCTATGGACATTCGATGGAGTTGTTGTAGAGTTGAGTGGAGAGATGTAGCAATTTGCTAAGGAGGAGCTGAAACTCGTTGATGTGGATTTTTTTCTCTCTTGTTGATTTCCTAGCACTGCCTGGGTGAGGAGCTATATTTGTTCCACAAGTTATTAAAGGATTGGCTATGCAGGGGCTGGATTATCTGTGTGTTAAGGAGATCAATAACTCATCCTATCCTTGAAGTTTCTTGATTATCTACTATTGATAATTATAATAAGGTAAAAACGGTTAAACAATAAAGTTATATATGACTTTTAGTAAGTTTTTCCACAGACGGTGCCATTGATGATGTCTTCAAATTCAAGATATGTAACTAAAAGATTATTCAGTGTTTGGGATAATGATTAATCAATATATTCAAGTGCTTAGATTTTTTTCATTTTAATCTAAGGAACTCTAGGCCAATAATAGAAGCTTGGATACCTGCAAAAAAGGTCCCAATAGGGGGATTTAAAGACCCTCTAATGATAAAGTCAGTGTATTTATGAAAAATGTATAAAATGACTTAAGACAATAAATAATTTAAAAAAGCCTTAAATTCAAGGATAAAAAATCTTTGTTCTTGAGTTTTTAAGTTGATTAATACTCTGAAATATATATACCTTTTATCTTAAGAGATGAAAAGTTATGAACCTTTTAGCTGGATGGTTCACGGGGTATTTATACACCTTGAACCATAGTTTAAAACCCGGACCGGCTTGACGGGTCGACCCGGGACCCAACCGACCCGGGCTTGGGATCGGTCCAGGTGTAGGTAAAAACTTGCTTAGGAGATGGCTTGTGAAACCAACCGGTCAACCCCCCGGGACCCGGGCCACCTGGTCAAACCCGGCTGAGACCCGACCTTTTTTTTTTATATATATATTAATAGACGTTAAACAACATCATTTTGGCCTTTTAAAAGGCCAAAATGATGAAGAACAACGATGCAGAATTGGGGACACAGACTCACATAACAAAACCTAATTAAAGAAAGACCAATTTCAATCGTTGAGGAGCAGAGAAGCAGAAGACGTCTTGATCACTGTTGTTTCTCAAAAACCCATTTCAGTACACACACAAATATGCACATACAACTTAAGAGCAATAGCATATCATTTGTGAGACTGGAGCCCCATGATGAGTTAACAAAACCGAATTTTGCTGATGGGTTTTCCTTCACAGACCCATTGATTGAGAAACGGAGCGGTGGTGATCCTTTGGGTCTGTATATTGCTATTTGTTCTTCCAGTTGGGGTTGTTGTCGAGCACAAGGGAAGAATCACTTATGAATGACTGTCTTCGATTACCCATTACAATGTTATTCATGATTCTGTATAGTGGTTGATGGAACAAATTTCATCGTCTTTAAGACTAATATTGCTAGAGATGTTTGCGCCTGGTTTTTAATGAATTAATTACTAATATTATTATTATTAAAGTGGTAATGTAATGTTACGCTTTGATCCAAAAAGTGAAAAAGGGCATGACATTTATATTATAAATTATTTCTTTTAATTTGCAAAATAAAAAGAACAGTTTCTTCTTAGTTTTAAAACTAGTTAATTACTCCTAAAATCCATTTTATGTTGGTTTTTAATTTATTTATTTTTTAAATGGTAAATAATATAGAAAGATTGACTAGAAGTAAATTAAAAAAAATAATATTAAATTGAGGCACAAGTTAATAAACTAACTAATTAGTTTTTAAAATTACAGAAACTATTCATTTATTTTGCAAAATTAAAGGAATCTCAATGTTAATGTAAAAACAATAATGTTTACGTAAGGTAAAGGAAGGAATACAGAATACTAATGTTTCAAATTAAAAAAGCTTAGCAATTTTTTAATTCTTGTACAAATTTTCGTGTGTTGAGATGCTCATAATATTCCTATTTCGTGTGTTGAGATGCTCATAATACAGATTTTCATGTATTTATTTCATCGTTTTGTAAGTGTTGCATTGTAACTAATTACGTATTTTATATAGGTGTTTTTTTTGTTGACCTAGGTCAACCCATCTGACCCGTGACCCGATCACTGGACCGGGTCGATGACCGGATCGGGTTTCAAAACTATGCCTTGAACATTGTTGTCAAAGAAAGAAAAGACTGAAAAGTCCTCTACTTTCGACGACATTAATGAGAGGCAAATATCTCTTAAATATCATTAATGAAAGAGTAAGTATGATAAGTACCTTAAGATACCTTGTATAAACCTATAAGTATAGGGAAATTATCACCTTAATATGAACGATTATTCTAGATGAAGATGTATGGTAGTTTATCACGTCTTTTATACTTAAATTGTAGAGGATTGTCTAGGATCAAGTATATAGCCTTAGTACTTGGTAATGTCTAAGTTTTTTTGGGTCTGATATGTTTGTTAGACCCACGTTACCTTAGGCTTGGCTGAGTTCCAAGTTCAAGTTTTTTAGGTCTGACATGTTTGTTAGACCCACGTTACCTTGAGCTTGGCTGACCCCCAAGTCCAAGTTCTTTGGGTCTGGCAAACAATCTTTGGGTCTGACATGTTTGTTAGATCCATATTATTTTAGACTTGGCTAACTGTAAAGCCCAAGTTCTTTGGATCTGGCATGTTTGTCAGACCAATGTTATATTGGGTTTGGATACCAAGTCCAAGTTTTTCATGTTTGACATGTTTTTCAGACCTATTTTATTTGAGAATATTTTTTATAAATAAAAATCTAGACCAAAAATTTAACTCATCATCTTTATATCAATGTTGCTGGTTAATTTAGAGTTTTTATTATGTTATTCTAGTGTTCACAAGAATAGGAACTAAATTTCTTTATATATATATATATATATATATATATATATATATACACACACACACAATCCAAATTTTGTCCTTTTATCTTGTTCACAAAGTCATCATATTAAATTGATGATGTACATGATAGAATTGTAGCTAGTTTAATAGGATAATAAAACTAATTTATATTTTGGCACATGTATAAATAATAATAATGTTTACATTCTTACTTGGATCAACTTTGTAATTATTACATATATTACGTGTATTTTTTTTTGTTAAACTAGGACCTTTATATTTTTTTGCTAGATTTCTTATGTATTAATAATCACAAACTTTTTATATAAGTTGTGAAATTATTGCATGTTCTTTTTAATCATTTTATTTTCAAGAATAATTTTAATCAAACACTATTGAATTGTTTTTTATTCAACAACAATTTCAATAATAATTTTAACCAAATATATATTTTAATCCAACTATCATCAACTTAAAGTATTTCTTAAAAAACAATAACTTTAAGAGCTACCATAATGTCAAATTTAGTGATTTTAAATGAATTAATGATTAATCAAATATATTATATAATTGCTCCATCATGCCTGCGAGCCATCAATCTAGTTGTCTTCTATTTGAGGTGAGTTTTTAGGATGTAGCTTCGTGCTTGGGAAAGTTGGCTACTGATGGGTTTAGTTTGGTAGGTGTGCTCCATAACTTTGCTCTTTGTCTTAGCTATGGTTTGGGTAGGATTACAACTCATGCAAATTAGCCATCAATGTACATTAAATACACCCTCCCACTATTGAGCTTCTCTATCATTAGTTATGTATTGGGAGAGTTGCGATGGTGGGTTTACATTTGATAGTTTGTTGGTTTGGAATTGTTTGCATCTCCTCCTAGTTTGTCTCTTTCTTGCTCTTGTTCAAGTCTTGTTATCATTGAACTAGACAAGTGTTTCTTTTGGTTCCATGTTGCCTATTCTTTTTCCATGTTTTCATGTGTCATTTTATGCCTGATTTTGTCCTCTCTATTGGGATTGTTGGGCACTTTTTTCCAGGCTTGGTAGGTGTTGGGCTTATAGTCATGGTTGTTAAAAACGAGTTTTGACTTGTAAAATCGCCGATTTTACGAGTCAAAAGGCATAAAACATGTAAAATCAGGTTTAAAACTCGAAAACCGGTAAAATCAATCAAACCTGGTCAAACTCGTATAAAATTGGGTCAACCAATGTAAAACGTAAAAACTGATCCGAGTTCACGATTTCTACTGAAATGAAAAACAATGTGAACTGCCCTTTCTGCTTTACCCTTTCCCCTTTCCCCTTTCCCCTTTCCCTTGTCAACATCTCCATTCCTCTTTCCCCTTTCCCCCCATCCAAATCTGCAAGAACCCCAAATCACCAACGGCTAAGCAGATCAAGAAAACGGACTGAGAAGTGAGAAATCTATTCCACTCTCCACTCACCAGCTGCGCCTTTGATTTTACACGTTTTGACTCTCCACTCACCAGAACGTTATTGGCTAGAAGAAGGTAAGAATTTATAAGGATGTTGTTGTTGCATGAGAATTGTTTCCTTACTGTTATGTGTTATGTGTTTTATTCATGTTCTGTGTTTTAATCAATGGTGGTTCATTTTGTCATGTTCTGTGTTCTTGCATGAGAAAGAAATTAGTACCTGAACTAATAAGAGTACCTATTAAAATACTTGGAATTTGCTTTACCTTTTGGCATGTACCAAAAAATTACCGGAAGAAGATCAAGATCATCAAACTATATTTCATTAAAAAAATAAAATAACAAAAAGCAAGTCGGTTGAATCTCTGTCAATATTATGGTGATTATGGATTTACTATTGGTAATGGTTTCTGGGTTTTTTCTTTTCTTTCTAGATATTATACTAACCCTCAGCGATTTTAGCATCTATGTATTTCATCTAGATCTTATTGTGTGCATGTATCTTGGCGATTTACTTCTAGGATAGGAAGCAGATCAAAGATATACTGGAAAAGTTCTGGGAAACTAATTATATTCTGTTTCTGTTTGGGAGCTGAACAATGTCATCTAGTAATGAATTTTTTTTTTATAATTGCACTATGTTGTTGTTGGGATACGGGTAGGCCTTCTACCTTCCTAAATGCATCTGTCTCCATTTAGTTTCATCATCAAAGTGGATATCATAAATTTTTGAGACTTCACCTTTTGAATTTAACTGTGGAACCATCACAGCTATGCGATTCTCTGTTTTTCCTAGCATTAAGAGGATGCATTCCTATCAAAATGCTCATAGGGTGTGTATGTGCCTCGTAGCATAGGATTGGCTTCCCATCAACAACTGTATTATGATTCCATTCAATTATTTTAATGCTCCAGATATTGAAGGAACAAATATAAGCTACTAAGAAAACACAAACTTATTTGAAAAGGAAAAACAACACCATGTCTATGCATCAATATGCTGCAAAATTCTATGATAATCTCAATTATTTTGGTTGTGATTTCTATGGCTAAAGAAGCTTTCTTTTATTAATTAATTGAATTTCTTTTCGGCATTGCTGCTTGCTTGTGTGTGAATCTGAAACGATGTTGGCACTAATATATATCGCAACTGCTGTTTATTTCCATAGACATGCATGTTGTGGGAACTAGGTACATTTATTTGGTTGTTGTGTGATTATTAATTGCTTTGTTTTGCACACTTATGGATAATGTATTTGCTTCTTTTTAGAAACCTAACCTATTTGAAACAAATTGTTTGACTCACTGTGAATAATACACGTTTGCTTGTGGAGCTTTGTGATGCTTGCAAAGGAGAATGGCATAGCAACTTTGCTATATAATTGGCCATGGAAATCATTTAGTTGGGTTGATTACAAAAGATATTTTAGGGTTTATGGCTAGAAAAAGTCTTTAATTTTTAGGATTCTTGATAGCAAAGAGAAAACTGTGTAATAGTTGAGAATGCATTTTTCATATCCTTAATTTTTTACTTGCGATTTTACAATTTTTAATTAAAAAGTTTTACTTGCGATTTTACGATTCGAGTTTATATTGTATGTTTCATGTCGTGTTAAAAAAGCATTTTTGACAACCTTGCTTATAATCATTCCCTTTTCTTTCACATCAGCTTTGATGGGAGGCGAGTGAGAGGATTAATTCGTTTTTTTATAAGAGATTGGTTCACAAGTGTTATTCTGCACTATTTTCTCTCTCACAATTGAATCAAGAATCGAAGTGATGTGAACCTCATGATCATGTAGCACACAACCTATAACATGATTGACAACGAATCCTAGAAAGTCAAAACATGTTTGATAGGAATGTGATACAATAAAAACATGTCCAAAAACACTAACACTATTGAAATAAAACCTCACCCTACGAATATTAGTTCACGAACAAGAAGTATAAGAAAGACACCATGAAACTAGTTGATCTTTGATAAGTCAATTTAGTTCGTTAGAGAAACAAAAAATACGAGAATATCTCTCATACATGCAGAACAAATTTGGCAGCACTAGTATTATCAAGTATGAATATTTTATCCTTACAAAGAGTATTTATACTATTGAAAATAAAAACCCTGATGGATCTAGCCTCGCGGGATGACATGTTTTCCCGTAAATCATCCTACAAGATGACATTACAATGGGTGATTTATAAGCAGTTTGATAGCCCAAAGTGCATCACCCATTCGTAGACTTTAATCTTGCCAGTTAAGTTGCACTGTCTTCTACAAAATGAACTTGATTTCTCAATTTAAAATTTCAGCTTGACCATTCATTTGAGAATGATACTTTTATGGAAGTCCGATGAATCACATGATACTTGCGTAGTAATGCTTCCATTAAATGATTGCAAAAATATAGTTAAATAAAAAATAGTTTCTAAAAATTATAATCCGAGTAGAATCTATAACTTGGTTCACAGGTTTAACGTGCTAACCTGCGTTACCTAATTCACAGGTTTGACGAATTACCCACTAGCTAAATAAGCTTTTTTATTTGTCTTATAAATTTTTTTATGGATTTTTTTTCTATTTCGTCCTTCAATATTTGTTTGGTTGGAAAATAGACTGCATGTTTTCTTTTTGTTTATTTTCTTTAAGGTTATCAATGTTTGAAATAAATGTTTATTTTAGGATTGATGCTCAATTTTACGAGCATCTATTTTTATCATATAATTAAATAAAGATAGTTTATAAAAAAAAAGTTATTAAATACAATAAAGTTCATGACTCGAGTCATGGGAGGGTCGAGATTGATCCAATTTGTCGTGATCTCAATATTTTTTTAAAAAAGTTGTCATTTCCAATTAACTCAATATCTAAGAATGAAATTGGAAAAAAAAAGTTAAACTTGAAAGATTCGCGAACCAAGTCAACCAGTCAAACTTGTGAACAAATCCATATATTTTATAAAATTTAATAACATGGCTCTTTTCATAGACTAATTTTTTTAACTATATGAGAAAAAAAATAGATGATAAAAAAAATCAAGTTCAATTAAAAAATTAAATTCCCACCAAACCCATAAATCAATGCCATTTAGATTACCCTAACAAATCTGCAAACCAAACTAACTCTATAAAAAGAAAAAATAAAAATAAATAAATTATAAAGTTCAATTCTCAATCACCTTAATATTAAAAAAATAAGTTAACAAAAACAACATAACCAAAATTCAATAAAAAAAAAAACACTGGATTATTATTGCAATGGGGTGAACAGTAACCCCCCAAAACCCCCCCCCCTCTCTCTCTCTCTCTCTATATATATATATATATATATATATATTATGGTCATCGAAATGGCTTCTGGTAACAGGATTCCTAGTCATTAAACCCTAAAACAGCGGCAAGACTTAAGGCTGCTGATTTTAAAATTGAGCTTTGTATAAGCTGATGTCTTCATCAAAAAGTCCAAAAGCTTTGCTTCATTTTGAAGACTTTTGTAAGCCAATATAGTCCTTTTTTATTTCTCCAGGCAGGTAACCGAGGAAAGGCATCCTATGCACACGTTTTCTGTACAGCAACTCGACACAATACAAGAGGAAGCTGTTCCTTTCAATGAGAAATTCTAAAGTAGGACCATATATTCTTGGTCAATAAAAGGTGATTAGAATAAGAGAATAAATGGGCAATAGGAAGTTATATAAAGCAGCATTACATAATCTCATTATCAAAAAGGGGTGGTGATATTCTATCAATATGATACAGAGGTGTTGTAACCTAAAGGATCTAGAGCTACCCTAAAGAATGATCATACAACTGGCCTGATAAATGAACAGAGCAGTGATTATAATAAGAGACATATAAGGAAGACTGATATCAAGCTAGTGAAAACAGAAGTATGGCTATAGCAATATGTAGATGCAATTGAACTTAGAGATTTATTACTGGCCTCTTTTGCTGAGCCTGTGCTAGAGTTGCTACCTAGTCCAGCAGCAACTGCAGGAGGCACCATGGAAGCAT
This sequence comes from Populus nigra, assembly GCF_951802175.1. Taxonomy (NCBI): domain Eukaryota; kingdom Viridiplantae; phylum Streptophyta; class Magnoliopsida; order Malpighiales; family Salicaceae; genus Populus; species Populus nigra. Next base: position 7,692,652 of record NC_084865.1, read on the forward strand.
GTGGTTGCAGTGGGAAATTGTTATAATCCTCCACATCATAGCCTGCATTAGAGCAAGAAGTTTTCCCATTCAGTGATGCCATTTTATATATGTATTAACAGTCACAACATATATGAAAGTAACACTTACAATCAAACTTCTTCCATCCCAAGACAAGTTTTTCTCTATCAAATACAACACGGTAACCAGTCATGAAGTTTTCTGCACAAGGATCAAGAATTCATATAATTCATTTAAGAGCATATCATTCTTTTATTTTCAAAAATAGAAGTTGAATTTCCTAGTGTATTGATTAGGAAAAGGAGAAATGAAACAAATTAGAATTTATCCTTGATTGAAAATCATAATTTTCCTTAACCATGGACTGCTACACACAAAGAATTCAAACTTGTGCCTGTTATAAATCAGTTAGATTCCATGTGTAGCATTCATTTGATTTAATACTGAAACACACGTTCATTTTCTTATTTATAAGCACATAAAAATGCAATGCTTACGCCCGATTATATTGAGTTCTGTGCTCTTGACAACGGCCAAGCAATATACAATTTCGTTCTGCAATTATTGAAAGGAAAATTATTTGCTATTAGTATCACAGTAAACAACACAAATCATGGTAAAAGGATATAGAGTAAAACATTACCTGAGTGGAGATCACAATTATTGGATCATAGACAGTAAAATGCCTTCCTCCTTTCATTGTTAAACTCATACTGGGTACCAAACTTGCATTTGCATCAGGACTGACCATCATCAAGAAAAAGGATACAGTTACGGAGGATAGAGACTAGGCAGGTGATGATGGATAAGGCTTCATGTCTACTTTATTTCACTACATTATAATGCCTAACCTCATATCATAACAATATTCAAAAGGAATCCTGGGATCAGGTGGACGCCTCTTATCTCGTGCCAGTGAATGAAACTGTAAAGGAGCATAAGAACAAAATTTCAGTACTGGATTTGGTAATTCAGATAGACTAGCAAAATCAATCTTCATCCTCTGAAGCACTTACTTTCTCCGAGACCCTTGAATAGGCTGGGTCGACCATGTATGTAAAAGAAGTCCCAGAATCAAAAAGAGCTGTGAACTCTACATCGATTAACATGGTTCCTACTCGAGCTTGAGTCACAGTAACATTATAGGTTGGGCTGCATAACAGTTCCAGACACAAGTCAGGGAAAAACTATCCTTCCATCAAGACAATTATATAAGACTATCAGCATCAAGTAAAGGACAAATTACCACTTACTGTGCTGGGTTAACATTAAATGGGGTCTCTTCCTGGTCAGGACTACCCTTGTCCCCGAAACTGATTCTTCCAATTCCATCATGTCCAAAGCACATGGAGAAAGAATCTGCTATTAATCCCTCCCTAGATAAGACACTAGGAACAGAAATCTTCTCCATTCCCAGCCCAAATAAACCATTGGGAGCAGCAATGTCTAGAAATGAACCACTTTGAACCTGGCCACAACTGCAAATTTCATATTGCATATTCATCTCAACCTATACCCAAAGCATGATGAGAGAACATTGCTATCCAGAGGCAAGGTGTTAAAATTGTTATTAGAAGACAAACTAACTCACCCAAATGTGACATACGCTTCAACAAATTCTCGTCCACCATCTTCTGTTGTAAAGTGCAGAACATCCTTTACCAAAATCCCAGAAGTAGACGTTTGAGCAGAGACATAAGAGACTATGTAAGGGCAGCTGCTGAATGTTCCAAGGCAGCGATTACGCTGTGCACACATATCATTGTTGCAGGTGACCTTTTTGCTTGTCGATGACTCTCTTGGGTTGTATATACTAAGCTCAAAATCCTGCTAGAATAAGTCACACATGGTAGAAAATCAACCATAAGCATCTAATAGCATTTGATATAGAAGCAGTAAAAATGCATTCATCTAGATTCATAGGCCACTGTTCATCATACCACCAAGTGCTCCTTTAGCTGTCTAATAACCTAAGCATTGTCAAACAGATTAAATGCAAATAACCTCTAGTCTCCACTTTAGTATCCAATTAATAAGAGATAACAAAGACTTACAAAACTCTACAACGAGGGACAAGATAAAGCCAAACAAGATGAATCAACAAAGCCACATTCCATAAAAAATCACATTTACCGAATAAAAGTAAGAATTGAGAAGAGATACATACAGAAGCATAACTAGCTCCATGAGTAGGTGCACATCTGCTGCAATCACAAGGCACCCAGAACAAATCACTTCCTGTGTCAAGTGCCACCATAAACTTCACTCCTGGTGTCCCCAATTCCACTGTTGTGTAATGCAAGCTACACATTCACCCACAAAAGGATTGGAAAATTAAACCCAATTCAAGAATCACTAAAACAATAAATTTTTTAAAACCCACTTAAAGAATTACTGAAACAAGAACCCATTTCTTAAAACCCAATTGAAGAATCACAAAAACAAACAAAAATAAATTGACAGTAACTGACAATAAAACGCAAAAAGTTGAAAGAACATACAATCCCAAGGAGCTGATTCTAAAGGTTGAATTCCCATCAGAAAAAGCTAAAGATGCATCAGCATCAGAGAGTCTACGCCCCCTTAACATCTGATCACGATGAGCCAATGCTGCATAGTACTCAAAGCTTCCTTTCTCGGGCCAGTTTCTGGTCAAACCTGACCAATTCTTGAATGAATCAGAGAATCTGTGGTGCATCTTGAAAGTAAAGACGCGGCCTTTACAGGTTTTAGAGAAAACCGAGATTGTTATCAACAAAAAGAAGGTTAGTTTCGATGAAGATCTCATTTTGAAATGAAATGAAATGATAATTGCATTGCTTAAGAAAGGCAAGATCTTGATTCTAGAGAGAGAGGGGATCTTTTATGTGTATTATCAGTGAAAGTGACTTAAGTAGTTGTAGTAGTATAGAAAGTTGTTAGTAGTTAAGGTTTTTTCTTGCGTGTGAGTGAGATATGAGGTCAACATTTTTTTTTTTTTAGTAATACGGGATCATAGATTTTTCAGGGAAAAAATTGGACTCTAGCATGCAAAATGCAAATGCATAATAAATTAACCTAGGAGCAAAACTTTTGGTAAAACAGTATGTTTCAAGGATTTAATAATTCAGAAAAGTAATATTTAATTAATATTGTAGTTTAGAAATATTATATTTAATTAAATATTATAATTGTGAACCAAAATAAATTATAATTGATGTTGTGATTCATAACTACGATATATAATTAAATTCTATGATAAATCGATCAATTGCTTCACAATAGTCATAAACTAGCAAATCAGTTTACACTGAAAAGCAGAGATAAACTTTTATGTAAATAGTATATTTCAGATATTTTAATTGTAATCAAATTTTTAGTTACAAGTTGGACAAAGATGTATATTTTGACATATAAAATATATTTGAAGGAAAAATTTCATAAAATCCATAATTTTTTGTGTAAACAGGTCTACTAGTTTAAACAACTGGATAAACCGTTTGACTAGTTGAGCTAGAGAATTGGTAGTGAGGATACTGCCCCTAGCAACAACAAATTTCTCTAATATTTAGATAAAAAAATATATGTTTTTTTATGAGATTTATGATTTACTTTATTAATCTGACATTTAATTTAGTTAATAATTTTAGAGAGTTAACAAGTTTCACTACCAATTCTCTGGCTCAACTAGTTGTTTAAAGTAGTAGACCTATCTACACAAAAAATTATGGATTTTATGAAAATTTTCTTTTAAATATATTTTATGTGTCAAAACATACATCTTTGTCCAATTTGTGACTAAAAAATTCGATTACAATTAAAATATCTGAAATCTACTATTCACATAGAAGTTTATCTCTGTTTTTAAGTGTAAACTGATCTGCAAGATTAATACTCAACAAATTCTCACTAAACTCAATAAATCCTCACATTTCATAATCACAAATAGCCTCAAGAGTTAAAAAAAGACATCATATATATGCATGCAAAATGAATCTCAAATACTTCAATAATACAATATTAAGTAATTGAAATCTCAAAATATATAAATATAACTCATCTATTTATTTACATCTACACCGTCTACTAGATGATTCGGACTCATTAATAGCACGACTAGATCCAACTCCTACACTCACCGGAGTGGCCTCATCTTCTACCATGACATCATTTAGATTTAACCTTTCTCTATAAGTATTAAGTCTAGTGCATCATCAGGACGTAATAATGTTACATTTGCTTTCAGTTAGCTTTTACATATGGAAACCAAATTGTTGTTAAAGTATACTAAGTTACTTTAACGATATGGTTGATGTTAGATTAAAAAAATTTCAACACAACAAAAATATTAACTAGAAAAGTTTTAGCATTATCATTTAGCCTTATCTAACAAGTTAAACTTGAAAACTCTAGACTAGCCAACTTGACTCTTTGATTAGCTCAAATTTTAAATTAAATAGTGTGAAAATTATCATGAAATGACCTAGTTGACTTCATAAGTTCAATGACAAAAAAAAATCAAAGGATTAAAAAAAAAGATGCATAATTCTAAAAGTGTAACGCCTCATAATTGTTTTAACTTTAGCCTTGCACTTAGGATTTTCATGTTAATTTTTTTTTATAATGGTTTCAATATGTTCAACGTCCCGATAGAATTTATAATAATTTCTTTATATAGAATTTCCTTATGAGATCATTATATCTTTTTAAGTGGCAATACAATTATTTACTAGTGCAACAATTACTTTCCTTTTTACCATAATACATTTACTAATTGATTTGCTTAATATGATCATTACAAATACTTGATTATATTTACGAGTTTTCCTTACACTTAGCTTTTTCATTTCTTGGCTGGTCACATGAATTAAACATCTTGGAATACACAATAATTATATTAACATAATTCTAAAAGTGTAACGCCTCACCTCTTAGCCTAACAAGAAGTCGATTTACATAATTTAAAAGCAATATCAATTAATGATCAAAACCTTAACTCATGCATGATTTCAGATGACTTATAGACAAACTAGCTCAACTTTCTAATACGAGTTTATACATTTATTTCTTCCTTTAAGCCTCTCATTGTAGGTCATATATATTCTATAAAAATCTACCACAAAGATTCACTCTTTTAAAAGAATAGGAACTACTTTGTGTACCTTATTATAGATTAACATAAAAACTCCATGCTTCAAACCTCAAACACCACAAATTGATTGCATAACGATCAACTCATCTTAAGATAGCTTACACTAATGCATTAGTCCATTTCATTTCAATCTTATTTTATACTTACACGAGTGCTTAGGAATTTATATATTTATATGCCACTAGGTATATCATACATAAGGTATACACAAAATTTGGCATTTGTAATCCATTATAACAAGGATAACAAGGAATTAAGGTACTATTACATTTCTTTTTCTTATACATTTATAAATATAACAAATTTTCCTTGTCCACTAATGATGGACTGAACAATTGGCAGACATGTGCCAACATATAGCTGCTATCATTGCTATTAGTATGTTGTTTCACTATTAATGCAGCTACAAATCACACAACACATTAACAATCTTACTCTTATTTATTAGATCATTACATTACATACATGTTATTTAGAACATGTATTATACCACTTTACATGTATGCTTTATCAAAGTAATTCAATACTCATTTTGCACTCACTATAAAAAATCTTCAGATACATAATACACCTACTATCAAGCAGCTTCTATTCATCTATAATTTAGCTGTCTAAATAGGCTTTCAATACTTCCTCAGCTTAACCCGATAAGAAATCAAACAAGATCATTTCCAATCAAGACCTTTCTTATATTCCAATTGATTATCCATAACAATCATTTACTATATTACAATGGACTGTCCCAAAACATCCATTCATTGTACTACTTTTGGTGATCTCAAATACCTTTTTACCTTTAAATTGACTTTTTTGTTATAATATCACCTTCATCATCATAGATAACATCTTTCTTATCATTATTTGGATTTACTTGGTCATCTACCCTTCCAAGCATTCTTCTCAAGTGATACAATTTTCATCTCCATTCTTCATAAGGATTAAACATTTATCAATTTAATTTATCAATCAAACAACCATTACCATGAATTCAATTAAAAAATCTTTTATTTTCATATCAACAATTTGATTTTGCCCAAACATTTTCAACAATAATCCAACAAGTTGATCATTTATATATATATATATATATATATATATATATATATATATATATATAAAAGCTTTGTATAGGGCAATTAATCAAATCACATATCCCGATTATCATTGCTACTAACACCACTTCGAGCAACTAGTCAAATCATATATCATAGTTATCAGTGCAACTAACATCACTAGCTTCTCTCCAGAATGCTAGTCAAATCATATATCTAATCATTAGTGCAACTGACACCACTAGCTTCATTTCGGGCAGCTAGTCAAATCATGTCTTTCATGGAAATTTAAACCAACCATTTAACATCTATCTTCTTAGTCTTGTTGTACCTCTTAAAAAATAAGAGTAGATTTTCTTCAATTGTCATTCATGAAATTTAACATTTATCCATTCATCTCATATTTCAATTAACACAATTGAACACCATTTTCATGTCAACTAAATCAACAATTCAAACCCCTCCTTTAATTTATGTGATGGTGGAACCTTTTGTTTAATAAGGTTTAGGTTCCATTTTGATTTTTCATGTAGTTAGCTCTCTTTTAAAATCGTTAGTGTTATCATCACACATAATTAATCATTAATTCCAACTAAAAGTTTTTAAATTAATTTCCTTGGTCCAACCAAATTTCCTTCTTTACAGGATACAAATTTCCTTCATTCATAAACAAATTAACCACATAGCCATTTATATACCATGCTATGATTCAAAATTATATTTTAAATACCATGAAAATCATGAGTAGTTCTCAATTCTTCCCATAAGTTTTTATTTGGTCATGTAACATAATTAACCATCCATATTACACTTTATATAACACAAATAATCCATTTTTCATAACAACTATTTCAACACAGTCCATCCGCAAACTATTAGTTTAGGTTGAAATCCTCCCTTTCAAGGATCATGGCCTTTTCTTTCTTTCTCTTACAATTTAAATTAATATTCATTCTTTAATTCCATTACATGCCATAATTTAGCACAAATTTCATGTCAATTTCAATCAACAAATTCAATCTCTCCCTCCGTATTATGGCTGATTATTACCTATAAGGATAACATAGAATTTTATTTAAATATTCCACAATTACCACTTGGCCCATTCATTTTTTATGTTAATAAACACAATTCTACCCAAATTTCATGGCAATTAAATCAAACAAACCTAAACCCTTACACATACTAATCCTGAAACTTCCTCACTAAAGGAGACATGGATTTCTTTTCAATTTCTTGCAATTAATCCATTACTTAATCATTACATACTCAAACTATGATAATTCTATATAAATTCTATAAAAACTTAAATCAATTTAATTCAAAATCCCATTCTAATCCCTAATTGAATATTCCATATCATAAAGGGGTATGTTTTCTCTTCAATTCTTTAAAATTAACTCATCACTCATCCATTTTATACCTCCATAAACATAATTATAACATAAAACATCAGTGTAAACAACAATTCATCAAAACTCAAAATTAAATAACACTAATATTCACCCTAGCATAATAAACTTACACCACTCTAATCAACCATTTTAGAAGGATTTCATACTCCAAAAGATGGAAAATTAAGATGGAAACTCAAGAGAGAACCATGTTCTCTTCACTTTCTTTTTGCACCCTTTAATCTCTTTAAAATCCTTCACTTCCCGAGTCTTATTTAATTGTTTCCTATGCTCAAAACCTCTAATTTGATCCTTAAAAGCCCTTCAGAGAACCTTTAATTTCAAGAAAAATAAAGTTCACTCCTTTTTTTTCTTTCTTTTTCGTTTGGTGTGCTCCTAGAAACAACTCTTACAAGGGTGGGATTTCTCGCCCTTTTGTTTGGATCATTTTGCCCATAATTATCTCTTGTATCATTTATGTGTTTTACTTGATTTTCATACCTAAATTGCAAGATTGGCCTATTAAACATTTAATTATGTCTCTGGGCTTAATTTTTATGCAGATTTATCCAATAATCATTTAATTTGACATTGAATCCACATTGTCTCTCCAGTCTTGGGCACCATGGGGTACGATTAAGCTCTTAATTCCATCCAAAACTTCAGCCTGATTTTTTTATATGTTTGAAATCCTCCTCAACTTATTTTTTCTAAATCGCTAGTCTTCTTTCTATTATTATTTATTATTTATTTTAAAAGGAAAAATGGTAAATTTTGGGGAATAACCTAAAAATGGGTTATGACACCTCTTATTTAGAGTGGTTGTCTATTAGATAGAAAAACTATGTAAACATAATATTAAAGCTAGCACTTTAGGCATTGCAGTCCCTCTCTCTTAAATAGGGATTTATAATATTTATCATGGGTGGTTCGTATGGATTACCGTTAGAGGCCAGACAATTGAATGACTTATAGTTTGTGACAACTCGACCTTTAAGAAATTATTCAAAGCCAAAGAAGATCAAATCTTTAGGTAATAAATCCCTAAAAAACTCTAGATCTATCTAACGGGATCCTAAGGACTCCTGAATAATTTTGTTTTATAATTTCCATTGCGTGTTTGATATTTGAAAACCCAATAGTAACATCCTCAAATTCAAAACTAGATTTAATCATTTATTTGCAATTCATTTATAAATCATAAGATTTATTTTTCACAACTTTAGTGAGTTTATAAGTATATTTCATAAGTCTTTACCAAAAAATCCACTAGAGTTGACCCTATATTTTAGACATACCAAGTTATTGACACTCATACTCCTAGTCACAATTAACTCTCACATCTTATTCCTTATCCAACCATCCTGAACCACATTTCATTCAAGACCAACTATATTTTTTAAATCGCATCATACACAAACATATATAAGAACACTACCTTATGATTATGTGTTCAACAATTCAAGAGGATGCAAGAACCATATTTTTTTTAATATATATGGTCGAAACTAATTAAGAAAAAAAAGAATCAAGAAACAAAAAACACAAATTGAAGAATATAACTTGTGATTAGATTTGCTCTGATACCAACTGATGCGAACCCTAGTGGAATTTAATGAAATTTGAGAACCCAAGATCTATCTAATCCAAGTTTGCTGAAAATAGGATGAGCTTATCACAATGAAAAACCTACTCTAAGGCAACAAGATTATAAACTAACTTAATCACAACGCCTCCACTTGGAGACGAGTAAAAAGAGTATAAATTCACAACAAAGATTGGTAAATTCTTTAAAGAGTTGAAAGTTCAATCAAGAACCAAGATTGACAACCAAAGGTCGGCAAAAATCAGAATATTAGTAGCAAAAAAAAAAGTGTTTTGAAAATTATTCTCAAGAGTATTTATACCCCAAGCTAAAACCTTAGTTTTCCTAATGGGTCACATATAAACCCAATTTAAATAATAATCAACCCAAGTTGAAACTAGCCCAAACTAATTAAAATAAATAAAATAAAAAAGTCTAAAATCCAAACAAGTGTTTCCTCATAAAATCAAGAAAGTTTAATAGCCCAACTAATTTAATAAGACAAGTTCAGTTATTTCCGTATTCTGTCTGGTAGTAGTAAAACTCAACTTTAAATGAATGGTTATCTCTCGTCTTAAAGAATTAGAAGGCGTACCATATACCGTTGGAAAGGTATGGAAGTCTAGTTTCCAGCTCAACTGGAATCACCTCCAAATTTGACCTATAGCTTTAGTTATGATAAAAAAAAAAGGTAGTGAAAGGTCAAACTGTCTGAATCTAGTCTTCTTCTCCCAATCCTTGTGTAATGGTCTTAGTTCCACCAACAAGCCCCTCTTGAAAATGAATAAGATTAATCACGACTTGCTCCTCATTATTTAATATCCTCTTGAAGTCCATCTTAGCCCACGTATCTTGAAGAAGTCCATTAACAACCTTTTTGAACCCCTTAGCTCTAAGCTTTGTAACTGGACGAACCAGAACCTTCATGGATCCTTTAGTGCTTGGATCGCATCAATATTATTCAGTTAACTAATCCGTAGTATAACTAACCCTAACCATTAAACAACCATAGTGTCTGCACTAGTAATTTTATTCAATGGCAGCCTTAAGAACTATATAAGTAGATATATCTAGACAACATAACTATATGCAGTCTATGTTAGATTTAATTGAATGTTTTCCATAAAATTAACAACATACATCTATCATAATTATTAAACTTAGTTGCTTCACAAGTTTAAATATCATAATTCTGGTTTTGATAGCAAACTTAGCAATAGATTGATTAGAATAATAACTTAGAGTCTGCTCTAAAAATCAAACTAAAAAATCATAGAAAAACATTCATACTCATCATATAAATTGGAAAAAAAAAGATAAAATAGATCTCACAGTTTCTGAAATCCAAAGGTTTCAATATCCTTTCAACCAAGAAAAATAACTTAGTCTTGTATCTCAATCGAAAAACTAAGGGAAAGAAAAGGTGAAAACATAATTTCGAGTATATGGGAAAATGGTGAGAGTTTTCTTCTTCTTTTTGGCCGCTTGTATCCTCTCTCTTTCTTTCTTTCTTTCTTTTTATTTGATAAGAAACCCTAATCCCCACACCCTTCAATTCGCTTGTATCCTTCAAAAATAATAATAGTCCTTTCCACAATAGACAATTTATATTTAAGTGGTACAATAACTATTTTCCTAAAAAGAAGAAAAAATAAAGAACTTTTCCATATGAAGAAATAAAATCTTTCCATACAATGAAATAATTTCCATGTCGGTTTGGATGCTTTGGAAGTAAGTTGGACTTGTGCACAAAACTTGTTTGCTGGTAGAATTTATGAGTTATCTTAGAAAAATCATATCTCTCTCTCATATGAGCTCCTTTTCTGCTGCAATTTGGAAGTTTGATAGGTCTTTGAGTCAGAAATCCAAAAATATTGAGTTTGCATCAAATGGACTTCTCTAACTCGAGATATTCATGTCAGAATGACTGAAGTCAAAACTAGTAGAATACGAGACTTGTCTTTAAAGGCTGTGATTTCCATGCTTTTTTTTTCTTTACCATATATGTATAGATAAGTATGGATATTAGCTTTCTAATGCCACTAGAATCACTTCATTTCAACCGCTACAACTTAAGTTCTGCATAAAACATCGATCAGATGTCAAATCTGCCAATATTCAACATAGGTTGGAATATGGTCTGAATTTTATCTTTAATTTACTCATTTTCAAATCTTACATCCAAAAGTGCTTTTAAAACATAAAACAAAGATAATCAAGGCATTTTATATATAAAACATGGGCAAAATACTTGGTAAATATGGGTAAAACTATCAAATAATATGGTTGCATCATTTTAGCTTGTATTACATTCAGTCATATTAGGTTTTCACCTTGGGATGCATTAAGTCATATTGGGTTTGTTGGTGTTGATGGGTTTGTCCTAATTATGTACAAGTTGGTTTCGACCAAATCTAATTTGGGCATTATGGATGTGCATATGGTCCTAAAGTGGCTAGCATTAATTAGGGTGTTAGGGTCCTTTTCTTAGAAGGATTTGTCAAAAATCCTAGCTAAGTTTGGGTTCATGATAGGAAGTCACAAGGCTGAACTGGAGAGGTATTATGGTGTCTCTATATTGGACAAAGATTCCATATCTAACGTGGAAACTAAGGGGCGACTGCATGTGGGTGTAAATTCCCCTATTTATTTGTTCACTACAAGGATTCCTTCCCTTTCAATGAGAATAGAAGGAGCTAGATTTGAAGGACTTTCCTTGTTGTTTTCTTTCTTTTCTCTTGTAAGATTTCCTTTCTTTAAAGTGAGATTTTGGAAGCCTTTTAAAAAGGAAGAATTCAATAACTCTCTTCCTTATTTTTTAAAGTATTAATTCGACCAAACAAGGGAAAAAGATCAAGCATTGAAGGCAACATGTTCCAAGCATGGAAAGTGGTCTAAAATGGGTGGTAAGCACATATTATTCCTACGCAAGTCAGACCCCTACACAAGGAAATTAATCAAGCTAGGGATGGCTTCGGGGGTTGATTGTATTCTTGAATTATTCTGAATATTTTACTTAGTTTTTATGTTGTTTTAAGTATTATTTAAGCCATAATATTTCAGTTTAGGATTTTAAGTTTAGTTGAGTTTGTTTTGGCTTAAATTAAGTGTTTTAAGTTTGATTTAGGCATTAGGCTTGTGTTAGCTGAAAGCTCAATGGCTTACAACCCAATATAGATCCATTAGTGTAAAACCCCGAGAATGAACTTATACAAAGAAAATTATATTAAAATTTAAATTCTAATAAATATAGAGATAACACAAATACAAAAAAAAAATAACAAGTATGAAAGCCTTATTGCTCAAATTGTGAAAAAGAATAGAAATGGGGTCAAAATGTAATTAAGAATAAATTGGACTATAAATACCCCATTTCTTCTCGCTCGCAAGGCCAGTAGAAAACACATCAAAAAAGGGGGGATATTAAGATTTTCCAATCAAATTTGGGAGAGAAAACACTAAGGTTTAACAAGTTATAAGTCCTAGACAAATCTATAGGAGAAAAACATCATTTATACAAGAGAAATTACAAGAAACAAGTGTGGAAATTATGAAGAAATGAGGGGTGTGTGGCTGGCTACATGCAAGGAAAAGGGAGCCAAGATTTTCCAAATTATCAAGAAGTAAATCTTTGATTTCTTCCAAGTAAGGAATTCTAATCCTAATTTCTACGAGTTTAACTTCAATTTGGTTGAAATTGCACAATCTTATTGAATTGAAAATTAGGGTTCTTAAACATAAATTAGGGAAAATGTGAATTACCTAAAATTTGATAAATTAGAGTGCTGCAAATTATCTTGGATATGATATTATGTAAAGACAACAACAAAAAAAAGAGAAAAAGGGTTCAAGGTAGCCAGCTATTAGGAGGGTGAATAAGAGGGGTAAAAGTTGTGATTTCTTTGTTAGATTGTTCTTAATGTATTGTTATGATGTAAATGATGATTAGAAAAGAAAATTATCACCAAAGAAGAAAAAGGAGCCCTTAGTTCCTTTTGGGTTATATTCAGCAAAGATGGGAATTGGAGGGGGAATGGGAGTTTTAAGATTCTGTATGAAAATTAGGAGTGATTTAGGTGTAGTAGAAAGTTACTAACAAAGGAAATCAAGATAACTTGATGTTATGGGAGTTGTATGAATTGGTTTTGTAAGCCATGTGGAGTAGAAAGGAAATATGGCCTAAAACGTGTTTTAAGGATAGTTAATAAGTGATGAAAATTAACTTTCAATCTGACTATTAGACCGAACTTAAATTTTGCTAGGTAATTCTAGAACCTAGATCTATCGGAGGACCGGTTAGCTATAACCAATCAAGATCTTAAAAACATTCAAATTAAGCTTGACAGATGATGTTTGAGCTATTTTTTCTTGGATTTTTAGCTTAATTTCATATTGTGTTTTGTGTTTTTTTTTTAATATTTTTATCTTGTAGCATATTTAAGGAGTTGTAAGACCTTATAGGCATATCATGTCAGAGATAATTCTCCAATAATAATGTGCATATTAAGGTTATTGTGTAGTAACCCTTTTTGGCATCAATTTTGTGTTGTTTTGTTTACTATCTTCTTATGTTTTGTGTTTTTTACTGCGTCAAATACCAACTTCAATGAGATTCCAAATCTCTTTGGGTCTCAAAAAAGGTTTCCATGGCATTTCTAATTATCGTAGTGGTTATCAAACTTAGGTATAGTAGTTTGCACAAAGTTCTCTATTGTCATTTAGAGAATTGCTACTTTTTTCCAGAATTAACAAAGCATAGATCAATTAGTTTTTACTTCTCTATTTAAAATCAAGCTATAATATCACATGATAGAATATATATTATAGAGAGGTGTGGTTGGAGAAGAAAGACACTAAATTTATTAATAATTATAGTTTAAATAGAGAAGTAAATGAACTAAACAACAAAAATAAATAAATAAATAAATCAGCAAAAAACTTCTGCATTACTCCACTAACAGAGTATGCTCCTAAAGAATAGATCAAATAACAAACTCTGAAAGACTAGAATAGATAGAATTATAGTGAAAAAAGTTTTATTTGATGAATGAACTATAGGAGATCCTAAGCAACAACATGATACCCTGCACATGTAGTTTCTCTACCATCAATTTCATAACAAATTCACATCCATATCATTAAAATCATAATTAGTCACTAGCAACATGACCAGACGTGAAATTATAATGGGATTAGTACCAAGTACTAACCATATTAGTAACAAGATTCTGAATTCCACCTCTTTCACTAGTAATTGGTTAGTTGATGATGAAAAATAACAAATAAGATTAGAGTAGTGATACGATAGGAAGAATAGTTATACATTTATGAACAAGTTCATACCCATGTTTGTTACATTTGAGGGGTTTGATAGATTCAGATACAGCGGGTCCAAGCAAGCGAGGTTTCGGACATAGGGGCTAGTTATTGCCTCTAAAACATTTCCTAGTTGTGTCTGAACCTGAATCAACTAGACTACTTTTTACTGCTAGATGATACATATTTTTTCTTGTGATCTAAAGAAGCAAAACAAAGTCGGAATCAAAAGAACTTAATCAACCTTCTTATGACTTGTAATATTTCTACTCTCATGAATTAGAACTCATCCAAGGTGGAAAATGGAATTTATCCATTTATCTTACGAGACTAACCACACAATTATGAGAGAGAGAAAGAGTAATCCATTATCATTGGGTTTCCCGAAACACATACGCACAATAAAAATAATATATAAGATTTTTTCAGGAGTCACATGGATTCTGTTAGACAGATCTAGAGTTGTTAAGAGCTTATACAAAAATTACCTGAATATCAAATATTCTTTTCAGTTTTGAATATTTATTTTAAGGTTGGGTTGTCACAAATCATAAGTCGTTCAAGTATTCGGCCACTAACAGTAATCCACATGAATCATCGGTGAGAAATCTCCAAAATCTTTTTAGAAGAGAGGGATTGTAACATCCCCCATTTCTGGGATAAAACCACAATCTCATGTCAATAGAAAAATAGAGTAGTTAAATTATATATATATATATATACATATTCATGGTCTTTGTATTAACATCTACCGGAATTTCGACAGAGTCCCTCCTATACCGGAAGGTCTCAAGTTACCGACATGTAACCTATTTACACTTCTAATAGTTCGCATCCCATAACTTAATTCCCGACCCAATCATCCTGGGTTTCAATTCCACAATTATACTCACACCTATCAACCATAATATTTATGATATGCATTATATAACAAAAATATCATTATGGATGGATAATTTAAATAAATATAAATACATAGACATGAAATATGGTTATATAAACTACAGCATTAAATTCATCCAATCAAGTTTAAACATTTATTATACAAATTAAGTTATACAAACATTTTCATGTTTACAAATGACTCATAAGACCAGGTTTAGAATATCTTACCTGATGCGAATCAAGGTTTCGATCCCTTCTTTTCTTTCTAATGACAGCCGACCCTCTCCTCTTCTCTTCTTGTTCAATTTTTCTTGTTAATCCCTTTCCCACCAGGGTTTATTTTACCTATAACCCTCAATCTGGGATGAGTTTTTGAAATTTTGGTGTTTCTCTCTTGATTTGTAAAAATAGATATAAAAATTCCCTCTTTTCTTTCTTTATGTAGCTGCAGATCTATTTTTGGTGAGAATAGGAGTATTTATGCTCTATAATTATTCTTATTTGCATTTAGGCCTTATTTTCTTTAAGTGTATTCGTTCTTGCCCCCACTTCTTTTTAGTTTAGTTTATTTTCTTTAATTTAATCTAGCCTTGATTTTTTTTTCTCAGGATTTACAGGGATTGCTATTCTTTAGAGTGCTAATGTAACACCCCACCTCACTAGCAAGATATTGTCCGCTTTGGGCCTTCTAGTCCACCCATGTCCAGTGCTTCAACCCACGTCCCCCTCACGGGTTTGTTCTTGGCAGCCACGCATGGCCCCAAAACACGTCTTACTAGTCAAGTTGAGTATGCACTTATAAGGCCCTGACTCTGGATGCTCGCTTCCGATGTGGGATATCACAATCCCCCCACCTTAAGACGAGCCGTCCTCGGCTCTGATACCAAATGTGGCACCTCACTAGCAAGATATTGTCCGCTTTGGGCCTTCTAGTCCACCCATGTCTAGGGCTTCCACCCAGGTCCCCCTCACGGGTTTGTTCTTAGCCATGGCCCCAAAACGTGTCTTACTAGTTAAGGTGAGCATGCACTTATAAGGCTCTAGCTCTAGATGCTCGTTTCCGATGTGGGATATCACAACTAACTCTTTTCTTTTATATTTTAGGTATTTTTGTATTGTATTCTAATGCTCACATTCTCTTAGGAAATAAGAGGCCTAACATTCTATTTATAGAAAAATCTTAAAACCTTATAAATAGCAAAATATCAATTTTCCCCTTAAATAATATCACATATATTATTTTTTAGAATAATTTTAAAAATTTATTCAATCAAGTCCCTACTTGATTTTTTCTAGATCTAAAATTATAATCCCTTATATTAATTACATTCTAGTCCTCAATTTCTTAAATTTATTTACATTCATGCCACACTTGATTAATCATTTCATTTTTAATTTTTAACTAAAGGTTCTTATGTGTGTGACCCATTAGATTCCCTAATAAGTTGACTCAAATATAAATCATAATCCTAAATAAAATAAAATAAATAATTTAATTTATTATCAATTCAATAATTGGTTGATTTATATTTGAAGATTAAGTACAATATCTAATAACCTGTCATAATCCTCTAAATATTAAGAAAGTTATAAGTGGTTTGACTTAACCTTTTAGCAATTAATTTCTCAGTGTAAATAATATCCCTTGATTAAGAAGGTTCTAATTTAAATATTATATCATAGAGTATATATGCTTTGTCAAATCATTGTAGTTTTAAACATTATTGTCATTGATTCTTTGAATAAGATTTTAAAATACTTTTCAAAACTCATTCCACATTGGCCAAGGGTTTTACAATTAATACTATCTGAGAACAAATAGAATATTTTTTCTAATTCATCTAGGGTGATGAATTCTCTCTTGATTACTCAAATACCTTCATATAGTTTATGTTATACCCAATATCTACCAATTTGTTACTCTTGATTAGGATAACGTGTGGTTAGGATACAAGCATAACACTCTTTATATAAGATAACTTAGTGATCTCAAATTTAAGGATCACTTACACAATTATCACAAGAGCCTTTCCATAAACATAAGTGATCTCTTCATATGGAATTCTTATGCGGATTAGTTTAGTGTACATGTCTTATGAGAAGCACATATAAACTTCAGTTTATAAGAGCAACTGCTTCTTTTTTTAAGGAAAAAAACATAATATGCATCGATCTCAACAACTCTAATTGATGTCCAATCTTAATAGAACATTGATAGAAAACATTTAGGAACATGCTTTGATACAATGAGAATCTTATAATTATAACAACTTTATAATTTCATTTGCAAAACATTTTTGTCTCATAAACTTTATCTTTACTCTAGATTCATTAATTAAATATAATTGAATATTAAAAATAAAAAAAGTTTTTATTAATAATAAATATAGTTTATATTAATAAAATTAGTGTAACGTATAACTAATTTATTAACTTATTAGTTAGATGGCATATTCACTATCAATTCCTACCTATGTTTGTTTACATACGAGGGGCTTGAGAAATTCAGGTATAGCAAAGGGCTGGTTATTGCCTCCAGAACATTTCCTAATTGTGTCTGAACCCGAATCGACTAGACTACTTTTTTTTTCTGGTAGATGATACATATCTTTTCTTGTGATCTAAATAAGCGAAACAAAGTCACAATCAATAGAACACAAACAACCTTCTTGTGACTTGTAATATTTCTACTCTTATGAATTAGCACTCATCCATGGTGACAAATGGAATTTATCCATTTGTTTCAGGAGCCTAGCCACACAATTATGAGAGAGAGAGAGAGAGAGAGAGAGAGAGAGAGAGAGAGAGAGAGAGTAATAAATTACTGATCCGTGGGATTGCATTTATATATATATATATATAAAGTTTACAGTTTCTTCTCTTTCAACAGCAGCAAAACACTTTCTAGAAAGTTGAAGGATCTTCGGCTAGTATACTGGGATTGCACCTTACGGGCAGCTATATCTGATGTCACGGTAAGCTATTTCTGTTTCTTGAAGTGTGGTGTTATTCTTTTATATCATGTTCTGCTTGTCTAGGAATTTTCTTTTTCTGTTGGAGGTAGATTATGTGGATATCAAAGAAAGGAAGTCGCAAGCTGTTATGGATACAAGGAACCGGTGGAATTTGGTGTTTTGACCTCATTTGCTTATCCTCTGGACGGAGATCTGGGTGAAATAGTGGTTGCCACAACTCGAGTGGAAACCATGCTGGTTGATACTGTTGTTTCCATATTTCCTGATGAGCAAGGTACAATCATCTGCATGGAAAATTCGCGGCGATTCATCCATTTAATGAAAGAACACTTCCAATAATTTGTGATGCTATTCTTGTTGATCCTATTAAGGTAAGACCGCGTCGTGAACTTTGCATGTCAAATTTGAATATATATTTTTTTAACATCTTTCAGGTTGAAATCGGATTATAAAAACCAGTTCAAGCTTGGGATGAATTAGAGTTGGGTTTATGGATATCTAATCAGATTTGGATGTTAAAATCCATACCATTGTGTTTCGGTTTGGATATAGATAATAATTTTGGATTCAGTAAAGACAGTACCATACCTTGCTGAATGTTTAAAAACGGACTGGAAAACTATTACACTAATCATATTCACGTGGACCAGGTCCAAAATTGCTGATTCATCGATGCAGGTCTCAAAGCCTAATCCATTAAAAGCAATAGTTCTCAACAAGCTACAGGTTGCCCCTTTTTGTTCTTCTCGTACAGTGTATCCAGTTAGCAAAAGAGCAATAGAGGTCCCTCTTATTTTGATAGTTTCCCTAGCTCCAATAAAGTTCAGTGGACAATTATGGGTGAGCGAAAAACGTTGCCGAGTAATAACGTGAGCTGTGGAGATCACGTCGATATGGCCTTCAAGCCATAATAAAGGCACCGGAGATGGTTTAATTTTTCCCCTACTGACTATTTCTCACCAGGACATAAATTCCTACCATGGGATCAAACTTTACAGGCAAGGGTATTTTACCTTCACAATCCATGACAGAACAAATGGTGATGAATTCAAGTCCACAGATTATCTCCCAACATTAAGCTAAAAATCAGGATTCAGGAGCATGTAGAGCATTATATTGATGGCGAAACTGATGCATAGGGCTTGCAACTAAATAATGGCGCATAAGTAATAAAGCAAAGACAAGCAACCAGCTAGGTGTTTTGTATGCGTGTTCTCAGGCTTCACACTGCAACGAGCTCAATATAATGATATCACAGAGCATCTTGTGTCCATGCATATTTTATAAGCTAGGAGTCAAGAATTCAACACAGAAGAAGTATACTAGACCGACCTATGCATATACAAACTTCACAGCAGTATATAGTATATACAAATATAAATCTCTGTTTGTTATCGTGCGCACATATTTCTTATGCAGGACCTGAAACTAACTGGGTGCTGTTAACAAATCTTAAAATTTCAGTTCTGACGTGATGGAATAAAAGAAAGCAACCCATCATAGTCTTTAGCAACTGATAACAATATACATATACTTGTGCACACAACACGCAACAACCTTGCACCAATTTCAAGTTTAAGCATTACTAGTTTCAACAAACCACCACCTAGTCCAGTTTCTTAATAAGGTCTTTAAGAAACCTATGCCTGGTAATAATCTAAGATAAACCTAGCCAGGATGTAAATATCTTCCATGAGGCAAGTAGGATATTGAATGAAGCATAATCGGCCAGAGGAAATATAAAAGAAATTAGTGTAGTTTAATGATGGAAGTAAAGAGAAGTTATAACATTTCCCGCTATTCAAAATACAATGTAGCAGCAAATTCTTGTAACTCGTTAGAAAGAGTTCAAAGGGAGTTCTTGAAACAGAGCAAAAACCTTACACAAAACTATACAACCTACTCGAAGACTAGAAAGATGCACATTAGAGCAATGAAGCGAATACCACAGAAGTCACAGATTGATTAACTGCATGCAATTGTTAAGCTTCAAGCTATGAATGATATGCATCCCAGTCAAACCTGGGTTGTGAGAATACCTCATAATCAATGGGTCCCTCTACAATGCTGTCAACGTTTTGTATACGTTCCAAAAGAGCTGGTTGAAAACTTTCATTATCGGAAGGCAATAATTTATACAATACTAATAATCCAAGTGTGAAAATGGCTTGCAACTTCATGGAATCACCCTGAACTGAGAAGAACAGAAGCATTGAAAGGAGGAATAGATCAACACAGAACCGCATGATACACAATACAGTATCCATCAATCTCCCATCATTTCCAGCAGGAAATCCCCTGACTCTATATACAAACAGAAAGTTGTACTTGTCAACCACATACCTATACCCAAAATAAACTGCACCGACAGGGACAACAAGTGGGGCAAATGATGAGTATATCAAGGTCAGCGCAAATATTGTCAAATTAAATGCATAATATTGAGCAAAATCAAATGTCTGCTTGGGGATGAGAGAGGTTCCGCTGATTGGATAAGTAGAGAGATCTTGTCCCTCTTCATCAATTTGATTCGACCTGGGAGAATCAAACACGTTATCAGGGATCAGTGGTCTCTGAAGAGCATCTATGGCTTGACCTTCCAAAGGGTACTCTTCACTTTGCTCAGGCACCAGCTGGAGCATGTCATTCTTTTGAAGCTTCTGAATTTTCTTCTTTATCCAAGGGATGGGAGCCAAAAGATCATAAGATATCCCCAAGAAAGTACTTGTGATTAGAAATGCAAGTGAAGAGAGACAAGATCTTGACAGAAATGATGCACTCATGTATTGCTCAATCCGCTTGCAATCTTCTCCATCCAAATAACACCTACCCATATTTAGGATTGCACTTTCCAAAGAAGACTCAACAAGACCTCTCAATAGAATAAGGTTTACAAGGAAAAAACAAGCCATCTTCAGAAGTGCAGCTCTTTGCTCCTCGGACACTGTTAGATGGCGTTCAAACTTGGACAGATAAGAAAGAGCTGATGGAATTATTATATACATGCTGACAAATATAATAACATTCGGCAGGAACTGGAAGATTAGGGATGCTAACCAGCTGGAACTCTGTACCCAATCCAACCATGATTGCGCATTATTCATTGCTTCTGCGTCAATAATTCGACCAGCGCTGTTCAAAGCACTTATCACAGCAAGAGGAGAACTGAAGAATACAAGCATTAACAGCAAGCACGTGTTCACAAACAATCTCCTCAACCTCATAGACAACTTTGACGACCCCAAATGGTTCCAGTAAATATCTGGCGCCAATGGAGCTCGTTCAACTTTCCATTGGTTCCTCTGCAACCTCAACTCCATGACAGAAAAGAATTTGCCAAATCGCCTCTTCTTCTCATTGCAAAAATCCTGAACTGCTTGTTTAGCCGTGTAAACATCCTTAAATATCACAAATGCAACTCCAGCACCTGGTGCGCGACCTTCTTTATATTCTGCCAACTTCGTCTCCAACTCCACCCTTAATTCCAGCAATATCGTCAACTTCTCCTCATCTATATACCCCAACTTATCCATCATCTTTTCCCACCGACTCTTCACATTTCTCCACAGCCAAATCACCACACGTCGCAACTTCTCCCAAAACCCATCTCCACCACCACGCCCCTCATTCTCTTCTGGCAAAAGCCTCGAATCAATTTTCACAACCAACCAAGTAATTTCATCCCTAACTTTATCAATTCCGTCGCTAAATCATCAAATGCACACAAATCCACAGGCACAATAACCTTATAAATCTTACCGGGATACCGATATTGAAAATACTCTTGTAAAACCCTCCTATCATCTCCAATACTTTTAGGCAATCCTTGAACCATTATAGTAAAAGCAGCAGTAGAATTCGCATTTGGGTCGCTTAAATTCCCGTTCCCATCTCTAAATCTAGTAACTTTAAGCCTCTTTTCAATCAATGACATACCAAAATGAACTAAGAGCACAACAAAAACAACAAAAACAAATGAATCCACAGACAGCTTGAACCTTTCTCGATATGATTAATAGTAGTCTTAGAGAACTCATCATTTATAACTTGACTCCCTCCATATACATTTAAAGGAAGCAAAACACCAGTTGACAAGACCCCAATTGAAAAAACAACAGCAAAGCTTCCACCTTCAATTATAAGGAACTGAGCCGCGTCAGCACCGCAATGGCTGGCGATTTCACGGCCGGTAGCGTGCCATACGGCGAGGAGCTTGGTGGTTAAGGCGGAGAATACAGGCATGCGGCGATGGTCGCTGCGGAGCTTGGCGAAGAGGAAGATGAATATGCAAAAGAAGAGACCTATTGTTGAGATGTTTAGGAGGTATTGGATGTTTCCGTACCATGGGTCGGGTATATCGGTGTCTCCGCCGTCTACAGAGGAGGAAGGTGGTAGAGAGAGAGAGGGGTTCATGATTTGGGTGGAGGACAGGAGAGTTTTGGCCCCTTGTCTTTTTGGTTTCGTTGTTGAGAGAACAAAAGAGAAAGAGTGTTTTATTTTATTTTCCCCTTTCTCCGGGGTGAAGTAATGTAGACGGAGTAGCAGTAGTGTATTGGATGGACCGATTGGGCTGGAAAATCAACATGAACGTAATTTCTATTCTTTTCTTTATTCGATAATTAATTTGAAGATGGGATTGATTTTTTTTTAATACTTGAATTATCGTCAATTAAAACCGTTTTTGTGCTAACTTGCTATGTTACTTGTCCATAAAAAGCTCATTAAAAACTTAAACGTATATCTTAACATTTCAGCTCGAATCTTTTTCATTAAACAAACACATATATTGAAAATGTTCAGACTTGATGGTTTTTATTTCTGATTTTACATTTAATTCAAATAGGTTTTCAATTTAATGTTCAAAAAAGTGATTTTCATATGATATTTTTAAAAAATTGATAATAAGTTTTAATTAAAATACCTTATATACACTAAGAAGAATAATAATAATGAAAATAAATAAGAAATCATGCACGAAAAAAAAAATATATGACTGAAATAGACTCTTAGGGTTCTGTACGAAATCAAAGATGCAAGAACAAAGATAAAACTGACACTAAGAAAAACATAGAAACAAAAACGCAAGAAATAAAGGGTATAACCTGATTCTAAAGCCTAACTCTAATATCAACTAATACGA
Source organism: Populus nigra (assembly GCF_951802175.1). Lineage (NCBI taxonomy): Eukaryota > Viridiplantae > Streptophyta > Magnoliopsida > Malpighiales > Salicaceae > Populus > Populus nigra. The sequence continues at coordinate 7,716,130 of NC_084865.1, forward strand.
ACATCTTAATCATGTAGTTAAGCAACCCTTAACGAAGATGATACTTCCTTAAAAAAACCGATAATCAGGTTTGAAATCCTTGACCCAAAGTTAACTTGTAACTAAGAACCAAAGTCTTGGAATTTGCAAATTAATGTCATAAGGTCAGTTATATCTTGATAAGTAAGATTTTCTTCTTTGTCACGACAAAGAACACGTATGTTTCAAGCAAAACACATTTCTATCATTAATCTAAAGGATGCTGAAATTTGCAGCAAGAAATACATTATATAGTACTAATATAATTAACCTTAATGGGTTCATATTGGGTTGCAAACCATTGAGCTTTCAGCTAATATAAGTTTAATGCCTAAAACAGACTTAAAACACTTAATTTGAGCCAAAACAAACCCAAATGAATTGAAAAAACTAAACTAAAATATTATGGTTGTTGTGATATCACGGTCACACAAATTAATTACTTTAGCTTAAATAAACAAGATAGTATAGAACAAGGAAAGGATCACTCCCACAAGAAAAGTTAAGTTCAAATTTTTATGCTAGATGATATGCAATTGGGGGGAGTTTTGAGGTTATCTAGGCTATACTAGAACAAAACAATCAAACTAAATTAAATAAATCAAAAAATTATCAAGACAACAAACATTGGTTTCAAGTAAACGTCTATCTACAAAAATCAAAACTGATTATTGAAATGAAACATCAATTTATATTCTGAATAATTATCTTTTCTTAACATTAGTTAATTAACTGATCCGCAATGTAACTAACCCTAACCATTAAATAATCATAGTGTTCGCACTAGTAATTTAATTGAATGGCAGCCTTAAGAACTAAACAACATAATTGTCTACAGTTTATGTTTGATTTGATTGAATGTTTTTCCTAAGATTAATAACATAGATCCGCCATAATTATTAAACTCAGTTGCTTCACAAGTTTATATATCACAACTCCGATTTTGATAGCAAACTCATCATATAAACTGAAAATAAAAGGTAAAATTGATCTCATAGTTCTTGAAATTGAAAGGTTTCTGTTTCTTTGCAACCAAAAAAAACTTAGCCTTTGTTTATTGAAAAACAAATCCAAATGAAAGATGAATACATGATTTCAGGTCAAGGAGGGAAGGGTGAGTTTTTCTTCTCTTTCTAGTCGTCTTCCTTTCCTTTCTCTCTTTCTTTTTATATGATAGGAAACCATAATCCTTCTTTCCTACAAAATAGTCTTTTTCTAAGTAGAAAATTTACATTTAAATAGTGCAATAATTATTTTTCTAAAAAAAGAGAAATAGTCTTATATAAAATCTTCAAGCTTTGATTCTGGATTTAAAGGAGTTAAATTGCCCAAATAAGGACGTGGACGTCAGTTTGGATACTTTAGGAAGTAAATTGGACTTGTTTCTTCACAAAACCTATCTGCTGATAGAATTTATATGTCATCTTAGAAAAATCATATCTCTCTCATATGAGCTATTTTTCTGATGAAATTTGTAGGCTAATATGTCTTTGAGTCCGGAATCCAAGAAAATAGAGTTTGCATCAAATGGACTTCTCTAACACAAGATATTGAAGTCAAAGTGGCAGAAGGTCAACACTGGTAGGATGCGAGATTTATCTTTAAAGGCTATGATTTCAATGCTCTTTCTCGTTTTATTTTTCTTTCCATATATGTATAGAAAGGTATGGATGTTAGCTTTCTAATTCCACTAGAATAACTTAATTTCAACCTCTAGAGCTCATGCTCTACACAAAACATCGATAGGAGGTTAAATCTGCTAATTATCTTCAATTTACTTCTTTTTAAATCTTACTTCCAAAAGTGCCTTAAAAAACATAAAACAAAGAATATTAAGGCATTTTATATAAAAAAAACATAGGCAAAATACTAAGTAAATATGGGTAAAACTATCAAATAATATGGTTGCATCAAATACCCCCATACTTAACTTTTGCTCATCCTTGAGAAAGGAGAGATAAAATCAAACTTAAGTGAAATAAATAAAATAACTATGACTAATATCTTAATCTCCCATCACTGTCCAATAATATATACATTATAAATAAGAAAACAATCAAAAAGGATAAAAAAACATAAATTTTCATGAATTTATTTACATGCGAACTTCAAAACTCAATTAATTATTGGGATTTAAATGAAATCTATGTCATGTCAAAGTAATAGATCCTCTCATTGATATACACTCCAACACTTACGTGTTTAGGGCTTATATTTTTTAATCTCTTAAATTCAATCAATGAATATGTTGTACTATTATCTTGCTCTTCAATCTCATCTCCATTACTAAAATATTACAAGCAATGTATGAATCAAAAAGTCTTATTTTTTTGTTGTAATGGGGCTAAGGTTAAGGTGAGGTAAAAGAAAGAAAAAGAAAAGGCTAAAACCAAATGAAGTAGAGCATTCTAAAAAAATGATTTTTGAAACAAGATATCCCATCAAAGCACACCAATTTTCCATCTTTAAGCATCAATACTTAACTTTTTTTGATTTCAAGGTCCATCAACATAAAATTTTAAGAGCACAATGAAACACTTTTCTTCTTTTTTTTTCTTTTTTCCTTTTCTTTTTTTTTCTTTTTTTTTTCTTTCACCTTTAGCAACTTTGCTCATTCTTTTCATCAAGTATCATTTTTTTTTCTTTTCATATAATTTCCAACCATAATCTCATGAGATATTAACAAGTATATGCTCTACTAATCCTTGGCCAGGGGAAAAGGAAAACATATAAAAAGTTAAGGCTTACACATGGGTAAAGCAAAGAAAAGATAAACAAGCTCAAAGGGAGCTCACTAAGAATAATATGCTTTAGGTTGGCTTTTTAGCTCAAGTGATTAAAATTCCTAATGCCTTTATCATCTTCATGTACACATGTAATGTGAATGTAATCTCAACAAGATATGAAGCAAGTTCTAGAGATACATATAATTAAAAAAATGCACAATCAAGAAATATAATGTTGAAGGCTCAAAAAGCTTATATTGGTACAACAATATAAAGTCAACATGACATATTTTCAAAGTCAATTCCTAAACTAATTAAACTTTTAAATTTACATGCACACTCATTCATTCAATTTATATTTTCATCTATCTTAACTAATTCTCATACATAATACTCATATTCTCATAAACCAATGAGAGTTTAAAAGATAAAATTTAAACTTTTTATATATATATATATAAACAACAAAGAAAACAAAAATTCTCTCAATACCCCCACACTTTAAAGACAACTGACATGATTAAAAGATTGATGTTTTATCCTAAGTGCAAGAGTGTCGAAGTAATAAATAACCCGGCAAGACCGGGGTCGAACCATAGGGAGGTCAACTATATAAAATTACAAATAATAAATGAAAAGGTGTTGAAGAGAACTTTTGAGATGTGATATTGATGTAAAGATTAGATAAGGATAAAACAAATATCAATGTTAGAGGATCCACTAATGGTATTTCAAACAAGTATAATATAAATTTTTTTTATTACTTAACAGGAAACCATATACAAAAGAGGTTCCAATCAGATTATAACTTATTAATATGATCATATTAATTATCTTATTTGAGTAATGTCAATACTTGTAAATATTGTCAGGTATTTATGATGATAACTTATGTCAACAACAAATTAAGTTCCTTTCATAACACAAGTGTCAATTATACCATGTAGTTGGCTATGAAATGATCAAGTATTTGTTGTACCAAGGGTTGTACAACACAAATCTAGATTAACCATTTAACAAGCAAGGTATTAAAGGTGAGTAAGATAACAATTATAAACATATTAATATCAAACATTAAAGTCCATGTTGAGTTTATATTATACTTACTTTCACACCATTAGTATAACCTTTTCACTTTGACAAAATAAACTTAGCTAAACATAATGAAGAAGAGAAACATAAATAAACAAAATAAAAACATAATAATGATATACATTAACTAAATAAAGTAAAGGAAATGAAAAGTATAAACAAGAGATTAATATAACATGAAATAAAACTTGAACATTACAAAATACAAAGAAAGAGAGCAAGAGCAAGATCTTAATATGAAAACCAAGATGTCTAAATGTATGGCAAATGCCTCCTTTTATAGGCTAAAATTCAGAACTATTGATTGGATAACTAATTATTGAGTGGGTGGCCACCTCTTGACTTGGTGACAACTATTATCTTCTTGTCTGAACAAAACTTCATTTTTAACATCAGAATGTGAATAGATAGTCTTCATGAAAGTTCTGAGAATTTGTCTCAGCTTTCCAACAAAATAAGAATGAGCTCATTTGGACTTCTAGAACTCGAGATATGGGCAGAACACTAAATAGTATCTAGGTTGCAGGACAGATTCTGACTTCTCTTTTGTTGCTATAATTTGAACTTGAAAACGACCTTTTTAAATCTTTAACTGCACATTAAAGTTTTAGGCCTATGTCTTAGCTTTCCATCCATATAAACCAGACCTAAATCCAAGTTCTATAGCTCCAGTTATGATCTAATAACTGAATGGTGTTCCAGTTTGAATTGAATCAACATCTCTTCTTTAAGTTTAGCCCTCTCTTTGTCTTTTCACTTTCAATAGTTAAACACATCGATCAACCCTTTAAATTGTGAGATATATCTATATTCAAAATGAGCACTTACCATAAATTAAAGATATCTTATGTTATCGGACTTGCTATTATAAAACATACTCAAGTTAGAGAATTTAATGATACTTTAAGTGCAATATGATGATATATAATCTTGATAAAAATATATTTTTAAGTACTAATCAACAACATTGTCCTTAATATCGAAAAAAAAAGAAAAGAAATATAAGAGAATGACAAAAATAAAAATAAAATGTGAAAAATAAAAGATAAGGGTAAAAGAAAGCAAATCTGATTTGTTTTTGTTGGGTTGCCTCTAGTAAACGCTTTTATTTTATTTCATTGGCTCAACACATTGTATGCTCATGCTTTATAGATTGGTTCAACTAACTCTACAAAAGTAATAAGTTATGTCGTCCAACCTTTATAGAAAATTTTCAATCGATGCCTATTGACCTTAAGTGCTTTTCCATAAATCATCCTATAAGGTGACATTCTTATAGGTGATCTATAAGAAGTCCGATAAGCCCAAAGTGCACCATTAAGTCGCAGACTCCAATCTCGCCGATTAGGTTGCACTGTCTTCTCCAAAATCAACTTGATTTCTCGATTTGAAATTTCAGCTTGATCATTCATTTGAGGATGGTAGGCTATGGAAGTTCGATGAGTCACATAGTATTTGTATAGTAATGCTTCCATTGAACGATTGTAAAAATGAGTGTCATGATCATTAATTATTAGCTTTGGGGATTCCAAACCTGTCAAATATATGAGTTCTAACAAAATCTAAATCAACGTTAGCATCATTAGTTCGTGTGGCTTTCACCTCAATCCATTTGGACACATAATCATGGCAAGAAGGATATAAAAATTACAAAAAAAGAAGGAAATGGACCCATAAAATAAATACCCCAAACATAAAAAATTTCACTTATAAGAATATTCGTTAAAGGTATTTGGTTCTTATGAGTGATATTACTGATTCTCTAGCATTTTTCACATGATTTGCAAAAGTGATATACATCCTAAAAAATAGAAGGCCAATAGAGACCACTTTCAAATACCTTGTGGATTGTTCTTTTTGCTCCAAAATGCCCAACACAACATTGAGAATGATAAAAAATGAGAATGGAATTAAATTCATCTTGTGGTACACATCTTTTGACTACTTGATCCTCACAAAATTTCCATAGATAAAGAGTGTTCCAAAAATAATATTTAGCATCAGCTCGTAACTTTTCTTTTTTGGGATTTAGATAAACTTGGAGGGAATTCTTTGATGACTAAATAGCTCACTAAATCAACATACTGACACGACCAAAGAGTTGATGTCTTCTCCCAAGTGTAGGAGTGTCGAAGTAATAAATAACTTGGCAAGACCGAGGTCGAACCACATGGAGGTTAACTGTATAAATTACAAATAAATAAATAGATAATAACAGAAAAGGAGTTGAAGAGAGCTTTGAGATGTGATATTGATATAAGGATTAAACAAGGATAAAATAATTGTCAAAGTTAGAGGATCCACTAATGGTATTTCAAACAAGTATAGTATAAACTCTTTTTATTACTCAACTGGAAACCACACACAAAGGAGGTTCCAATCGGATTATAAATTGTTAACATGATTACATTAGTTATCTTATTTGAATAATGCTAATACTTGTAAATGTTGTAAGGTATTCATGATTATAACTTATGTTAACAACAAATCAAGTTTATTTCATAGCACAGGTGTCGGTTATACCATACGGTTGGGCTATGACAATGCCAAGTATTTGTTGTACCAAGGGTTATACAAAATAATTCTAGATTAACCATTTAACAAGTAAAGTATTAAAAGTGAACAAGATAACAAATACAAAACACGTTAGTATTAAACATTAAAGTCCATGTTGAGTTTATACTATACTTATTCTTACACCATTAGTGTAACCTTTTCACCTTGACATAATAAACTTAGCTAAAAATAATGAAGAAGAGAAACATAAATAAACAAGATAAGAACATAAATAAGATATAAGTTAACTAGGTAAAGGAAAGGAAATGAAAAGCATAAACAAGAGATTAATATAAACAAAACTTAAGCACTACAAAAATATAAAGAGAGAAAGCAAGAACATGATCTTGATCTGAAAACCAAGGTGCCTAAATGCATGGTAAATGCCTCCTTTTATAGGCTAAAATTTAAAACTATTGATTTGATGACTAATTGTTGAGTGGATGGCCACATCTTGACTTGGTGACAATCCTTATCTTCTTGGCTGAACAAAACATCATTGCTAACATCAGAATTTGAACAGATAATCTTCATCGAAGTTCTAGGAAATTGTCTCAGCTTTCCAACAAAACAAAAATTGACACATTTGGACTTCTAGAACTCGAGATATGAGCTGAACATTGAACAGTGTCTGGGCTGCAGGACAGATTCTGACTTCTCCACTGTTGCTACAATTTGAACTTAAAAACGGTCCCTTTGAATCTTAGACTCTTCATAAAAGTTTTAGGTCTATTTCTTAGATTTCCATACATATAAACCAGACCTAAATCCAAGTTCTATAGCTCCAGTTATGATCCAATAATTGAATGGTGTTCCAGCTTGGACTGAACCAACATCTCTTTTCTAAGCTTAGCCATCTCTTTATCTTCTCAATTTCAGTGGTTAAACTCATCAATCAATCCTTTGATTTATGTGATAGGCCTGTATTTAAGATGAACATTTACCATAAATTAAAGGTATCTTATAGTATCAGACTTGTTATTGTAAAACATGATCTAGTTAAGGAGTTATTGATACTTCAAGTGCAAAATGATGATATAAAACCTTTATAAAAATGCACTTTTAAGTACTAATCACATATCATGGTCTTGTAGAGAACTGTAGCACATACAACTGCTCGTCAAGGAATATCTCTCTTATTGTTTTGGTTTGTATATCCTTGGTCCGTAGTTGGCTCAAGTGATCAGCTACATGGTTTTCAACACCTTTTTTGTCTTTGATCTCAAGATCAAATTCTTGTAAAAGCAAGATCCACCTAATCAATCTTGGTTTGGACTCTTTTTTCTTCAAAAGATACCTCAAAGCTGCATGGTCAGTAAAAACAATAGCTTTTGTACTAAGTAAATATGACCTGAATTTTTCTAGAGCAAACACCATTGAAAAAAGTTCATTTTCAGTTGTATGGTAATTGCATTGCGCTTCGTCTAACATGTGGGAAACTTATACAATAACGTGCACATTCTTCATTATTCTTTGCCCAAGTACAACCCCTACCGCGTAGTCACTCGCATCGCATATTATGTCGAAAGGTTCATCCCAATTTGGTGGTTGCATGATAGGGGCAGAAGTGACATTCCTCTTAAACTCATTATAAGCATCTTTAAATGATTGATCAAATATAAAATCCACTTCTTTGGCTAATAATTTGCACAAGGGTGCTATAATCTTCAAGAAATCTTTTATAAAGCGTCAATAGAAACCTGCATGGTCAAGAAATGAACGAACCTTCCTTACGCATGAGGGGTAAGGCAATAATGAAATAACATCTATTTTAACTTTATCAACCTCTAATCCATGTAAAGACACAACATGCTCAAGAAGTATTCCTTGTTCTGCCATAAAATAACACTTTTTATAGTTCAATTTGTAGTTCAAGACAAGGTTAGTTTCAATGCATCTTTTCAAGACTAAAGATAAACTTTCTAAACACTTATTAAAAGAATCATCATACACCGTGAAAATCATCTATGAAAACCTCAATTATTCTTTCAACATAGTCAGAAAAAATACTCATCATGCATTTTTAAAACGTTGCAGGTGCATTATAGAGATCAAAGGGCATTCTCCTATATACATGTGTACCAAATGGACATGTAAATGTAGTCATTTCTTGATCTTCAAGATTAATAACAATATGATTATACCACTATATCCATCAAGAAAACAATAAAAAGACTTACTTGCTAGGCGTTCAAGCATTTGCTCCATGAATGGTAATGGGAAGTATCTTTACGTATAGCTAGAAAGATTAAGCTTTCTATAATTAACACACATTCTTCAATCACTCAAGATGCGAGTAGGAATGAGTTCATCATTTTTGTTTTTTACCAACGTGATTCCAGTCTTTTTGGGCACCACATAGATTGGTGCCACCCATTTACTATCTATGATGAGGTAAATAACTCCTGCGTCTAATAGTTTCAAAATTTTAGCTTTTACTACCTCCATCATAGGTGGATTCAACCTCATTTTCATTTCCCTTGTTGGTTTCGCATTGTCCTCCAATAGTATGTGATGCATACACATCAAGGGATTAATGCCCTTGATGTTTGCTAAAGTCCAACTAATGGTTGTTTTGTGATCACATAACAATTTCACAAGTTTTTCCTTTTGCGCACTTGTTAAACCTTTTGCTATGATAACGAGGAGTGTATTGTTGTCGTCAATGAATATATACTTCAAATTATCAGGCAAAGGTTTCAATTCTAACTCGGGTGCCTATAAAATAGATGATGGTGAAAGCTTCTAATGTGAAAGTACTAAATCAACAAAGACATTACCTTAGGGGGCGGTTAGTAAAGCTTGCAAAGCCAAGGCTAATTCTTGCACATTTTAGGGAACATATATGTTCCTCTTCATCTCTTTTATATCGGTAAAGTCACAACCATAACTTAAGACGACGCATCATTCATCCTCGCAATCAAAATCAAAAACATGTTGCACACAGTTATCAACTTGGCCATAACATGTGATAGACAAAGTATATTTCATTGCATCATGAAAATTAAATTCAATTTTTTCATCTCCTAATTCTATAGACAAAGTATCCATACCACAATCGATTTAGTAGTGGCAGTTTTTAAGAATGGTCTTCCAAACAATATAAAAGTGTTGTTGTTTAAAGAATCACGTTCCACATCAAGAATATAAAAGTCGCATGGAAAACCAAACTATCAATCTTGACTAAGACATCTTCTATCACACCAAGTGGATAAACAAAACTATGATCTGCAAGTTGTATTACAATACTAGTTTTAATCAAAGGCTCAAGACTAAGAAAATCATAAACATGTTTAAGCATAACACTAATAGATGCACCCAAATCACATAAAGCCCTTTTAAAGCTAGCATTACCAATAACACATGGGATAGTAAACACATTTGGGTCCTTTTGCTTCAAATGCAGATTCTTTTGAACAATAACAGATACATCTTCACTCATACTTACCGTTTCATAGCCTTTTAGCTGGTAAGTTCTCTTTGTGGTACACAACTCCTTCAAGAATTTGGCATATTTGGGAATTTACTTAATAACATCAATCAAAAGAATGTTGAGTTCTATTTTCTTAAAAACCTCTAAAATTTGTTTTTCTTTGTCCTCTTTCTTAAACCTAGAAGAACTCAAAGGAAAGAGGGGGATTTTAAAAAAACTGAAATTCATTGAGTTAGGACTTACCTTTGGAGTATTGGTTGTTGTTTCAGTTTATAGAGGAGTAGGGTGTTTCTTTTTTATGCTCAGTTCGGTTTCTATCTCCTTTTCTTCCTCCATCTTAATTTGTTTCGACCTTTGCTCTTTATGTTCTTTCCTACTTCACAGCATGATCACAACAACATTCTTTTTTGGATTCAATGTTTAGGAGGGCAATTTTCCATTGATTTGTGTTTCTAATTTCCCTACACTTGAAGCTATTTGCCTCATTTTCTTCTTTAAGTTGTGAATAATTGACCTTATTTCCTATTGAAAAGACATGACATTTTGTTGCAAAGTCATTGTGTTAGAAGCTAAGGTTTTCATCATCTCACGAAGATCATCACTCGATGACCCCATAACATTGGAGTTTGTAAATACAGGGAGCTGTCTCGCTTGATAATTCAGTTGGGGTTGAAATCCTTAGGGGTGGAAGTGTCGGCCTTAATTGCCTTGTTGAGGTAGGTTTCCATAGCGTAAGTTTGGATGATCTCTCCATCTGGGATTGTATGTGTTAGAAAAGGGATCATATTTACGCCAGGGTTGTCCATTGAATGCTCCATCAACTACATTAGCTTGTTCAATGTAATCTTCTTGCATTGTTGGGTACATATCCAAAGCATGACATTGTAACGAGCACATGTTATAAACTTTTATCTGTTGTACATTTCCACAAACCAAAGAACGCACAAGAGAAGTAGGATCATTAACTTTATTCTTAAGGTTAGCAATACTTACCTCATTTACTTGTTTGCTTAGAAGGTCTCCACACGTGCCAAATTGTTCCAAATTAGTTGCCGTATTTGAGATCAATGTGCAGCCTCGGGTGTTTTATCTACCAATACCACTTCACTTGTCATATTAATGATATTGTGGTCAGTAGGCATTAGTCCTTCATAGAAATACTGAATGAGCAGCTGATTGAGTATTTGATGATGAGGGCATTGAATGCACAGTTGTTCAAATCTTTCACAATACTCAGAGAGTGTCTCCCCATGAGATTGTCGAATCCCACATATTTCTTTCCTTATGTTGGCAACTCGAAAGGCTGGGAAATACTTTTTCAAGAAAATCTTTTTCATGCCAATCCAAGTTCCAATGGAATTGGGAAGAATAGAGAAAAGTTATGTTTTTGCTGCCCCTTTTAATGAGATTCAACTTAACCTGTTCTTCATCAACTCCATGCGGTTTCATGCCAACGCAAACCACATAGAACTCCTTAAGATGATTATGAAGATCTTCTCCGGCAAGTCCATTAAATATTGATATTAAATGTATAAAACCAGACTTGAGCTCGAAGTTGGCATTATTGTCGATGTTTACGCATAATGGTTGATTCTCCATGTTGGGAGTAGCGAGCTCCTTAAGTGTCTGCTGTCGTGCAATAACCATAATGTTAATGCGGGATTCATTTCATAACCTGCATAAAGTGTTTTTTATTTCAAAATCTACCTGCACTTGTCTTTGGTTAGTAAATCGGGTTATAGGTATAAATAGTCAATAAAACTAAAAAAGAAATCAACCACATGAGAGATTTAAAGTAGTAAAGATGAATGAAATCCAACACTAAAACACAAAAACTGTCTAAAAACCCTAAAAAACAGCAGAATTTGGCCTCGATAAGAGGACTGGTCTTGTTCAAAACGTCGTTTTCATTTAGGAAACAAAATGCCGAGGCCTAATTCCACCAAAAATTTTATTTTAAACAATACCCAAATAGAACAATAACTTTTTTTCTATTTTTTTTCTTTTCTTTTAACAAAATAAATAACAACCACAGCACAAGAATCAACTAAAATCACTGACCCGGCAACGACGCCAAAATTATTGTGATGTCGCGGTCACACAAATTAATTACCCTAGCTTAAATAAATAAAATAGTATAGAGCAAGTAAAGGATTGATCCCACGAGGAAGGTTTAGTTTAGATTTTTATGCTAGATAATATGCAATTGGGAAGAGTTTTGAGCTTATCTAGGCTATAGCAGATCAAAATAATCAAACTAAATTAAATAAATCAAAAAATTATCAAGAGAACAAACCTAAGTTTCAAGTAGACGTCCACCTACGGAAATCAAAACTGATTATTAAAATGAAACATCAATTTATATTCTGAATAATTATCTTTTCTTAACATTAGTTAGTTAACCGATCCACAGTGTAACTAACCCTAACCATTAAATAATCATAATGTTCGCAATAGTAATTTAATTCTATTGTAGCCTTAAGAACAAGACAACATAATTGTCTGTAGTCTATATTTGATTTGATCGAATGTTTTCCCTAAGATTAATAACATAGATTCGTCACAATTATTAAACTCAATTGCTTCACAAGTTTATATACCACAACTTTGGTTTTGATAGAAAACTTAGCAATAAATTGATTAAAATAAGAACTTAGAGTTTGCTCTAGTTATCAAACTAAACAATCATAGAAAATAAACATAGGAAAACAAACATATTCATCATATAAACTAAAAAGAAAAGGTAAAATAGATCTCACAATTCTTCAAATCCAAAAGTTTATGTATCCTTGCAACCAAGAAAAAGAACTTAGCCTTGCATGTTTATTGAAAAACTAATCCAAAGGAAAGATGAATACATAATTTCGAGTCTAGGAGGGAAGGGTGAGTTTTTCTTCTCTTTTTGGCCGTCTTCCCTTCTTTTCTCTCTTTCTTTCTTTTTATATGATAGGAAACCCTAATCCCTCTTTCCTACAAAATAATTCTTTTCTAAGTAGACAATTTACATTTAAGTAGTCCAACAACTATTTTCCTAAAAAATGAGAAATAATCTTGCATAAAATCTTCAAGCTTTGATTCTAGACTTAGAGGAGTTAAATTGTCCAAATAAAGACTTGGACGTCAGTTTGGATGCTTTGAGAAGTAAATTGGACTTGTTTTTTTCACAAAACTTGTCTGCTAGTAGAATTTATATGTCATCTTAGAAAAATCATGTCTCTCTCATATGAGCTTTTTTTCTGGTGAAATTTGGTAGGCTGATAGGTCTTCGAGTTAGGAATCTAACAAAAAGTTTGCATCAAATGGAATTCTTTAACTCAAGATATTCAAATCGGAGTGCTCAAAGATCAACACTGGCATTATACGAGATTTGTCTTTGAAGGCTGCGATTTCCATGCTCTTTCTCTTTTTATTTTTCTTGCTATGTGTATATAGAAAGGTATGGATGTTAGCTTTCTATATCCACTAGAATCACATGATTTCAACCTCTAGAGCTCAAGCTTTACACAAAACATCGATCAGTGGTCAAATCTATCAATTATCTCCAATTTACTTCTTTTTTAATTTTACATCCAAAAGTACTTTCAAAACATAAAATAAAGAATATCAAGTCATTTTATATATAAAACATAGGCAAAATATTAGGCAAATATGGGTAAAAATTTCGAATAATATGGTTGCATCAATGGCTCAAATAATACTTCAAACAACATAAAACTATGTATAATATTCAGAATAATACAAGGAAACAATCAGCCTCTGAAACCATCCCTAGCTTGATTAATTTCCTTGTGTAGTTAGGTCCGACTTGTATAGAAATAATGTGTGCTTGCCGCCCCTTTTAGACCTTTTTTCCATGCTTGGAACATGTTGTATTGAATGCTTGATATTCTTTCTTTATTTAGTCAAATTAATGTTCTTAAAAATAGGGAAGAGAGTTACTGAATTCTTTCCTTTTAAAAGCCTTCCATAATATCCCTTTAAAGTAAGAAAATCCTGCAAGAGAAAGGAAAGAAAACAATAAGGAAAGTCCTCCAAATCTAGCCACCTCTCGTTCTCCTTGTAAGGAAAGGAATCCTTGCTTTTAATGGATAAATAAATAGGGGAATCTACTCCCACATGTTGTCACCCCATGGTTTCCATGTTAGATATGAAATCATTATCCATTATGGAGACACAATGATCCCTCTCCAATTCAGCCTTGTAACCGCCCGTCATAAACCCAAACTTAGCTAGGATTTTTGAAAAATCCTTGTAGAAAAAGGATCTTAACACCCTAATTAATCCTTGACACTTTTGGACCTCATATAGCCCAAGCCCATGCACATTTATAATATCCAAATTAGATCTAGCCGAAACCAACTCCTATATAATTGGGCCGAACTCGTCTGCACCAACAAACCCAATCTAGCTGAATGCATCCTAAGGTGAAAACCCAACATAACTGAATGAAATACAAGCTAAAATACAAGGAAAAACACCTCACTCGGCTAAATGGTTTTCCCCTCTAATCCAAGCTCTTAATTGAATCCCTATCATGAGTAACTTAATGTCGAACCATAGGTCAAATCATATCACAAAGCCCGGTTCATATCTCAGCTCACAATAACATGTGAGTCGATTTTCCATTTGCTTAGAAAAAAAACATCCTAAGGTATTACACAGTGATTGCTAAGAAGCATTTGACAAGATCCAAAGGTATTTGCAAAACCCATCATTAATATTCCCTTCTATACCATAAAGACCTTTAATCTTATATTTAATAGTGACAGAAACAACTTTAGGATGCGTTTGGGCCAACATGATGAGTTGAAGAGGAAAGAACAAGCTATTTACTACTTATATTTAGAACATGTTTGGGAGTGTGGTTGCGGTTGCTTTTCAAAGAACTTTTTCATGATGATATGCATCAAAATGATGTTTTTTCATGTTTTTAAAATTATTTTTAAGATTAGCACATCAAAATAATCCAAAAATACAAAAAAATAATATTTTTTGCAAAAAAAATTAAAATTTTTTGGGAACGCAGTTTGCACTGTGTTCCCAAACGTTCACTTAATAGCGACATAAACAGCTTTGGGATGCGTTTTGGGCCAGTATGATGAGTCGGGGAGGAAAGAACAAGTTATTTACTACTTGAGTAAGAAGTTTAATGACTGTGAGTCCTAGTATATAGTAATTGAAAGGCTATGTTGCGCTCTAGTGCGGAGCGCAAAAAGGCTAAGACAATATATGTTATACTACACAACCTGGTTGATCTCAAAATGAGGTTCGCTCAAGTACATCAATGAAAATCCTTACCAGTCAAGTAGGATAGCAAGGTGGCAAGTGTTGTTGATGGAATACAACATTGTTCATATGATAAGAAAGGTTGTAAAAGAAAGTGTGATTGTTGACCACCTAGCAAATCATGCTTAGGAAGATTACAAGGTGTTGAATTTTGGCCTTCCTGGTGAGAAAATGCTAATAGCTGAGGATAACGGTAAGATGAATGACTGGTGAACCATGTACTTTGATGCAATAGTGAATATACCAGGACAAGGGGCTGAAATAGTGATAATTTACACAAAAAATAAGTAGTGCCCTATTTTAGTCAGGTTGTGGTTTGGATACACCAATAACACAACCAAGTATGAAGCTTGCATCATCAGTTTAGAAGTTGTTTGGAGCTAAAAATTAAAGGCTTGATGTTTAAGAGATTCACTGCTAATTATCTATCAAGTGAAAGGAGAATAGCAAATAAAAAGTGAGAAGTTGAAGTCATATAAGGGTTATCTCTTGAAGTTAGCTAATGAGTTCAAGGAGATAAAATTAACTCACATGAGCAAAGATAAGAATTGGTTTGCTGACAATTTGGCAACCCTAACTTTAATGACACCGATCAATATTATGAGCAAGATCTAACTAATAAGCATCGAAATCAAAAATCTCCAAGCTCATTGTTGTTCATTAGAAGAGTAACTAGATGGAAAACCATGGTATAGTGACATCAAAAGGCTTATCCAACAATGAAAATATCCTTTAGAAGCCTTAAAGATGAATGAAATTTTTTTGAGGAGAATGGTTATGGATTATTACTTGGATGGAGATGTTCTATATAAGATGTTGTTTGATGGGACTTTACTTAAGTGTCTGAATGAAAAGGAAGTTATGCAAGCATTATAGGAAATCCATTAAGGAATTTGTGCCACTCATGCTAACAGGCATACAATGGCAAGGCAAATGCAAAGATCTGGGTACTTCTGATTAACCATGAAGAAGGATTGTCTAGACATTATAGGAAATCCATTAAGGAATTTGTGCCACTCATGCTAACAGGCATACAATGGCAAGGCAAATGCAAAGATCTGGGTACTTCTGATTAACCATGAAGAAGGATTGTCTAGACCATGTTAGAAAATGCCACAAGTTTCAGATACATAGAGATAAGATAAATACACCTCCAACATTGTTATTCAATATGATCTCGCCTTGGCCTTTTGATATGTGGGGATTTAATGTTATAAGACTAATAAATCTAAAGGCCATAAATGGGCATAGATTCATCTTGGTGGTCATTGACTACTTTACTAGATGGTTAGAGGTCGGCTCTTACATACATGTGACACAAAAGATAGTCAAGAGGTTCATTGAAAAAGATTTGATTTGTTGCCACAGTGTGGCAGCAAAATTAGTAACTGACAACACTTAAAATTTTAATGGAAAGCTATTGTTGAGGTCTACATTAAATGAAAGATTAAGCATCTTAATTCTTCCCCCTAAAGCCTAAGATGAATGGTGTTGTTGAGCCAGTTAATAAAAATCTCAAAATATTCATCCAAAAAATAGCAGTCACTTACAAATATTGAAATGAGATGCTTCTATACGCATTTAATGCATATTGCACGATAATCAGAACTTCTAAAATGACGCCTTTAAAAGTTGAAATTCCATCGATAAGGTTCTAATGGATTTTGAACTAGAAGAGTCAGAGTAGGTAAAGTTGAAATTTAAACAGTTGAATCTGATTAGTGAAAAGAGATTGGCAATCATTTGTCATCACTAATTGTACCAAAAAAGAATGGCTAAGGTATATAACAAGAAGGTCATACCAAGAGTGTTTAAAGAAGGAGACCTAGTATTGAAGAAGATTTTGGAGAAGATCAGAGTAAATAGGCATTGAACTATGAAGGACTATACGTGGTAAAGAAAGCTTTTTTTTTTTCTAGAGAAACTTTAATTTTAACCAAGATGGATGAGGATGATTTGCCTAGACTTGTAAACTCTGAAATTGTAAAAAAGTATTATGCCTGATGTACTTTGACTATCAATCAATAGAAATTGAAGTTTGGCTAAAAATTCTTTGGTGTATTTTCCTTTTTTCTAAAAACTCTACATGATCTTATAAGCTTAAAAACTTTGTTTTCATGATTTCACTAAGGTTTTTATGAAATCAAAGTTTTTACTATAAATGCAGAAGTTAAATTGGTGTTTGTTTTTAACAAGCGAGTTTTAGGAATTTAAGTGATCTCGTAGTGAGGAGACCAAACACTTAAGAATATGAAAACAAACCAAACATCACAAAATAACTTCGAAATTGAGTTGTAGCCGAATGTATAATAATTCATAATCATAATGAGAAATCATTTTGCATGTTCAAATTAATCATAATGAAGGAAAGAAAAGCTTATTGATCCTAAACGCATGTGTTTGAAATGAAAAAAGATCATCTTTAATAATCCTTTCACAAAACTCAAAAATATCTCTTGCAATCCCCATTGAACCTATTAGGTTTCTTGAGAATGAACCCTAACTAAGATCACACCCTACACTAGTGGCAAGTGCAAGGAATAGAAAAGCAATCTGACTATAAAAATATACAAAATGATCATTAATGATCAAATATGCCCAAACAAAGTTGGGGGCATAAAGAAATTCAAATTGTTTAAGCATGTCATGCAAAATAGAAAATATGTTGATAGTGCTAAAAACCAAATAAAGAAAACAAATACAAGAAGTCCAAGCTAGACACTAGGGACATGGTAAACCATTTTGCAATGTCATAGTAAGGTCTAGGAATCCCTTGACCAAAAAAATGATCTAGGAACAAGCATTAGTGATTCTTAGTCTCGAGATCTCTAAAACACCTTTTTAGCCTATAAATACCTTTTTTCATAATCAATAGTCAAAGCCAACATTCCGTGCCCAATCAAGCCCTTTCTAATCAAAGGCATGCAATCTAGATTGTTAAAAAATGCTTTCCTATACTAAACAAGCTTTTCAAGAAACTTCGATTATGCTTCATTATTCATACAAGTAAAATAAACACTTTGAAGACTTGTTCTTTCCTCTAAGACCATCAAGTCAAAACTTGAACTCTTCTGGCCAATAAAATATGAAACAGAAGATCACTTCATATTTTCACCAATAAACAAAAAATTTCAACTCCCACAAAACCCATTGTAAATGACCAAACCCTCTTTTATATGGCATCATCCCTAAGAAAACTCAAAATAAACAAAATCAGATAAAATACTTGGGGGCATGATCAGGCTAGGGGCAACTCAAGAAACATAATAAGGTTGGCTCCATAATTTCTCTTTTGGGAAAACAGAGAATGGGAAGCAAAGATGCTTAAATTCTCCAATAACTTTTGAGGAAAGCCATCATGGAACAAGTCATGTATCTTTGAGATAAGGGTCTTCAAATAACAGGGTATGTTGATATCATCTGAACTCGTTAAGATGCATATCTCTTTCTTAGAGATCGAGTTCACGATTTAAGTAAGCAAAAGCAAAAAAGCCATGAAAGTTTGCTATGAGGATTAAAGATTTAATAAATGACAAAGTCCATGAAGAAAGGGGACCTATATTTCTTAGGTAAAAAAAAACATGCATATTGATCACAACACATTGCATTTTGACCTTTGCAGAGAGTCCATGAAAAGAGCCTTGACGAACTCGACCTCCTCCAGCAAAAAGAAACTAGCAAGATTCTGAGCACAACAGGGCTCTTGCTCTTTTGAAGTAGCAAAGTTTTTTAAGACAATATCTTTAAAACAGTCCAAGTGCACTTTTAGGCCCTTATCCATCAGATGGTGCGCTTTCAAACCCTATCTCTTTCCTTTCGAGTGCGCCTTTTAGCCCTCATCCATCAGATATTATGCTATCAAGCCCTATCTTTTTCCTTTCAAGTGCGCTTTCAAAACCTTATCCATCATATAGTGTTGTTTCAGGCCCTATCTCTTTTTTTCCAGAGTGCGCTTTTAAGCTCTCATTTATAACACTTTTGGAAGGTTTGACCATTTCTTGACCTAGTAAAACTGCAATCTTTCTTCTTTTCTTCTTTACAAGGTTACCATCTAAAGCCCCTTATGAGACTTTCTATCATGAGTATTATAAAGAGAGGATAACTGTCATAATCTAATTTTGAGTTTTCCCCAAAAAAATCATTTTCTTTTGAAATGAAAAGCAAAAAAATTTGATTGAAAATGAAAAAAAAAAAGATCAACAACTTGGTAAGAGCAAGCTGAAAAAGGTTTCAAATACATGGAGGACCCAATCTAGAATTTTGGATAAAATTAGAAGCCCAGTTATACCCTATTATAACCAAAATTGAAGGACAATACAGATTTAGAATCAAATTAAATTATTATTGGACGAAGCTACATACAAATTAAGTTTGTAAATTTAAGTGGTTTTATTGTGTAATTAAGATAGAAAAATATTTATTTGTCCATACTCTATTTAGTAATGGCAAATGTATCATTATTTAAAAGATCTCAAAGCCATGAAAGCTTATTTTAATTTTTTTAGGTGTAGAAGCAAAAATATCATTATATTATTCCAGTAAAAAATAACAAAAAATCTGAAACTCCTCTTTAATGCCGCGAAGGTTAGATGAAGAGAAGACAAGGAATTTAGCCTAGTATATCCTCTTATGCATCAATTAGGATCATCGTTGACAAAGAACGTTGTTGTGTAGCATTAATAACAAATATACACAATGAAATCCAGCAATTTTTAGACTCTTTATACTATTTTTTTTCACGTCAATTATACTGTCATATATATATATTATTAATAATACATATAGATGCACACTATTTTATCTAAATTAAATTGCTGTAATTTTCTCTTCTTCAAATCAGTTTTAATCATATCTTATATCAAACATAACTTTTTTTACTAATAAAGTTTGTATAAGATTAGAGTACTTTTTCTTGTATAAAATTAAAGTTTGATTTATGTTTTAAATTTAAATGTTAAAATCACACCAATTTTCTTTTAAAAAATCTTTCAAACTATACTATTTTGGAAAATTCTTTTTTCCACTATACTAATTTAAAAAAAAAAAAAATCTAGTTCTTTCTTTCCAAACTTTTAAAGTTCAGTCCTGCCTCATAGATAGAGGACACTTCATCTATTAGGATCTAACCCGTCAGGCATCTATATCTGAGCTTTTCAGTGGAAGACAAATGTCTATATTCTTTCTTCGATCTCTTGGTGACGTTCGTCCATTTCAAGGCTATAATCCACAGTGAACCAATACGAACCGTGGGTTATTAACAGGTAGGAAGTGCTTTAGACTGACAATGGGTGGTGTAATTGGCGGGTCCTATTAAAAAGTGACGGGCAAGCTAGGCAAGGATAGGCACGGGCACGGGCACAGCAGCACCGAATCCTCTAAAAGAAGCTAGCATTTCCCATTTCTACCAGCTTTTTTTCATGTGCTATGCCCACTTCCAGTTGAACTAACCAAATCCACGCAAAGTGTTTCAATTTTACTTTGTAATGCGGATTGATTTCCTGCTAAAGCAACCTCAACTAAGTTAAAATACAATCTTGTTTGATAGGATCACCAGAAGATAACCTTCTATTCAAAAATAAAAGGCATTAAAATAAATTTAAATCCAGAAATAACCAAAATATACGCTTAGATTAATACCACAGAGTCTGTTAATATTTGATATATCAAATGTATTATCTTTCTCTCAACAAAGAAATAATATTTTACCACAAACAATAAAAAAAAAACTCATATTTATTATCACTAAGTTACCAAATTTACATCTACAAAAATATTATATAGTCTCATCTAAATAGCCATAATGAATTATCAAATGAGCTCAAACTAGAAATCAATTAATATAAATTTAATAATAAAATAAATTTTTAAACAATATATAATGGAATAGAACAAATTCAAATTAAAAACAATTGTTCAACATCAAATAAATAAAATAAAATAATAAAAACAAAGTTTTTATGCTATAATTTCTCTATGTAGCCAAAATTTCTAAACTCTTCTACATGGTGTTTTGGCCAAAACTTTTGTTTTAATTGCTAGAATTTCCTTTCTTGTGTTGCCTCCTCTTATTTTTTTTGGTATGCTAGGAATACCTGCAAAAAAAAAAAAAAAGTCAAAATAAAGATCCCCTTACATTCTACCACATCACGTGGGAGTTGAAATTCTTTTAAATTATAGACTCTAATTCTTCAATTAATTCAAGCTATATTACAAATTCTTGGAGCTCAAACTTATATATAAGTTTAGAGCTTAAATAAATCTTATTTAATTTTTTTTTAAAATTAATTTATTATAGGTCTAAATTGATTGGGCTGAAAATAAAAATAAAAATACTTTGTTGATGAATCTGCTAAAATAGTAACAGCGACTTTAATCAATTTAAATAATATATACTTGAACTGTGATTGACCTGAAATTTTATTATAATATAGATAGATAATTTTATACAATTTCAGCTTAATTCCAAGACTGATAGGCATTTTGAAAGTAAAATTCAAACCTAATTGCAACACTTTGTAATATTGCGGGTGACCCTACCATGCTTAACACCCAATCTGAGAAAGAATTTTCAACTATGAACCCAAAAGCTCGAAATTTAGAAATATATAGATAGATAGATGCAGGGGCAGATAAAAATGCTCACAGACAGGATTTCTAACATATTCCAATTCCCGTGGTTTTTCATATATATATATATATATATATATATATATATATATATATATATATATATATATATATATATATATATATATACACTTTTTAAGGGGAGACGCCCGGTTCCTAGTAACTGGACAGGGGAATTGAGGCCAGAATTGAAGGAAACCATGACTAATCTTCATCAACTTGTTTCATAGTCTAATAGATAGCCGACTAGTAGTGCGATTCGTATTGGCTAGGGGCCAAAAATTACACAAAGATTCCTTGCAAGCATCCACGCTAACAAATCACCATAATAGGTTTTCCAGATTGCAGCAAACACTGTTACCCAAGGAAGTTTTTTCCGTGTTCCAAATGATTGTCTATTAGTATTTCAGCTAACATTTAAAAATAACAGCCTAGCACTATCATAACCTGTAAGTATTTTCTGTGCTCTAAACTGCTTATTCTCAAAATATTATAGAGTCCACATAACTTCCATAAAACCGAATTCAATGGCTCTCAACGAAATCAATTGATACGACAACTGATCTAATCAACATAGGCAGTCATCTAAGACACCATGTTTAACTCCATGAAGTTCATACCATTGCAATCCCCAAAGGACCCTCTCAGACATTTTAGTTGCCAGTGTCATTGAAGTTCTGAACAAAATTCTGAGGCAAACATGCATACCGCAAAGTTAACCAAAACTCCAGCTCATTTCAATTATAATTTTATATTGGACGATAAAATAATTAAAACACAAAACATCAAGCAAATAAACCCAGGGCACTGCCAGGATTTTATTAATCCTCCCAATAAATAATAATAAATAAATAAATAAAAAGGTTCAATCAGAAAACCGGAACACGTCAAATTCCACAATCTTAAAGTCATATATAAGCATCTAATACCAACCATGTCTAGTCCGACTCTGGATATCTCAACGGCTTCAGGATTGGAAGACCACTTTATGAAGTGAAATCCTCAGACGGTTGGAAGAAAAAGGTATACATATAAATGTCTAACTCTAAATATAACATGTGTGACAAATGGGAATAGTCAAAAGGACACCCTGCGACCAAAAATGGAGCAATAGTAGACGTTGCATGAGCTTCAACATCCTACAAATGGCATTCACCCTCCCCCTCATGTACGTAGACACACATCAAGCATGTACTTTGTGCCATCAGTCAAAAATCATGTTTTCCTCCTGGAGTTGGGAGGTAATCTGACCCCAAAGATTTTTAAAAAGTAGCTGAGGGGCAGTAAGGGGAAGTAAAACCAAAATCCCCCCTGTTAAAAACAGCAACATCATGCCACCACAAATAATTATGGCATAAAAAGGAACACCCCCATAAAAACATGCATACCAATGAACTCATGCTACCAGCTCAAAGTCATAAAAGTTTCTTAGTTTTTTTCTCCCTTTATCCCCATCTAATTTGCTTCCTATTTTCCACTAAGGAAACTGTGTTCACTGTGCCAAGGCAAGACCCACTACCTTCAACAAAAATGCAGGGCATTCTTCCCCTCGGTCCCCATCTTCCTCCATGAGTCCATTCAAGTAAAATGCTTGATCCACATTTCACTTTAATTTCTTGCTGAACTGGGAAGATTCAAACCTCCATGAAACCTTATTTCATCTATTCCTTCGCTGCTAGATAGCTGTGACTGGCTATTCAAATCCCCAGACAATGATCTACCAAGAAAATCTTCAGAATGAATATCTACTTGACTCCTTGCTTTGATGTGGCCAGTAGTCATCTCCTGCGAAGAGATGCCTTGGACATGGGCTGCCAGCATGTCATGTCCAGACTTCTCACCATACTGAGGGCTTGAAACATTAGGAAACTGAACAGGAGTTGTCATGATCCACCTCATCCAATCATTTCGCTTCCTTACCTTCTCACCCTAAAACACAAGGAACAGGAAAATGGAATTAGAGAAGCTACAACATACACCACATTATTAAAATGTGATAAGCTTGGCATGTGCATCTGAGTAGGCTTCTACATTTGAAAGGGTTTGGAATTGAGGACCAGAAACCAGTTAGGATGTGAAAGAACAAAAATATTATTTTGTAATTAGCAAATTTCAACAATAGCAGATATCAATTAAGTACAGAAAAAGTCACCTGCACTTCGACGACACTAGAAGTTCTTATAGCATCCAGTATAACATGGATATTGTCAGTCAAAAGAGAAACCTGAACCATAAGCCACAGGAAGATAGTGTCTTCATGTTAATAGCATATGAAATACAGTAGCAAAATCAAGTCACTGTGACTTGCACAGCAATTAATAAATCATTCATCAATTTCTTTCGATGTCTTGAAAGGGGTAAAACTCAAAATCTGTATACTTCCTACTAATTAAATAAATGCAGCTTGAAGACAAGATTTCTTGTTTAGCATTTCATTTTATAGCTACACACACAAGCATACAAAGATAGTAAACAACCAAACAGTGCACATGCTGACAAGCTTGACATAGCAATAGAGATATCAGAAACCCTCAAAAGTAATTTAAAAGACAACATACGAGAAAAATGAAGGAAACACAGCATGTAGTCCAGACCTAAATCCCAAAAGATCCTATGCTCATGGAAGCAATCACGGCATTGCATGGAATAAATATTCATGTTTATTTCACAATATATGACTAGATCTGAAAGTGCCATCATGAAGAATGCCATTAAATCAAGTAAGAAAACCATCACTCCTAAAGACTAAACTTCTATCGTCAACATCCCAATGAAAACACATTTTCATTTAACATCATCTTAAGCACTGAACTGACAATTGGTACTAATTAAGCATGAACCTAAGCAGCAAATAACTACTTCAATCACAAATTATTGGCATTAAAATTTATATCCTGATAATGCAGAAACTCAGAGAAAGAAGCACATGTAAAGCAATGGAAAACTTTGCAATTAAATCTGCATTGCTTCTGTAAGATATTGCATTAAGAAATGTAAATAAATCAAAGTCAATATGATATTGCATATGAGTTGTAACAAATCAAAAATACATTTTTATCAACTAACTGACAAATGAATCTTCATTACAACATATCCCAAGACAACAGCCAAAAAATGAGAAACAAATGTAATGGCCATTGCTATGGACAAGAAGGTTTTGGATGCACATCCAATAATCAAGCTCTATTTATCTAGACAAAATTAATTAACTAACAGACATTTCTATGGTTGATTGCATCAAGTACATGCACACCTTGCTCACTATCATTGACAGCATCAATTCAGAAAATACAGAATAATAAGGTGGGCCTCCATGCAAAAGTAAGATTGTTCTATTGTAACCTGAAGGCTATGAGCTCAAATTGCAACAGCCACCCTGCAGAGACTGGGAGAAGCACTGTATATGACTCTCCCCAAACCGTCCCACAATGCAAAGTCCTCATGTACTGCAGCACTCATATTTTGGAAAAAGAGAGAAGATTTTGTGAAAAAAGAAAAATCATTACTGTATAGTTCCATTGTTGGGGTTATTTATCAACGAAAATTTCCATCATTGCACGTACACTAATGTACTTACAAGTTGATGAATACAAAGCTGTCTTTTCCATTTGATGCAGATGACAAGGAAAGAAAAAGCAAAATTATTGTATTTTTTTAGTATTTTGATATATACCAATGTTGTGAATGGCGAAAGACGTCATGCCTGTAAAATGCCCGAGGCGCTAGGCACTAGCCTGAATGAACCAAGGCAATATGCTATAAATTAAAAAATATATATATATATATATATAATATTATATGATATTATATAAATCTAAAATATATATCTTTCCAATTAAGATTAGATCAATAGAAAATCAAAAGAAAATATAAAATACCATAACATAGTCATATAAAGTTATATTTTTCACCCTTAAAACAAAATAACATAATTCTATGGAGTAAGTAGCCAAATAGATTAAAAAGTAAAACTAAATATCATCATCGATATTCATAAAATTTTCAAAAGCATCTTCATCGATGTTTTCCTCTCCTTCACTTGAATCCACCATATCCTCCATTTCATGATTACAATCCAAATCCTCATCTCTCAAACCATACTGCACTTGAACAGATGTGTTGTTCTCCGACTCCAACTGTTGAAAAAAAAAAGTGTGGCTGGTGTTTCTCAGGCTTATTTGGGATTGTGGTAGCGGTGGCGGTTCAAAGTGTTTTTCGCTTAGAAATGCATCAAAACAATGTTTTTTTCTTTTTTTTTTTAAATCATTTTTGACATCAACACACTTGAAAACATAAAACAAAATTATTTTTAGCAAAAAAAAATTCAAAATTTTTGGAAACGCACCCAAATAGAGCCTAAGTGTCATTCATTGTCTATTTGTCTCCCATTTTAATGATTTTTTTAAAACAAATTTACCCTAATCTTTGTTTTCTACAAAAATAACCAAAAGTTATTTCTTGTGTTAAATTAAAAAAAGGGGCAAATAGGCCATAACATAAATAAGTAAAAAAAAATCCAACAAAAAATTATGAAAGTCAAGCAAACACTAGCCTTAACACCTTGCACCCACTCACAAGCCGCTCGCCTAGGTAGCACTTCATTGAAATCCAACACCTAAGGCTAATAGGCCATAACATAAATAAGTAAAAAAAAAAATCCAACAAAAAATTATGAAATTCAAGCAAACACTAGCCTTAACACCTTGCACCCACTCACAAGCCGCTCGCCTAGGTAGCACTTCATTGAAATCCAACACCTGAGGCTAATAAAGGTGTTGGGGCCTCACTGGAGCACCTAGGCAAGCACATCAATGCCTTTTGACAACACTGGTATATACTTTTGTAACTTCCAAACATGCTTGAAATTTTCTAGGACGTTGCTTTTATTATATGTTTTAATCCATTCATAGTCCTTAATTAAGTAGGTTTTTCCTGTATAGGAATCTATGTCCTTGTTGAACTTGGAGTACTAGGAACTCTATATAAAAGCATGTAATCATTCAATGAAGAATTTGAGTTTATGAACAAATTTTTCACCTATATGCTTTATGGTTGTATGAAATAATCATCTTAGTGATAACTCCTAAGAACCTTTAGTACATTTTAGTCCTCCTAGGTGTGACTCTTAGAAAACCTATAAAGGTGCCACTAGCAAACCTATTACTTTCAGCAATCAAACCCCATATATCCCTTATATTTCTTTAGTTTCAATTTATGAACTTCCAAATCCTTTCTTCTTAAATTTAAACCTTTAAATCCCTATCTTCCATGCCCTAATCCACCACAAAATCCTAGTAAGACATAAATCACAAAAAGTTGTCCTGCATCACCATTCATCCATCCTAGTGAAATTTCAGTGGAAATTAATTTGACATTCCTACAAGATACTTTGACATATTATCTAATTCATATCTACCTACATCTGGATTTTCAGCTAATAGTAACTCATGGCCCACAACATTGGTACTTAATCAATAATATAATAGTAAAACCGAGGGAAAAAAGGACCAACCATGCAGCACGTACAAGATCAAACATAAATCTTAAACAATATCAACTCTCAGAAGAGAATAGATAACAGAATAATATTAGGAAAAACCAATTAATCAGCTACAAAGTAGATATTCTAATAGTTCTTCTTAACCTGTAAATGCAGAAAAAAGAAAAGGAGAAAAAACAAAGGTGGAACACCATATTTAAACAACCATGACACTAAAAAGAACATAATCCAGACTCCTAAAGAATCATAACTACTAATGCAAAGAGCATGTCTACAAGAACAGAAAAAAGGCACATTGATACTCCAAAACATGGCATGAAAATCACACAAGAAAAAATACTTCATTGGAATAAAAGAAGTTTCTAGAAACAACTTCAAGCTTTAGCTTATTCAATGTGATAATTCATCATTGATAAAAAAAGACATGACCTTAATATGCATGCTCTAGTTAATACGCATCAAAATCCTAGTCTGAAATGCTAGCAGTAAAAACCTTACACCGCTATTAACTGTCAGTCTGTCACAACAGAAACCAAGATATCCAAAATGAAAAAAAAAAGGGGGCATATTAGGATAATTAGGAAGCATTTATCAAGCATAGCTATAAACACGAGAGAAAAATTCATCATATAAATAAATAAATACCATGACTACCCAAAAAAAACTCACTTTGTTGAAGCTTGCTATTAATTTAATAGGCACCCAGCCTTGATCATCCATGTTCCTCCGCAAGTATATATCTTTGACTAGATTTTCATTACTGCAACAAACATTTTTGAGGAGCAATTGTAGTTAACTTCCCAATAAACTTCATTGTCCTGACACAAATAAACTACAGGAACATGTGTACAAAAGCAAAATACCAAAGATATAAAAAAGCAGAACACCAAAGAAGCACCTGAAATAATAATCTATCTGATGCAATATCCTAATGTGCAACTGAGGATCTGAAGGGGAAAAAACAGTATGAGATGGTACTGGAGCTGCAATAATAGGCACACCTCTCATAGAACCTGGATGTGGAGAAACATAATACAACGGCAATCCCATATCTGGAAACAGATTGGAATATTAGAGCAGAACCATGTATTAGCCACAACAGAACTGTAAACAGATGTGGTTTACCAGGGAAACCCACAAGGCCAAAAGGCCGCACTGGTAGGGGAGCAATAAACGGAGAGGTAGCAGGTGATGGTGGAGGCGGTGGTGGATGCCTCATATGCCTTGGGGCAACTCTTGGTAATGGCTGCATGTGACCATCCCGGCTAAAATTTCGATGAGCATTCCAATCATGATTTGCGAGATCTAGATCATTTCGCCTGCCACCATAACTGTGATGGTGAGAACCATCTCCTCGAGAATGTAGCCCACCATTACGGTTCCTAAATGAAGTGCGCTGCTGTTGAGGATAATCATTAGAGCCACGGGATTGGGAACTCTTTTGTGCGTGATCCCTAGAAGAAGAGTTATTTAAATGTCCTTCCCCGGCTGCGCTCTGTGATCCTGGTGAATGAGTGCCACCATTAGAAGCTGTGTTAACGCCATTACGCTTCATTGATTTCTGGCGTGCTGGTACTGCATTGTTTGGAGTTGAATTAGGGTTTGCAGTATTGCTAACTTGTTTCTGTGAAGATGAGGATGCAATCTCAGTTCCCTACATTAAATAAACAACATATATTAAACATGCACCCATGTATGAGCAATCTGGTAATTGAAATGAGTAAGCATTAAGCATGGAAACCCTTCATTTCATTGCTGAATTCAGAGAGAACCATGAGTCTTCCAATTATTTTTTTAGTTATGAAGGAAGAAAACCCACTCATTCATATTAAGTTTATAAATCAATAACCCCAAGTTGATTGAGAAATATCCAAGTTCGTTGTTTTGGTGTCCCCGGCTAGTTTGGGATTAATGCTTAGTTGTTGTTGGCTATTGTTTTGGTATCTACAAATTCAACAACGCAGCAAAATTAAGATGACTAATCAGGCACCTAAAAACTCTCTCCTGAGTATTAACTTTCTTTCCAAGAATTTATACTATGCTAAGAAAAAGACAGATAATCCTATAATTCCCACTTATCCCATTTGATTAACATTTAGATAACCAAATTCGCCCTGTTTCGATTAAGTTTCCCAGAACCTGCAAAATTGAGACAGGATGATCAATCAGATAAACCTTACTTTGATGTTTGTTTTTTCTACCCACTATACCAAAATTTTAAGCAAGCAAATCCAATAATACATTTTTTGTCCCCATCCTTTCCCAAAATAGCCAAGCTCATTTTAAGAAAATGAAAAGGAGAGAAATTTTCTTGTTTTAGTTGATACAGCTGAATTAAGAGAGATTAACTGGTGCACTCCCATTTTACAATAGTTTTGTTTATAAAACTTAATACACTATGTTAATCTTAGTAGACAACTAATAAATATAAGAAAAACAATATATCTTGCATCCATGCCAAGAATTCAAGAAAATACCCCAATACATTTTTCATCTTTCACTCTTTTCTTATAACTATATATTTATTTTTTTTGTTGTGTTTTGGACCCTACAAATTCAAATGCATCGATTAATATAAACAAGCAAATAGCAAAAGAAAAAACGGTCTCTTTACATAAATGTTATTTTTGAAACTTTACACTCTAATCTCAACTACATTATCAAAAAGATTTTACCATACGATCAAAACAAATAAAATCAAAATATTGCATTCAATCAACTAATACAAAAATAAAATGCATTAAATTAACAAATATTCCATTTTATCGACCAAATAAAATAAAATTAATCTCTATCAAACCTGGGAAACAGAGAGAGAAGATGATGATCCATCAAATAATAAACCTTTTAAAGAATCCGCAGATGATTTTGTCAAAGAAGAAACCCTAGCAGCTGACTCAGATAAATCAGGCCAAGAATCAGCCCCCATAACACTCCCAATCTCTACAAGACCATTACTAGCCGTAGATGGCTTGTTCCATACCGGTCTCTTGCTCACATTATTCTCACTCTCCACACTCTCTTTCTCCGCCACGAAAACTGCAGCCGCTTGCTCCGCCTCCGTTGAAGCATTAGAAGAAGATTCCGATTCAACACCACGCACGATTCGTGTCCATGGAGGAGAAACCTGCTTACCGAATCCCCGCTGCGATTGGGGACTGCCCACCTGATTGCTGTTGCTGATGCTATCGGCGGCAATTGTATGGCGAGGAGAGTGATCGGCTGCGGTGATGGTGATCGTGTTCGAGTTAGTGAGGGTTGCCATGAATTAAATTACTACATAACCAAAGAGTTAGGGTTTGTTTGTTACTGTTAGTGATCAAGTTTTTGTTGTTGATCCACTGAGAGTGGCAAAAAGGAATTAGATTTATGAAAAAAATTGATAAGGGGAGAGAGAGAAATTAAGGTTTCGATTTTTCTGATCAGGTGAGAGAGTGAGATTTTTGTTAAAAAAATTTGGAGATGAAATTAGACAGATCGAAGTGCGACAGTGGTGTTTCTCTCTCTCTGTTTTTCCTTTTTTTTTACCAAATTATACTGTACTTTAAAAAGTGTTGAAAAACATTATTCAATATTGTGTACGTTAACTCGTTATACTGTGGATTACATGCTATTGAATTTGGTGAAGTAGCCGGACGCAATTTTATTGGGTTTAACTTTGCAGCCATCAAATACTTTTTTATTATTTCTTTTATGTAATAAAAAAAATAAATTGATATGATTTTTTTCATGTTATATAAAAATTGGATGATGATTTTTTTTTTTCATTTGAAGTTGGACTAAATTTTTTTATTAAAATATGTTTATTTTTATATTTTAAAAAATTTTCAATTTTTTTATTTTTTTAATTCAAATTAATAATGCTTGAGTTGAGTTAAAAACAAGGAATCTATTTGCACCATCACCATCTTCAAATAAAGTATTTTCTACAGTAACATCATTAATAAGATATAGTAGAGCAACGCCTAATACACAGGCAACTAATTTCTTTCCCTTTAATTTTTTTCTTTTTAAGATATTTTTAATTTTATTTTTTTTCCTCTTTATATTTTTTTCTTTTCTCTTATTGAATTTTTTTCGTACTACAAAGAAGAAATAAATTGATGTGACTTTTTTTATATTGTACAAAAGTTAGGTGATAATATTTTTTTGTTATTTTCAGGTTGGGTTGAATTTTCTTATTAAAACATATTTGTTTTTACATTTCAAAAATACTTTTAAAAAAATTTAAATTTTATTTTTATTTTTTTCTTTACTTCAAATTAATATTTTTTAAAATGTTTTATATTATTTTAATGTGATGACAGACTCAATAAGCCACACCCAAGGCTATTCGGTTTCACTCCCCAATCAGACCCAACCTGCCAAACCCAATGCTATTAGGTTTGGCTCGACAACAAACCCAATAGCATTAGGTCTGACTCTTACGCCGGACCCAAAGATATTGGGTTTGGCTCCGCAACTAAACTTGAGACACTTAAAATCATGCTTCATATTTTTTATATATATATTTGAAATAAAAATTGTTATTGACCTGCTAGGGTGCATGGGTCAATATGCTAGTTATACTTATAAGGATTCATTTTGATCTTTGTGTTAAGGACTTTCCGATATAAACCCTATTTTAACAAAAACTTTTTGAGCAACTACCAATAATTAACAAAACTTAAACGTCTTAGAAAAATATTTTCACTTCTAGTGAAAATATTGTTTACTTTTAAGCAATTACAAGATTTTGTTCTTTCCTCCAAAAAATATTGAAATTGTTGTTGGGATGGTAAGGTTTTTTTGCAAGTTCCTTCGATCATAAACAAATTTATCAAGAATCAATAAGTTTTTTTTGCATTTTAAATTTGTAAAGAAACGATCAAAATACTATTAAAAACAAAATTTATAAACTAGCATCCAAAGTTTTTTTTGTATTTTAATACTTTTTTTTTGTTATTGTTAGGTTAGCTAAAGGATAATTTGATATTTTAATAAATATAAAATATAAATAAAAAACAAAAAGTGGTTGACTTGTGTAGTAGTGCCTACCGGTGACTCAAACACTAGCCTTCATCGTGTCATTGAAGGCATCGTGTCATCATCTTCCTTTTAGGATAGCATGTGGTGATGCTAGTGAGGTGATGTAATATTGGTGACATTGTTTTTCTTCTCGTTCCACTTTTTTCTATCATCCCCTTGAAAATCATGTTAGCTATGCAAAAATTCAAAGTTGTCTTCTTATTTATTATAAATCAAATTATGTCCTTATTCTTTTGATTTCTAATTTTTGTTTTTGTCTCTTCTATAAAATTTTGATTTGTTTTCAATTTCATCATTTCATCCCAATTTGTGATATGTTATATTTTCCAATGTGGTTTTCATTCTTTTAATTGTGATATTTTTAGTCTTTTTATTAAATTGATTTTTCTTTTCAATTTCACCCTTCAATCAAAAATTTATTTTGATTTTGTATTTCAATTTTAATCCTCATTCTTTTGATTATTTTTTTTATCCTTTAGTTAAATTGATTTTTCTTTTCTATTTCAACCTTCAATAAAAAATGAGTTGACATCATTTTTACATTTTCTCCTTTTAGCTTTCATCATTCGACATTTTTTTTTAAAAAAGGGCTTTATAATTATCTTCGTTCTCATTTCTCATGACTTGGGCCACAATTTCGTTAACTAGGGTTGACTTATCATTTATTACTTGAGTTGCAAGTTTGTCATGCTAAATCAGGTTAATTTAGGCCGGGTATGTTTTTCCACTTTTTACTCAATTTTGTCCTTCCATATGTAATGTGCTAGGAATTGAGCTATATTGTTTGTCTCCTTTTGAAAAAATATTTTTTCACAGGTTATAATAATAACCTTTTATTTATTTATTTTGGTGCATCTGCTATCATTGCTTCTTCTTTTTTATCATCTAACAACCCCAAAAATTTCAACCATATTTGATGTTACATAACAATACTTTGCATGAAAAATACTAGGAATTGTTTTTTTTGGTTATTCAATAACCTTTGGTCACTTGATTAATTGCATGCAATATTTATGTTATAAATAATTCAAATGAAATTTCAGCACAGTTTCCCCTTAAATAAAGCTTCCCTAAAATTTCACATCATACAATTGACACCTCAACACTTCATACACACCAAATCCAATCATCACGCATTACCATACCAATCTCAATACATTAAGCAACATCAGGCTTACCCGAAGATCTTTTATCAATCCATATCATAACTCATCATCAGCACAATGTAATCAATAACAATAATAAAACCATTTAAGCATACATTATAATTTTCATTATTGTTAAAATTACAATATTCATGATGAGTTATGATATGGAAATTACATGTATGATAAATCTAGTTCTAAATTACATATTCATTTATTTTACATTATTTGTTACACAGCCAAAAATGTATTTTTAAGACATTTACGTACAAAGTAGATACTTAATATATAAATAAAGCTCTTGTCTAGCATACAAGGCACCTGAAACACAATATACATTAACATAAATAAACAATTATATCTCATCAAAAAGTTTGTTTTACACATGTATAATCAAGATTTCATTCTGAATATTTCCCTAGCAATAAGCCTTTAACCCGCCATCTTTACATATAGTTAATCATTCAAGTATATATAAATAAAAATAAATAATATATTGCTCTGTCTAGTATACAAGGCACCTGAAACACAATATACATTAACATAAATAAACAATTATATCTCATCAAAAAGTTTGTTTTACACATGTATAATCAAGATTTCATTTTGAATATTTCCCTAGCAATAAGCCTTTAACCCGCCATCTTTACATATAGCCAATCATTCAATCTCGAATAATACACCTGATATCATTAATCACCACCACAGGATAGACTAATCAAATAAATCCTGATATTAGTACAAATTAATACCATTAGCCTCTATCGCATGATAGACTAATCACAACAAATCCTAGTAACAATATCAATTGACACAATTAGTCTCCATGACATGGCAGACTAATCACAATAAATCTTGGTAAAATCCCAATATTAGTACTAGTTGATACCATTAGTCTCCACAAAGGGCAGACTAATCATAACAATTCTTAGTATCAATACTAATTGATACCATTAGTCTTCACCACATGGCAGACTAATCAATTTTTCTTAACAAACATTTATTTTCTTTTTATTTTTAATCTTCTCCAAAATCATTATTCAATATAAATAATATTAAACTAACATGAAATACTTAATAAATAAAAATTAGCTACTTAGGTGTCAAGCACCTCCCTACTTCCTATGAAGGTCCTGCTCCTCCTGTCTAATGTCTCGCTCTAGTAACCTCGCATGTATTAATAGGATTTTCAAACCATAATCGACATATCCATTTGACCTAGGAACCATATCTTGATTCCTCATCCTTTTGTTTTTGTTTTTCATCTTCTCTAAAATCATTATACAATATAAACAATATTAAACTAACATGAAATACTTAATAAATAAAAAGTAACTACTTAAGTGTTGAGCATCTCCGTACTTCCTATGAAGGTTCTGCTCCTCCTGTCTAATGTCTCGCTTTAGTAACCTCCCATGTATCAATAGGATTTTCAAACCATAATGGACATATCCATTTGACTTAGGAACCATATCTTGATTCCTCATCTAATACATGCTCTATGCATTATAACAAGAAAATCACATTATTCAATCATATATTCACATTTCCAATTGTTCTCATTGCTTATCTAAACCCTATTTCACCATTTACATATGGTACATCCTTCCATTTACATCATAATACACAAAAAATATACCACACAGAAAACTCTACCAAAATTTTTAAGTAGATTGATTTGGTAAAATAAATTCTCCAAGTCTTTAATTTAACAAGATTAGAAATTAGGGGTGTTACATAAGCAATGGGGTTAGGAAAAATGTTAGCATGTATGTATAATAGGTATTTTTATCGTCAAAATCAAATAACAATGCGGTTTATCTTAGTTAAGATGTTTTAGGGTGATTTTTATCAATTTTTAGCATAATTAGCTTCTTACCCAAATATCTTTAAAAAACTAGTTAAGATTCCAAGTTACCATAAAACTAAGTGAAATTTTTTTACCCCCTTTCACATAATAATCACCGAGATGTCCCCTACGAGATTTTAAATTACAATAATTTTTACCTCTATTTCTTTCCAATATTATATTTGTCATTTCTGTTTTTCTTAATGATGTAGTATTGTTAATTGAACTTCTTTATTAAGTGATTTTTTTTCTGTTTGATCACACACACACACACACGTTAAAGACATTATTTGATTATAATATGCATTTAGGTAGATGTTTTTTCCTTTTCTATTTTATTTTCCCTTTTTTAGAGAGAAATACATACCTTTTTTTCTAAGAGAAATAGAACTTTTTTTCTTTGAGAATAAATGGATACTTACACTTCTGTAAAGTCTCGTGCTCTCACCATCTCTGACAAATAATTTTTTCATGTGAATTAAGTCATTACGATTATTATTTTTTTAACAATAAGCTTCAAATCAAAATTTATCTAAAATTGTGACATAATATGTCAATTAATTTACAATTGGTTTGAATCATAGAATTTTATCATGTCTTTTTATTTCCATAACAATGAAATGCAAAATTCAAGTTCAAAGAAATATTATTTTTTTATCCCAAGAAGCTTATCTTGCACATTTCTGAAATAACTTCTCAACATGATTGTTCCTTTTAAAGATACTTAGCGTATGTGATATGACAATAGACAATATACTTAGAGTTTTGTTTATTGGCCTTGAACTTTTGTTTTCCTTAAATCCCAAAACAGTAGATTATCAATCACCTCTAGTAATAACCATGGCCTCCACAAGGACCACAACAACATTTTTTCATAGATGGATAGACAAAAAGTGTCATGAATCATGACAAGAATGTCCAAATTGTATGTGATTGTACCAGCTAGTGCATCCACAGAACATTTTTTGTTCCCTATAATTAGTAGCATCTTTAGATTCTATAATTTTTTCCAGGTTATATTTAGCCATGGCTATATGTTCTATGCACCTTACTTGTAATGGAATAGTTATTGTAAACCCAGTTCACATGCCTAAGAGATGGTTTTAGAGTAGACATTTGAGAACATAAATTTACAAGATTGGCATGTAAGGCAAAGATCAATCGATGCACGTACATCGGCTCGTGTCAAAGTCCTCATTGGATCAAAGAATTAGACATCCTCTATGACATCGGTCCTAACTATGGCAAATAGATACATTTGAAACAAATATTTTGAACATTTCATATGAATTTCTAACACAAAAGAAAAAAAATTTGACTTTATGGATGCAATTTTCAATCTCATGAGTTTTTTTATTGTGAAATAAAAAATTGATGTCTACTATTACGGGGTGCGTGCGCTGCGACGTCGTCCGACGACGACGGAGGCTTTTTGTCGTGCCTCCTGTGTGAGGTGTGGTGTTGGGAAGGGTTTTTGGATTTAATTATGAAATTATGATTATTGTTTAGGAGTCGCCACCTAGTAATATGGTTACTAGGAACCTATGGTCTGCGAGAGTCTGGGTAAAGGACTGGTTGTGTAAGAGGAAAAAGCATCACCTCCAGTGCACCTTACCTAAGGTAATCTGCTTTCTTGTTTGATTGTTTTTTCTAAGTCGGGTTTCTATTCGTTGGTCTTTTCTAAGGTTCAAGGTAGATCTCTATTCATGAGAAAGTCTCTATCTTATTGAGTTAAATACTAACCGTTCTAAAGTCTGAATTTTAGCATCATATTTATTTACACCTTGTATTATCTTTAATACCCAAGGGTGTACTTTATCGTGTAATTTTACACCCCACATATATTAAAGTCTACATTTGGATCCTAGAAAAAAAGATTGCAAAAAAAGGGTTTTTTATATTTTGGTCATACCCTAATGGATGATCATAAACTAGTTACGATATTCATTTTTTTTATTTCCAAAGCATGAGAAAGATACAATTTTTTTATGAAAATATGTTTGGAAAGTTTTTAGGATTTGACCGTATGCATGAAAACAAAATATTTTTGTTTTGTTTTTAAAAAGGGAAATAAATTTAAAAGTTTTTGAGATTTTGTTTTTTATGAAAATGATTTGATTTTTTTTGAAATATTTTGAAGAAAACCGAGTATTTTAATATCGAATTTGTATTTTACAGTGTAAATATACAACCCAATATTATGCAAAATTGGTAGAAAAATATTTGAGAAAATCACATCTTTTTGAAATGATTTTTGAATTTTTTAGATTTTTAATATATATATATATATATATATATATATATATATATATATATATATATATATATATATATACATGGGCTGGGTCGACCCAACTGACTAGGCCGGACTTAGCCCAAGAAAGGTTGGGTGGGCCGAGATTGGATCAACAGGTCGGGCCGCTCTCGGCCCAACATAACTTTTTATTCTACTTTTTTGGGTTGTGTCAGACCTAGCCCAGACATTTAGGCTGGGCTAGAATGGGTCCAGCCCATCCCAAAGGTTAATTATTTTGCAGAACATGAACAATAATTCACGTTCTGCATGCAACTATATAGTTGCAGACGATGGAGAGAAAAATGAAAGGCGACTTGGCGGAGATGATGGAATTGTTGTCATTGGCCTGGAGTGAGGTTGGTGGTGGTCTAGTCATGGAGGACGAGAGGCTGATGGCGGCGTTGGTAGAGAGTTTTGGCTGCCGGAGTCGTTGTGGGAGAAAAAAGAAACATGTTTGCAGAGGAGAGAGAAAGGTTCATAGTGGTTGTTCTGCCGCTGGTGAGGATTTGGGTTTGTGGGGAGGCTGAATCGCCATATGTTTGTGGAGGAGAAAGGTTTCTGTGGGATCTTCAAGGGTTGAAGAAGCAGCGGGGAGAGAGAGAGAACAGAGAAACGTTGGCTAGAAGAAAAACAGGGGAGTAGGTTGATTTTTCGAGATTTTTGGACCCAATCTTCTCCTCCCTCATACCTTGAAATCCACTCCTATTTATAAGGGATCAAAGAGGATAATCTTGTCTACACATGAGAAAATTATCAACCCTTGATTTGATTGGGAAGGATCCCAACCGTTAGCTCAAAGAGTGCATCATAAGTTGTCAAATCTGCAGGAAAAGGCTGCCTGAGTTGGCCTCTTTAGGATGGCACCGGGGTCGTCGTGTTGTCATTCAGCCTGAACGGTTCATATAATGTTGTAGAGAAATTACAAGTGATCATTTGCGTGGAAGTTTGGTTAAATTTTACGGAGAAATGAAGCATTAAATGCACCTGAAAAGTAGACACTCAGATAGTTTCTTTCGGGTAAAACGGGGAAGATAATGAACAGTTACCAGACGACGCGTCGTCTGGTTCTCTCTCTCTCTCTCTCTATCTCTCTAATGATCAAAATGACACCGTTTAAGGTTAAATTAGGGATTCCGCCGAAGTTCAATGTAGTCCTCCAGCTTTCAATTTGTTTCAATGAAACCCCTAACTAACCCTAAACTTTTGATTTAATGGAATTCACTCAAATGTCATGGTTTAATCAAAATGTATTTCGAGTAGTAAAAAAACCTAGAATCTAATTGCATTAATTTATGTTATTGATGCATTTTAAATCTAGATTATTTTTTAATTAAGTTGTTTGAAGGGTTCCGTGCAAAACATTAGACCAAAACTAGTTCAAATCATAGAGCTAAGACAATGTTCTTCTCAAGAACACGAACAACACTACCTAAAACCTAGATAATGAACCCAGGAAAACCTAGCCAGCTATTCAACCCCAGAATGATCATTTTAGGCCTCTACAACATATTTTCTTTATTCTAACAAACCACATTATCAATGACAAATATAAGTAAAACAAAAGAAACTAACAATAACGAGAAAAACATATATATAAAAAACATGCATTAATTTTCATTCCTAAAATTTTCAACTCAACAAAATGCATGCTTAACCAATCCGTGGGCTTCAAAATTGACATTTTAACATTCCAAAGGACTAAACCACAACTCAAAAACCAGAAACGAATGCATTAACTAAACATAAAACATCAACTCCTTACTACCTTATTTGGCATATTCCAAATAAAACAAACATGTAAACATAACATACTAAGGCAATCATTAACACATCAACACATTCAAAACATTGTATTTAAAAAATAGAAATCAATCCAGCTAGTCTAATTGACTCCACTTTCAAAGTTTGTAGGTATACCTTCCAACCTTGAAATCTTCAAATTAAAGTGGATTTCTAATGTTGCCTTTCTTTTCTTCTTATCTTTAAACCCAACAAAAACGAACTAAACCCTTGGAATCTTGAACTGGAATGGATTTCTTAAACCTTAATTAAAGTTTCTCCTCCTCTCCTTTTTTCCTCTTTTCTTCCCCTAATTACCCCTCCTATTATATGCGGATTCAGAGCTTTTAGATGAGTTTGTTGGGGTTATAACAAACCAAAATTAGATTGGTTTCACCCCTGGATCAATGGTTTTAGCTTTGGGTGGTTTTGTAACAAACTTGGAGGCCAAGGTGAAGTGTTTATGATCTTTTGATCTTGAAAAAATAGTTGTAAACCCTTGATAAGAACCCTATTGGAGTTTTTAAGTGTGAACACACAAAAACGTTAGGTGGTTTTATACATATGATTGTCTCAGTTAAGGGTGACTAAGTTGACCACTTTTGTAACTTTGTCAAAGCAACATTGATGTCAACGTCACCTGAGATCACCTGATCATGGTAAAAAGGGTGCTTACCTTTCAATTGGATCCATTCTTGTTTAATTTAGAGGTCTGTAACTCCATATTTATTCGTTTGAAAGTGTCAACTCAATCAGTATGGAATCTGAAAGTACAGTGATAGCTGATTGGGGACAAGATTTTGTTAAGATCATTTGAGAAAATGGGATGTAAACGTTTGATTTCATGGCAAATGGGTTGTAGAAAGGGTGTTTCTCAGTTGAATGGTGGTGGTTGCAGCTTCAGAAATGGTTAGAAATGTCATATTCACTCACCTAAAAGTGCCTACTCGATCAGCCAAAACTGTCAAAGAAGAATGTGCACAACAGCTGAACGACATCGTTTTGGCTTAACCCTACAAATTAGGGTTTTCTAATTTCGGTTCTGACAAACTTCAATTGAATCCCTACTCTTCCCATTTCTTTTAATTTTACCCATAATTTCCTCTTAAACTCTTAATTTCATGCAATTTCACTTTTGTCAAGTTCAATTATTAGCCCCAGATTTAAGCGCCTTTTACAACTTGGTTCTTGATTTTTTATTTGTTTAATTGAACCCTCAATTGATCGAAAAACTTTTCATTTTCTTTGATTTGACTCCTGATTTCACTGATTTCAATTCTCAAAGTCATGCGTCTTTTACATATTGATCATTGGTTTATGAATTGTTCAATTAAATCTCTAATTGCCCCTAATGAATTACCGTTTGAGCTCCGTATTTACGCGTCTTTGGCAATATGGTCCTTGGTCTAGAATTTATGCAATTTAACCCCAAATTGATCATTAAACTTTTAATTTCTTCAATTAAACCCCCGTTTATTGTCAAATAGACGTCTATAGTTCAACGCCTCTTACAGAATGGTCTTTGGCTGCAAATTTCTTCAATTTGACCCTTAATTGACCCCAAAACTTTAATTTTCTTGTGATTTTACCCCTGATTTCAATCAATTAACATGTTAAAAATTAAATTTGGTCTCTTAAAATTCCAATATTCTCAGTTAAGCCCAAATTGGGCTCCCAGACTTAATTTTTCACCAATTAAGCCCTAAATCAAATTAATTTGACCCATTTAAAGTATAATTAAGTCCTTGCACTTAAGTAAATCCTTTAATTAGACCAAAATTAATTCTTAAACATAATTAAAATTCAATTTGGCCTATGATTAAATCAAATTGGCTTATTCAAAATTTAATTATGTCCTTGGACTTAATTTTTATGCAATTTTGTCCAATAATAATTTTAATTTAACC
Source organism: Populus nigra (assembly GCF_951802175.1). Lineage (NCBI taxonomy): Eukaryota > Viridiplantae > Streptophyta > Magnoliopsida > Malpighiales > Salicaceae > Populus > Populus nigra. The sequence continues at coordinate 7,757,372 of NC_084865.1, forward strand.
TTGAATTTGCATTGTTTCTCTTTTTTTAGGCATAATAGTGTACAATTAGGCTTTGAATTTCCTCCAAAATTGCAGCTATATTCCCCGACCTGTTTTCTCTACATTGCCAGCCTTTATTTTATTTTATTTTTATTTTCATTTTGAAAAAAGAGTGAATTTTAGGGAATAACCCATAATTGGATTATGATATCTACATTTAATAAAATAAATTGAAAAATAAATAAACTACTTGATGCAACCATATTATTCGATAGTTTCACTCATATTTAACTAGTTTTTTTGCCTATATTTTATATATAAAATGCCTTGATATTCTTTGGTTTATGTTTTGAAGGCACTTTTGGATGAAAGATGCAAAAAGGAGTATATTGGAGGTAACTGACAGATTTGACCTTCAGTCGATGTTTTGTGCAGAATGTGAGCGCTAGAGGTCGAAATGAAGTAATTCCAGTGGCATTGAAAAGCTAACATCCATACCTTTATGGAAATCTAAGGCAATAAAATAAAAAAAAGAAAGAGCATGGAAATCGCAGCCTTCAAAGTCAAATATCACAATCTGCTAGTGTTGACCTTCGACCATTCCGACTTGAATATCTAACTCCAAATGTCCAATTGATGCAAACTCAATTTTGTTGGATTCTGACTCCAAGACCTATTAACGCTCCAAATTTCAGTAAAAAAATGATGTCATATGAAGGAGATATGCTTTTTTAAAGATGACAACTAAATTCTGCCAACAAACAAGTTTCATGAAGAAACGAGTCCAAATTATGTTTTGAAACATGTAAACCGATATCCAAGTTTTTATTTCAGCAATTTAGCTCCTCTAAGTTAAAACTTGAAGATTTCATGTAAGGCTATTTCTTATTTTATAGGAAAATAATTATTGAAGTACTTAAATGTAAACTGTCTACTTAAGGGAGGACTATTTTGTAAAATAGAGACTAGGATTTTCTAGGATATAAAAAGAATGAGAGAAGAGAAGGGGGGCAGCAACCAAGAAGAGAAAAACGCCCCCTTCCTCTAAGAAACCTGAAATCATGCATTCCTCCTTTTTGATTAGTTGTTCAACAAACATGCAAGGCTAAATTCTTTTTCTTGGTTGCAAGGACACGAAAACCTTTGGATTTTAAGAACTGTGAGATTTATTTTGCCTTCTCTTTTCAGTTTATATGATGAATATGTTTGTTCTCCTATGCTTATTTTTCCTATGATTGTTTATTTTAATTTGTAGGTCGGATATTATAGACAATCTATTGTAAAGTTTGATATTAAAATCGGAGTTGTGGTATATGAACTTGTGAAGAAACTAAGTTTAATAACTGTGGCGGATCTACGTTATTAATCTTAGAGAGAACTTTCAATCAAATCAAATATAGACTGCAGACAATTATGTTTTCTTGATTAATCAACTTATCTAGTTATTAAGGCTGCCATTGAAAAATTATTAGTGCGGACACTGTGGTTATTTGATGGTTAGGGTTAGTTATACGGTAGATCTATTAACTAACCAATGTTAAGAAGAGATAAATATTCAGAATATAAATTGATGTCTCGTTTCCATGATCAGTTCTGATTTCTGTAGGTGGACATTTACTTGTGACCGAGGTTTGTTCTCTTGATAATTTTTTTATTTTATTTAATTTTGCTTGATAATTTTTTGTTTTCTTTTGCTTTAGCTGAGATAATATCCAAACCCCCCCCCCCAAAATATTATATCATCTAGCATAAAAATCTGACTTGAACCTTTCTCGTGGGATCGACCCCTTGTTTGCTAGAGCAAAAAAAAATGAAGAATGAATTGTGTGTTGTGTTTTAAGTTAGGGTAATTAATTTGTTCGACCACGACATCACAACACTACTAAATAAAAAAATAATTGTTAATATTAGTTAAAGACTAAAACAAGAAGTTGTTTTTCTTTATTAGAAATAAAAAATAGATGCATGTACAAATATTTTACCTTGGTTATCCTTTCTATTCTATATATTTTCTTTTATTTATCTTAGAGATTAATTCTAGTCACTAAATACAAATGATTCTCATAAATACATCAAGCAAGTACATTTTATCTATAAAAAATATAAAAAGAAAAAAATAAAGAAATACAATAATCTCTTTGAAGTATTTTGAAATAATGGAAACAATTCAAAAGATTTATTACTATTAAAAAAATGCTAAATAATTAAAAAAGGTATTAATTAAAAATTAAATAAAAAATGAAAGCAAATTAAAAAAAAAGATCAGGTGTTGTGGGACCTCGCCCTGCTAGGCCTATATTGATAGGATCCAAGAAGTTTGAACTAGGAAATTCAAATTAAAAGAACGAGTCACCATGGTTCAATCTGACTTAGAAATTGGAGAGGATGAATTAAAGAAGCTCGGAGGGTAATATCTAGAGGCTGAGAAAGAGTTGAGTGAACTAAGGCAAAACATAAAGACAAATGAACTTAATATTGAGTGAGAAAAATTTCAAAGGGTTAGAAACCAGATCTAATAACCAGAAATGACACTTCAGATACTAAATAGAAACAATGAGTCACTGGCCACAGGCAATAATATGTTACTTTAAGATAATACTTTTTTTCATTACAATATGGAAAATACAAACAAGTTAACTGATAGGGTGACTTAAAAGACAAATGAACTGTGAGTGAAGGCTTTTCTAATCAACAACAATGCTAGCACATACTAGGAATACTTTAATGATGTTTTAACATTTATTCAAAATGTAGCTAACAGGGGTATTTCTTTTGAGGATGAATGGAGATGCGTAGGAATGTTATCTCTCTTCATGTAAAAACAAACACTCATCTCCATATCTAATAACTATTTGTCTTTATTGAATGAAAGGGGCTCAAACCCATCATTTTATATTGTACTCTCCAACATATATTGGATTTAACTGAGATGAAGACTCAAGAAAAGATCCTTTTAGATTAATCAAACTACGAATTTTATCTGTATCAAAAAAATAAGTCATGGATTAGCTCTTTGAACATACTAATCCATATTTTATGTATGTGTACATATACTTATTTGCATTCATCCATGAGCATCCATGCATGCATGCTTTGGGGTTTTAAATGTCATGTATGCATGTACAAGTTGAAATATTGGTCCCTATAAAATCCAAATCTGCAGAATCTACAACATTAGATTTCGATGAAGAAACATAGAAGAAGATGAACATGCCCATTATGATGCTAATTTTAAAAGGGAGTTGGACTCCTTGAAACTCAACATGGCTCGCATTACCAACCTACTTGAGAAGACGCTTAAGAATATCTTTGGTGAAGGCCCATCTAATCGGTATGTGATCTTTGCCCATGCTTAGGCTATAATCTAACTTAAAAAAAGGATCAATGGCCAAGGTCAAGAACCCCATTATAATATGGAATTCATGCAGTCAACTATATATACACCAACCCTAATAGTTGTGGATGCATCCATGACACGATCAAAGAGTTGATGTCTTATCCCAAGTGCAGGAGTGTCGAAGTAATAAATAATCCGGCAAGATCGGGGTCGAACCACAGGGAAGTGAACTATATATATAAAACAAAGAGTTTATGAGAATTTTATGAGATATTGATGTAAGAATTAAACAAGGATAAAACAATTATCAAGGTTAGAGGATCCACTAATGGTATTTCAAATAAGTATAGTATAAACTCATTTTATTACTCAACTAGAAACCACACACAAAAGAGGTTCCAATCAGATTATAAATTGTTAACATGACTACATTAGTTATTTTATTCGAATAATGCTAATACTTATAAATGCTGTCAAGTAGTCATGATGTTAATTTATGTTAACAACAAATCAAGTTCCTTTCATAGCACAAGTGTCGGTTATACCATACAGTTGGGCTATGAAAGTGCCAAGTATTTGTTGTACCAAGGGTTATACAACATAAATCTAGATTAACCATTTAACAAGCAAAGTATTAAGAGTGAATAAGATACCAAATACAAAACATGTTAGAATCAAATATTAAAGTTCATGTTGAGTTTATATTATACTTATTCTTACACCATTAGTGTACCCTTTTCACTTTTACATGATAAACTTAGCTAAATATGATGAAGAAGAGAAACATAAATAAACAAGAGGAGAACATGATTATATAAGTATAGTAAAGGAAATAAAAGGCATAACCAAGAGATTAATAAAAATATAACATGGAATAAAACTTGAACATTATAAAATACAAAGAAAGAGAGCAAGAGCAAGAGCAAGAGTAAGAGCAAGATCTTGATCTGAAAACCAAAATGCCTAAATGCATGGTAAATGTCTCCTTTTATAGGCCAAAATTCAAAACTATTGATTTGATGACTAATTGTTAAGGGCGTGGCCACCTCTTGACTTGGTAACAATCCTTATCTTTTTGTCTGCAGAAAACGTCATTGCTAACATTAGAATTTGAGCAGATAGTTTCATGAAAGTTTTAGGAAATTGTCTCAACTTTCCAACAAAACAAGAATCGGTGCATTTGGACTTCTAGAACTCGAGATATGGGCTGAACACTGAGCAGTGTCTGGGCTGCAGGACAGATTCCGACTTCTCTGTTGTTGGTACAATTTGAACTTGAAAACGGTCCTTTTGAATCTTGGACTCTTCATGAAAGTTTTAGACCTATGTCTTCGCTTTCCATACATATAAACCAGACCTAAATCCAAGTTCTACAGCTCTAGTTATGATCCAATAACCAAATGGTGTTCCAGTTTGGACTGAATCAAAATCTCTTTTGTAAGCTTAGCCCTTTCTTTGTCTTCTCAATTTCAGTAGTTAAACTCATCAATCAATTCTTTGATTTATGTGATAGGCCTGCATTTAAGATGAATATTTACCATAAATTAAAGATATCTTATATTATTAGATATGTTATTATAAAACATGCTCTAGTTAAGGAGTTATTGATACTTCAAGTGCAAAATGATGATATAAAACCTTGATAAAAGTGCACTTTTAAGTACTAATCAATCTACTAATGAGTCTCATAAGATAAAATACTATGATGATGTTGAGTATGATAAGATAACAACATCAGAGGCAAATATGAGGGCCATTGAAGGTATTGACTTATATGATCCTGTCCAAGCTACCAAGATGTGCCTTATACCAAATGTGATCATATTGAAGAAATTTCATGTACCTGAATTTATAAAATATACTGGAACTCAATGCCCTTCCACTCATCTCAAATCCTACTATAATAAGATGAAAAAGGTTGTGCATGATGAAAAGTTGTTAATGCATTTCTTCTAGATAGCTTGAGTGAAGATGCATTAAACTGGTAGACAACACGAAAATATGAAAGTGGAAGGATCTTGTAGATGTTTCATTAAGTAATACAAGTACAATATGAATATTGCTCCTGACAGGTTAGTCTATCTCTTATGGAAAAAGGGAGATAAGGAGACTATATGTGAATATGCTTAATGATGGAGAGATTTGACTATCCAAGTACATCCCCTATTCTTGGATAAAAAGATGGCTACCCTATTTGCTAATACCTTTAAAGCATCCTATTATGAGCATGTAATGAAAATGCTTAATGATGGATAAATTTGACTGTCCAAGTACATCCCCTATTCTTAGATAAAAAGATGGCTACTTATTTTTTAATACCTTTAAAGCACCCTATTATGAGCATGTAATGAATATGCTCAATGATGGAGAGATTTGATTGTCCAAATACATCCCCTATTTTTGGATAAAAAGATGGCTACCCTATTTGCTAATACCCTTAAAGCACCCTATTATGAGCATGTAATGAGTAGCTGAGCTAACACTAGTTAAAAATTTTTACATGATTTAGTAAATAAATAAATGATAAGAGGATGTTAAACATTTATAAGAAAGGTAAACTATGAATAAAAAAGAAGAAAAGGAAAATTAATTCTTCCTCTTCATTAGTGGTCGACTACTGCTGGTTTCATCATAAAGCAAAGGGGTTCTAGAGAATTTAAAGGAGAAATTTGAGGTTCTAGAGAGAGAATCGATTGGTTAACATTCGAAGTTCACTTTCACGCTTGGTAAGAAGTTTTAAACCCAATGATGTGAGATTTATGAAATAAACTCTAGTTTTATGCATGAAATTAATTTTTTCTAGTTAGCGTTCTAAAAGAATAATTTGGGGAAAATGTTATATTATTATAAACTATTGCAATTAGGGTGAATTATGTTACAAATAATGTCTTATAGTAGATAATTGAAGAAAATATCATGGGTAATAAAGGGGATTGATGCTGACTATGAAAAAAAAATAGAGAGTTTGAGGAAAATTCATTTATTGCTTGAGAGGTATTATAAGTGTGTTTGAAATGAATTAATTGATGTGTTGATTTACTTTACCGGTAAGGATTATTGAAATGAATTATTGGGTTTATTTAATTGATGTGTTGATTTATTTTGTTGGCAAAGATTATCGAAATGAATTATTGGGTTGAATTAATTGATATGTTGATTTATTTTACAGGTAATGATTATCGAAATGAATTATTGGGTTGAATGAATTGATATGTTGATTTATTTTATCAGTAAGAATTACCAAAACGAATTATTGAATTGAATTAATTGATATATTGGATGTGTTTGAATTTTATAAATTGTAAGTGTATAATAATAATAATAATAATATGATGTACCTTTTGGTATAATAGGTGAGGCCACGGGCACTCTTCAACAGCAAGGGATCACTAGTCGAATGCAAAATCCAGGTAGGTAGTAAGCACCTTACATTAGTTCAATTTTTTTATTATTAGAATTCAAAACCATTTATTATTAATTCTTTTGAATTGTGAATTTTGCAATTTGATATCAAGTGTGAGCTAGCTGTTTTGGTTTAGGGACTAGCGCCCAATTTTGGGCAGTGTAAGCTAGTTGTCCTAGTATAGGGACTAGCCACTAGTTTTGGACAATGTGAGCTAGTTGTCCTGGTGTAGGCACTAACACTCGGTTTTTGGGTAGTGTGAATTAGTAGTCCTGGTTAAGGATCAATACTGTTTTGGGCTATGTAATGTATTACCCTAGTTAAGGGTTCGGTCCTTGATGCAACCTATTATTCAATAGTTTCACCCATATTTAACTAGTGTTTTGCCTATGTTTTATATATAAAATGCCTTGATATTCTTTGTTTTATGTTTTGAAGGCACTTTTGGATAAAAGATGCAAAAAGGAGATAATTGGAGATAATTGACATATTTGACCTTCAGTCGATGTTTTGTGCAAATCGTGAGCTCTAGAGGTTGAAATGAAGTGATTCCAGTGGTATTAAAAAGCTAACATCCATACCTTTTTGGACATCTAAGGCAAGAAAATAAAATAAGGAAGAGCATGGAAATCGCAGCCTTCAAAGTCAAATCTCGCAATCTGCTAGTGTTGACCTTCGGTCATTCCAACTTGAATATCTGGAGCTACAGAAGTCCAATTTATACAAAATCAATTTTTTTGGATTCATGACTCAAAGGTCTATAAATGCTCCAAATTTCAGCAAACAAAAATGTCATATGAGGGAGATATGATTTTTCAAAGATGACATCTGAATTCTGCCAGCAAATAGGTTTCGTGAAGAAACGAGTCCAAATTATGTTCTGAAGCATCTAAACCAATATCCAAGTTTTTATTTCAGCAATTTAGCTCCTCTAAGTCAAAGCTTGAAGATTTCATGCAAGGCTATTTCTTCTTTTTTAGGAAAATAGTTATTGAAGTACTTAATTGTAAATAGTCTACTTAATGGAGGACTATTTTGTAAAATAGAGACCTAGGGTTTCCTAAGATATAAAAAGAATGAGAGAAGAGAAGGGAGGCAGCCAGCCAAGAAGAGAAAAATGTCCCTTTCCTCTAAGAAACCCTAAATTATGCATTCTTCCTTCTTTTTGATTAGTTGTTCAACAAACATGCAAGGCTAAACACTTTTACTTGGTTGTAAGAACATGGAAACCTTCGGATTTTAAGAACTGTGAGATTTATTTTACCTTTTCTTTTCAGTTTATATGATGAATATGTTTGTTCTCCTATGCTTATTTTTCCTATGATTGTTTATTTTAATTGTTAGAGCGGACTCTAAGTTATTATTGTAGACAATCTATTGGTAAGTTTGATATCAAAACCGGAGTTGTGGTATATGAACTTGTGAAGCAACTAAGTTTAATAATTGTGTTGGACCTACGTTATTAATCTTAGGGAGAACATTCAATCAAATCAAACATAGACTTCGGACAGTTATGTTTTCTTGATTAATCAACTTATCTAGTTCTTAAGGCTGCCATTGAATTAAATTACTAGTGCGGACACCGTGGTTGTTTGATGGTTAGGGTTAGTTATACGGTGGATCCGTTAACTAACCAATGTTAAGAAGAGATAAATATTCAGAATATAAATTGATGTTTCGTTTTCATGATCAGTTCTGATTTCTGTAGGTGGATATGTGCTTGTGACCAAGGTTTATTCTCTTGATAATTTTCTGATTTTATTAAATTTCGTTTGATAGTTTTATGTTTTCTTTTGCTTTAGCCTAGATAACGTCCACCCCCCCCCAAATTGCATATCATCTAGCATAAAAATCTGACTTGAATCTTCCTCGTAGGATCGACCCCTTGCTTGCTCTATATTATCTTGTGTGTTGTGATTGAAGCTAGGGTAATTAATTTCTGCGACCGCGACATCACAAAAGTCCTGGTTATGGGATAAATGTTTGGTTCAAGACGGTAGATTGAATATGAAAATTAGAATTGGAAACTTTGGTGCAAGGTGTTACCTTTAATTAAATGAAGTTATGTTTTGTTATAAAAAAAAAGGGGGAGGACCTAAAAATCACATGAGATTACATTTTATTATGTAATTTTATTATGTTTTGATTTTAAACAAATTTTCAGGTTCATCTCAATAGCAAGGAGGTTGTTAGTTAACTTTAAGACATCTTTTATTTATGACATGGTTTTTGTTGGTATGTGTAAACTTTTGGGAAATTACCTTTCGTTGTAATTAAAAACTTAAAAACTAAGATATTGTAATTTAACTTAGAAAATCTTATATAGTATATTATGTGGTTTAGCCTATTTTATTTATTTAAAATGTAATGTATGTATTTAATTAACTCATTGAATCTATATGTATGTGGACACACACACACACACACACGTAATTAACTGTTTGTGTGAATATGGAATTATTGATGAGATCTTTGAAATGTGGAAATAAATTTGAATCTTAATTTGTTGAATAAAATAAAAGCTTGAAACAAATTATATACAAGATGATTGAACAATGATTTTGTGTTTAATATCCATAATTTGGTACTGAAATACAAGGGGAAACTCTGCCAAAATTTTAGTATAAAATAATTTTTTTTCACCTTAATCTTAAATTGAATTACGATATTCTTAGTTATAAGTTTAAGTATAAAGATTGGAGGTTGTTAGTGGTATCAGAGCCCTAGTATGAGTTTAGGAGTTGAATTGAGATTTAATAAATATTGAATTGTTCTAGGATGGTGCGCACAAGGTAAAATGTGATGACAAATCCCTTTTCAACACAAAGATAGGGTCAAGATCTAAGTTTAGAGGAAAGAGAGAAAGAATTCCTTAGAGGATTCAGCCTCCTATATACCTACAACATCCTATCCAAAATAAGTGCCTCCTCTGGTAGCAGTGGTGCCAGTGGCAACCCTTGCACCATATACCGATTCAGTAGTTATAACTTAGATTGTGAGGGTAATGATAGAGGTGATGCCTCATGTGCCAGTATCAGCACCCCCAGTAGCACCAGCAGCGTAGGTATCACCAGTTGCCCTTACACCGGTGTACAGTGTGGTTACACTAGTTCGGGTAGTAAAGAGCATGCGAGAGTTGGGGTGTAAGTCATTTGCAGGAGAACCAGATGCTGTGATAGTAGGAAGGTAGAAGACATTATGGAACAAATTTGGGTGCAGAGGATTTGAGAGTGAATTGTGCCACTCATTTATAGTGCGATCTAGGAGACCTGTAGGGTCGTGGATATGGGGTTAGTTTCGAGTGCAATTTGAAAACCATTTTTACTCATCATAAGATCAAAGGGTGAAGGAGTAGGAGTTTTTTGGCCTTAACACAGGGTGATATGTCAGTACTCGACTATGAGAGGAGGTTCCATGACCTCTCAATGTTTGCTTCGCACTATGTTCCTATAGAGCAACAATTAATTGAGAAATGAAATGATGGGCTGCAATAAGAGTTGAAACAAACATTGCTCCCCTTAAAGTTTAGGACAACTAGGGAACTAGTGGAAGCAATTGAGGCTTTGGAGGCTTGTATGAAAGAGGGCTAATAAGGCTAGGTGAGTCTGGGCAAGTGAAAAGATACTGAGCAGATATCTAGCCGAAGATACTGAGTAGATATCTAGCTGACCTCCTTTTCCTAAAAAGGGCAAAGGTCAATTTAGTCAGTTCAAAAAAGGGGGAGGATCGGCATATGAGTCCACTTAGAGTTTAAGAATGAGACTTGCCAGAGGGCAATCGTATTCGCAGGGTGGTCCTATTGGGAGGACTCTAGAGTAGAAGACATACCCCCCTATGATCGGTGTGGGAAGAGACATCCCGGGGACTGTTTTGCCATACCTAGACGATGTTATATTTATCGGTGAGAGCACAGATGAAAGGATTGCCCTTATCTAGGTTACGGTTGCTATTATTATGGAGGACAATGTCATTTCATGAGAAATTGCTCTAGAAGGATCGAGTTTGCATAGAGCTAGAGACAACAAACTAGGAGCCAGCAACAATCTGTCATTATAGATAGACTAGTGAGACAAACACAATCAGGGTTCAGTGGTACAAGAAGTCATCTTAGAGCGTTAAGTGACAGGACTTAGGGTAAGATATTCCATATAACACAAGATGATGTTAGGGCTACTCCGGATGTTGTAACAAGTACCCTACATGTAGATTCTCAGCAAGTTTTTGCTTTACTTGATCTTGGTGCCACACATTCTTTTGTGGCAAAGAGATTTATAAGTAAGATTTATAAGTAAATCAAGTGTAAAACCGGTTAGGGTAAAACCCGGGTTTGTTATTAGTACGCCTTTAAGGGAAGCAATAAGTGTTAAACATATGTATAAAGAGGTTAATGTTATGGTGGAGGGCTTAGTTATAGAGGTAGATTTACTACCCTTAAATATGACTTGGATGTAATTTTAGGAATAGATTGGCTAGATAGGTATAAAGCCCAAATGGACTGCTTTGTGAAAATAATGACCCTCAAGAACCATGAGGGTAAGATAGTGGTGTTTAGAGGGATACACTGTAAGATTTCACAGTTTTATCGACGGACAAAATCTGTCGGTATGAGATTCAGACTTCATCGGTGATTTTTTTACCAACTAAATCATCGACAGAAAGTGTCTGTTGGCTATCTTTTGTCGGTAATATCACATTTCATCGCTATGTCTGTCGGTAAAAAAAATATTACCGATGGTTTTACATACGGAAATTGCGCGCCAAAACAAAAAATTCCCGCTGGAAATATACTGACGGATTTATTCCATCGGTGATAGTGGCATATCTAGTAAATATGTTGCAACTCTCGATAAAATGTCGAAGGAAGGAATCTGCTGGTGAAACCGGCGGTGATTGTGGCATTTCCAGTAAATAATTTTCAACTCTCTGTGAAATGCCGATGGATACATGTCGTCTGTAAATCCGTTGGTAGGTATTATTATTTTTTTATTAAAAAAATTATTTAGAATAAATAATATAAAATTATATAAATTAATAGTAAAAAAAACTAATAATGCAAATAAATTTTATTAAACATCAAAAATAAAAAAAATAAAGTTAAATAATATTCATTACAAACTGAATGTGTTTCCAAAAAATATTAAATTAGCACAATGGCGGAGCTGGAGGAGGAGGAGAAGGCTGGTTGTTATACGGCCAAAAAAGGGAGTGCACATGTATCACCACTCTGTGATGCCATGTTCATGACCATTTGGTGAAGTTGTTCATAATTTGTTGAGAGTTGCTTGTATTTCTTGGTAGGATGAGCCATGTGTTGTTCATAATTCGCTGATTGTTGCTCGTATTTTTCGTTGAGATGAGTCGTGTGTTGCTGCAAGGCCACAAATTCCTTAAATTGGATGCTCGATACTGATTGGGAGCTCTCAACGGTTGAGACACTATGGGTCACCCTCAAGTTCTCGACCGTAGTGTTGGAGAGCACGTACACCCGATTTTTATCGGGTCCACCGAACGATCCTACCTCCATCCATAAATCTGGATCAAAATCTGGATAGGTCGAAGGATCGTCCCTATATCTCTCCCTCAACCGGCTATTATAGGTCTCCTAAAAATGAAAAAAGAAATCATCATATTCAATTCAATAAAAATAATAACTTACGAAATAAAATGGTTGAACAAACATACCACAAAGTTTTGAGTGCGGTTGTCAACGAACTATTGCCCCCTCTTTGGTGGTCTTGACTCCGTATGTGCGTCTCAACAAACAGCTCCATTGGGTTAGGCTTATGTCCAAGAGACGGAGACTGTAAGGAAAAAAATTAATTAAGTAACAACAAATTACTTAACGATATATTTCATTTAAATTAATCTTACCATCCGTTTTGCATGTGCAGCAAACGGAACGGAGTCGTCGGTGTGTGTTGTCACCGAACCATGAATTGGCTAATTCCGGTTGCCAGCACCGGACTGTGAGCGTCGTGTGAATCGTTCAGACGTCATATGCTCAATATATTATGCCCATATATCTTTCGGGATGTATAGTGGTTTGAAATCCCTCCAAACCGCTACGTCGTTCCAGCCTCGGAGAACGTTATCTCTCGCATTTGTTTTTGCCTTCTTTTATGCTTCATACCAAAAATCACACAACCTACTTCCATAGTGAGAAATTAGACTTTAAAACATAAATTTTTTTAAAAAAATATTGTATTGTTTTCGATGTTACCTAGTTACCGCGTGATTTTGCCTCACCCTCCTCATAAGAGTGTCATACGCACTGTCGTAGGTGAATTTATCATGTGTATAAATAATTAATTTTAAAGAAAAATAATAATTTACTTACAATTATATTAATAATTTATTAAAAATAAGTTGGAAATTAGAAATTAACACCAACCTCAAATTTGTCAAACCATGCATTGATTTGAGGTATCCATTCAAGATGTCTAGATACCTAACTCCATTGAAATAATGGAATTCCATCGATGATTTAAACGCCAATGATGTTACTCGGGCGACCTCAATGTTTGTGAACCTGAAAATAAATTAAATTAATGAAATATTGATTAGTTGTTCATAAATTATGTTATAATTAAAAAAAACTAAAACCGAAACAAACTTACATTGAAAGATCGTCCTTCCACTGTGCTTCGTACTTGCAGGTGAATTGATTCCACTATGAAGACACCCTGCCTCTGTGATGTGAAACCGCATTGGAAGAGGCAGCATCGGTAGACGGCGCAGGTGCCTCTTCTTGATGGGAACCTAAGGACATGTCATCCTTGCTGCTAGAAGAACTAGCCGTGACCCTATGTGAGCGACGAGATTTTGATTTCGTTCTACTTATCTATATAATTTTATACGAATAATTACATAATTAAATTTGATGACTAAAAAAACATTCGGCAGCACCTCCCTTATACTGGAGACTACCCAAAGTTTTCAAACTTGCAAATATTGACAATAGCCACAACCAATTGAGCACATTAAAAAATCTTATAATTAACCTAACATCTATACAAATAACAATTAAAATTAATGGAAATAATTAAACACATATCATGCAATAATAGAGTAAAATTGAGAGAAAATAATTAAATTTATTCCTACATATTCAATTACTAATTACAAGGTGAATTCAACAATAACAATTAAAATTCAACAAAGTATTCAATTATTATGGCAATACAAACAATAAAATATATTGAATAAAATTAAAAAAAAACTATAGACTAACAATTAAAATTAATGGAAATAATTAAACACATATCATCCAATAACAGAGTAAAATTGAGAGAAAATAATTAAATTTATTCCTACATATTCAATTACTAATTACAAGGTAAATTCCATAATAACAATTAAAATTTAACAAAGTATTCAATTATTATGGCAATACAAACAATAAAATATATTGAATAAATTAAAAAAAAACTATAGACTTTAGGAATGAAAAATGCTTACCTTAATAATGTGTTTATTTCAAGATTTTATATACTTTATAAAAGTACACCAAAACAAAAAATATAACAAAAATAACAATAGCTAAAACAAAGAAAAAAAAATCTTGAAGTAAAATGTAGAGGAAATACATACATTTTAATTTGCTGAAGATTCAAGTACAGATTACAAGCTAAACAAACAAAAGATTTGAAGGAAATGAGAGGGAAAACAACAAAAATGAAAGATTGATAACAGAGCAGATGAAAAGATGAACTGAAGGGACGATCGTTGGGATTATAACGCAGTTTTACCGACAGACATTTAAATAATATTAATTTTAATTATTCCGTCAGTGATGTTTCGAAATTCATCTATAAATTTTGAATTTTGCACCATAATTTTTAATTACCCTCTATATTTTTTGCAGTCCGTCAATATCCGTCGGCAACTGCACATGGTCAGAGATGCATTTAATACCCTGCCCTTTGGAATTCACACCATCTGTCAGTGATTTTGTCGGTGATTATGAATTGCCGACAAATCCCGACAGATGGTTGTCCGTCTGTAAATTCATCGGTGATTGTGGCATTTGTAGTAAATATTTTTCAACTCTCTATGAAATGCCGACAGACGGTTATCCGTCTATAAAGTCGTTGGTGATTGTGGCATTTACAATAAATATTGTTCAACTCTCTATGAAATGCCGACAGACGGTAGTCCATCTGTAAAGTCATCGGTGATTGTGACATTTACAGTAAATATTTTTCAACTCTCTGTGAAGTCGGTGATTGTGGCATTTGCAGTAAATATTTTTCAACTCTCTGTGAAATGCCGACGGACTGTTCAAGACAGGTTATGTTTGTGTTGCCTATTTACCATCTTGCAAACACTTAAATTACAAACTGTCCATCGCACAAAACAATAAAAACAGTTAACACTTATAAAATAAATATTTCGTGAAATGTCGACGGACTGTTCAAGACAGATTACGTTTGTGTTGCCTATTTACCATCCTGCAAACACTTAAATTACAAATTGTCCATCGCACAAAACAATAACAACAGTTAACACTTATAAAATAAATATTTCATGTTACAAAATATCATCCATAATAAATATTACATGAAAAAACATGCTTTACACATTGCTTCATTCTGATAGTTAGTCAGAATTTTCTTCTTCATCGTCGTCAATTGAATAGTCATTATCTTCATCGCAATCTTTAATATGGATGTCATCATCTTCATCGACATTTACTTGTTCGCTAGAGCTTAGAACAACACTCAACTCCTCTGCATCAACATCAACAAGACTATCATCAAAAACACAAAAATTTGAATTTTCTTCCAAATCAATCGAAGGAGCAACTCGATATAGTTCAACCAACTCACTAACTTGAAAGACTTCATCTCGCACACTTGCGTCTTCATTCTCATCCTGAACAACCTCGACACGACCCCTGGGTTTCGTTTTTAAAACGGATAACCAATTAACTCTTGATCGATCCTTTCTAAAGAAAGGGGTGTATGTGTAATAAACTTGTTGACATTGCTTTGCAAAAACAAAGATATCGTTTACGTTGTGGAGTCTAGCTTTTGAATTGATTTCGACCAGACCATAGTGAGGATCAACTCTGATTCCTCTGGCAGTCGTGTCATACCAATAACAATTGAAGAAAAACACTCTATTTTGCTCACTATGATATTGTAGCTCGACAACCTCTTCTAATCTACCACAGTAGTCAAATTTTAACTCACTACTAGTCGATCCCTTAACACAAACACCACTGTTATATGTCTTTCTTCCATGCCTGTATTTTTCAGTATGGAACACATATCCATTGATAAAATACCCGTTGTAGCACTTAACTTTTCTTTCAAGGCCCAGGCTTAGTGAAGACAATGACTTAACAATACTCCTTTCCATTTGATAAACCTTGTATGTAATGTACAACAATGAACAGCAAACGAGAATTTTTCGTAATGACATACAGTAACTTTGCAAGAGATAATGAGTTTGTGATAGTACTTACATGTGTTCTGAAGCACATGGCAAATTGTTCATCTTATAACTGAAAGATTTGGGATTCAGTCAGTTGTGAGTTATTGGACAGTAAATATTGTTGATGTTGCCTGCAAGGTTGTTCCAAATTATATGAGTTTATGATATTACAATATATAAATAGTACATTATTAACAAAGTTTAATTAGTAGTACATATACTTACTGAATAAAAGGTTCCAGCTTATCAAAGTTAAATAAAACATAATTGTGTGTTTGTCTGAACTCTATTTCCGACAAATATCTTCCCCTTATGACATTTTTAGGTCTGGGTCGTCCAGGATTGGAGAATGTTGACAAGTTCCCACTGGAAGACACTTCACCGCCATCATTATGCTATGGAACGCGATTGATTCTTGTTCTCAAATGAGGTTCGAAATAGTATGAGATAAATGTTGAGATCTCCTCAACAATATAGTCTTCATATATTGAAGTCTCAACATGTGCCTTATTCTTAACCTTTTTCTTGAGATTGAATAAGTACCTGCATTGAATTAATCAAATATTTTCAATTAAGAAAAACAAATAAAATACTTTTATATATGAATTACATTGCAACTGTAATATCTAACTGTTTAAATGGGTACATCCATCTATACTGGACCGGTCCTCCAGCTTTTACCTCGAATGGTAGATGTATGGGGAGATGCTCCATTGAGTCAAAAAATGATGGAGGGAATATCATCTCAAGTTTGCATAGTGTCTCGACGATATTTGTTTCAAACCTCTCGATGTTATCAACATTCAACTTATTGCAGCATATATCTCTAAAGAAATGATTGATCTCCATGAGTGTATCCCATATCCCTTTTGGCAATAAATCACGATAAGCTAATCGAATGAGTGTTTGTATAAACACGTGGCAGTCATGACTTTTTATTCCATACAATCTGCATTCCTCCGTATTAACCAACCTTGATATGTTGGAGGCATGTCCATCAGGGAAATGCAGACTCTTAAGCCATTTGTAGACTAGTAGTTGTGCATTTTTCTCTAACACGAAGCTTGCTCTTGGTTTTGCGACCCGTGACCCATCACAAACCAACTTTATATTGTGACAGTTACATAACAAAGCTATATCCAATCTAGCCTTGATGTTGTCCATTTTCTTCCCCTTCACATCCACGACGATGTTGAAAATGTTCTCAAACACGTTCTTTTCTATGTGCATGACGTCAAGGTTATGGCGGAGAAGAGTGGTCTTCCAATAAGGAAGCTCCCAAAAGATACTTCGCTTTACCTAATTATGGGTCAAACCAAAACCATGAAACTTCTGCTTACTTGATTGAAGACCAAACATGTCACCGTACTCTGATACAACATCATGCAATTCTTCCAGAAAGACGCGGGGGTGCCATATCCTTTTCAAGTTTGCCAACAAAGAAATCCTTTCTGTTCTTTCCGTACCTGTGATTCGGTGGCAAGAAATGACGATGACAATAAAAAGAAGAAGTTTTACCTCTGTTTGTTAGCATGAATGCCTTGTTGTTTTCCATGTGTGCTCTATCCAGAAACCATTCTATAAGCTGGAAAATCATTGATAGTCCACATCAAAGCCGCCCTCATAATAAAATTTTGTTTCCTTGATATATCATAAGGCAAAGCTCCGGAGGACCACAACTACGTCAACTCATCAATCAACGGTTGAAGACAAACATTTATATTTTGGGCCGGGCTGCTCGGATTGGGTATGACAGTAGATAAAAACATGAACTCCAACCTCATACACATTCCCGATGACAAGTGATAAACTGTAAGTATGACCGGCTAACAAGAATAAGGAGCAGTAAATGACCCAAATGTGTTGAATCCGTCTGTACACAACCTAGGACACACGTTCCTTGATTCAATTGAAAAGTGAGGATGCACACTGTTAAAATGTTTCCACTCTTCGTCATTAGAAGGATACACCATCACTTCATCAATCGCATCATGTGACTGGTGCCATATCATATGCTTAGCAGTCCTTGGAATAACCTCTGCAGTCTAGGTGTGATTGAGAAGTATCTAAGTTTTTTATATGCCACTAAAGTCTTTATCCTACCAGTTTTGGGTTTGTAACGGGAATGCCCACATGTCATGCACTCGGTCAGCTCAACATTTTTAAGATAGTATAATATGCAGAATTTAAGGCACATGTTAATTTTCAGGTATCCTAAATCGAGGGGTTTCATCATGGATTTCATAACATAGAAGTTCTCTTTCAACTTGTTCCCTTCAAGTAAAATGCTTCTTGCCCATTCAATAATTTTATCATACCCGGCCTCACTGAACCCGTGACCTGACTTGATGGTGAACACCTGTGTTATGGCTGATAATTTACTGTGGTTCGTGCAACCATCCCATAATGGTTCGTCAGAATCTTTTAACAAATAAAAAAACCTAGCTGCATCTGCATTAGGTTCTTCTTCTACGATTGGACATTGACTGACATTACCTTGATTCATTCTCATTGCATCTATAACCATATTCCTGTAAGGATTACTGTTGTCATTTGCAACTCCATGCATGTTGCTAGTACTAGAAGTTGACCCAACCACCCTTTCTCCCATGCTCTTATTACGAATAAATACTTCTCCATATGTATACCAACACCGATAATTCTTCATAAACCCTTTATGTAGAAGAAGCATCATTACAACATCTGGATGCAGATACTTTTTATTTTGACACTTCCTGCATGAACACCTAATACCGCCTCTAGTAAAATTTATGGGAATAGATGTTGTAAAATTAATAAAACCCTAAACCCTGTTACAATAATCCATCTTCCGCAATCCATGGGGTGAATCTTGATACATCCATGAACGATCATCCATGACTTCTATCGAACCTCTATAAAATTATGATGACAACATGTATTAATTAACTATGTTAGCTAAATAAATTTGTAAAAATATTGGTTTACCTTGAGATTATCCAACAAACTAATTTCAACTTCTCATAAATATTAAATATTCATTATCAATTATCAATGTCCATGCAAATTTATACATATAAATTTACAGAAATTACAACTCCACAATAGCATTGATAAAAATTAAAATGGACCCGTTAAACAAGCTATTAATTATTTCACCACAAAACATGTAATTCGGTAATTCAACAAAGTTTCAACAATTTACAAACAAATACAAATTTACAAAATCTAAAACAAACCATAACAAGTACAAAATTATACATTCATATATATGCTACAAGTTTGTTTGAGAAATAATAATAAAACATGTACATATACTAACAAAATACATATACTAAAAAAACAATAAAATTGACATTTAAATATTAAAATTAAAAAAGATAGATTTACTTACAAAAAATAATAAAATCCATAATAAATCAGAATATGGATGTTGTGACCACAAAACTTTAAGAAATATGACTTGTGCTGAGAAGAGGAAGATTTTTTTTGGGAGGCTGGTTGTTTGCAGTTTGGGAGGGGAGAGTTGGGATGAGGAAGAAGAAGGGAAAATAGGAGAGGAGAGGGTTGATAGTGGTGATATATTCACTTTTGCCGATGGAATCACCAATGAAATTAGTTCGTCAGTGACTCCGTCGACAATTCTAACGGTGAATCGGTTACGTCACTGTACGTATATCCCGGTTTGAATCCCTCGGTGATTCTGTCGGTAAAATCGCTTGTAAAAAGTTTCACGTCAGCGACCCACCTTTTTTTTAAATCTGAATATTTCGTCTGTAATTCCGTCGGTATATACCGACTTAAGTATTCCATCGGTAGATACTGACCAAATTACAGACGGAATAGTGTCTGTCGGTAATTATCATCGCAAATTACCGATAGAATTATTCCGTTAGTAATTTCGTTGGTTTTAAGCGAATTTCTGGTAGTGATAGAAATGTTATACCAAATAGTATTATTTCGGTTATGACGGTTAGAAAGATGATGAAAAAGGGATGTGAAGCTTATCTTATCTTGCTTATGTCCTAGAGACAAAAAAAGGGAGAAGCTTAATTGTTAGACCTTCCGATAATGAGAGAATTTCTGGATGTATTTCTAGAAGAATTGCTTAGATTGCCCCCAAGAAGGGATGTAGAGGTTTCCACTAACATATTACCCGAAACTTCCTCTATAGCTTAGTCACCTTATAGGATGACGCTCGCTGAATTAGTTGAGTTGAGGATTCAATTGCAAAAATTGTTTGACAAAGGGTTCATATGTCCAAGTAACTCACCTTAAGGAGCTTTAATGTTTTTTTTTTTTTTTTGTGAAAAAGAAGGATAAGACTCTAAGACTTTGTATTAATTATAGGCAGTTAAAGAAAGTAATGATGAAAAATATGTATCTTCTGCCACAGATAGATGATTTATCTGACCAACTAGAAAGGGTAAGGGTTTTCTCGAAGATAGACCTGAGGTCTGGGTACTATCAATTACTGATCAAGGAACATGATGTGCCGAAGACTACATTCAGAACCCGTTAAGGACATTACGAGTTCTTAGTAATGCCTTTTGGATTGATAAACGCTCCAGCGGTGTTTATGAATTTGATGAACTAAGTCTTTTGACCTTATTTTGATAAAATTGTTGTAGTGTTTATAGATGATATTTTGATTTATTCAAGATCATACCTAGAGCATGGACAACATTTGAGACAAGTATTGTAGACCTTAAGGGAGCATTAATTGTATGTCAAGCTGAATAAATATGAGTTTTGGTTGAATGAAGTGATTTTTCTAGGCCATGTCATATCTGCTAAAGGGGTATTGGTCGATCCTAGGAAGGTGGAGCCAGTACTAAAGTGGGAGAGACCCACAAATGTGGTTGGAATTCGTATTTTTCTTGGGTTAGCTAGATACTACATGAGATTCATTGAGGGATTCTATATTATAGTTGTTTCGATGACCCGAATGACTTGAAAGGGGACAAAGTAGGAATAGACTAAAGATTATGAAGAGAGCTTCTACAAGTTAAAAAGGAGGCTTACCACCACTTTATTGTTAACATTACCTTCAAGGACAGAATGATGTGTATTTTATAGTGATGTTTCAAGGAAAGGTCTGGGTTTTGTATTAATGCAGCATGATAAAGTGATTGCTTATGCCTCAAGACAATTGCAGCCTTATGAGGTTAACTACCCAGTACACAATTTAGAATTGGCTGTAGTGGTATTTGCATTACAAGTTTTGAGGCACTATTTGTATGGGTTCTGTGTTCAGTTTTCACAGAAAATAAAAGTTTGAGATATTTAATGTCCCAAAAGGAATTAAACATGCGATAAAGAACATGGATGAAGCTCATTAAGGACTATGATTGTGTAATTAAGTATCACCCAAGAAGGGGAAATATAGTAGCTGATGCCCTTAGTTGCAAGTAAAAAATAGTATCAAATGAAGTTTGGGATAAGAAAGAGCTACTTGAAGTGAGAAAAATTAAAGCCATACTTATTAAACTTAATTGCTTCACAAGTTTAAATAACACAACTCTGGTTTTGATAGCAAACTTAGCAATATATTGGTTTAGAATAATAACTTAGAGTTTGCTCTAACAATCAAACTAAACAATCATAGGAAATAAGAATAGAAAAACATTCATACTCATCATATAAACTGAAAAGAACTCATCATATAAACTGAAAAGAAAAGATAAAATAGATCTCACAGTTTTTAAAATTCAAAGGTTTCAGTATCCTTTTAACCAAGAAAAATAATTTAGCCTTGCATGTCTATTGAAAAACTAAGGAAGAGAAAATATGAAAACATAATTTCGGGTATAAAAGAAAAGGGTGAGAGTTTCTTTCTTCTTTTTGGGTTCCACATTCTCTTTCTTTCTCTTCTTTTTATTTGATAGGAAACCCTAATCCCGGTCATAACTTATTTCTGGGTTATTCCCCAAATTCATCTTTTTTCTTTCCAAAATAAAAAAATAATAATAAATAATAAGAGCAAGAAAAATAGCATTTTTGCTAAAGCAACCTGGAAGGATTTCAAATGTAGAAAAAAAAAGAGTTGTAATTTCAGATGGAATACCTTATGAAATCAAGAAGAGAGTTGGGCCTCTAACACACAAGTTGATTTTGTCCTCTTATTTGATGTGTTTTAATTCAATGGTAGCTTTAAGAACTAGATAGATTGATAAATCTAGACAACATAAGTATCTGTAGTCTATATTCAATTTAATTGAATATTTTCCCTAAAATCAACAATATAGAGATCTGTCATGATTATTAAACTTAGTCATTTCACAAGTTTAAATATCACAATTCTGGTTTTGATAGCAAACTTAGAAATAGATTGGTTTAGAATAAGAACTTAGAGTCTGCTCTAACAATCAAACTAAACAATTATAGGAAATAAGCATAGGAAAACATTCACAATCATTATATAAACTGAAAAGAAAAGATAGAACAGACCTCATAGTTTTTAAAATCCGAAGGTTTCTGTATCCTTTTAACCAAGAAAAATAACTTAGCCTTGCATGTTTATCGAAAAACTAAGGAAGAGAAAAGATGAAAATATATTTTTGGGTATAAAAGAAAAGGGTGAAAGTTTCTTTCTTCTTTCTGGCTTCCACCTTCTTTTTCTCTCTCTCTCTTTCTTTTTATTTAATAGGAAACCCCAATCCCGGTCATAACGTATTTCTGGGTTATTTCCAAAATCCATCTTCTTTCTTTCCAAATAATAATAATAAAATAAATAATAATAGCAAGAATACTAGCAATTTTGCCAAAGCAACCCGAAAGGATTTCAAATGTTAAAAAAAAAGAAGTTGCAATTTTAGATGGAATACCTTATGAAATCAAGAAGAGAGTTGGGCCTCTAACATACAAGTTGATTTGTCCTCCCATTTTGCCAAGATTCATGATGTGCTTTAATTCAACGGCAGCCTTAAGAACTAGATAAGTTGATAAATCTAGACAACATAACTATCTGCAATCTATATTCAATTTAATTGAATATTTTCCCTAAAATTAACAATATAGATCTGCCATAATTATTAAAATTAGTCGCTTCACAAGTTAAATATCACAACTCTGGTTTCGATAGCAAACTTAACAATAGATTGGTTTAGAATAATAACTTAGAGTTTGCTCAAACAATCAAATTAAACAATCATAGGAAATAAACATAGAAAAACATTCATACTCATCATATAAATTTAAAAGAAAAGATAAAAGAGATCTCATAGTTTTTAAAATCCGAATGTTTCTGTATCCTTTTAACCAAGAAAACTAACTTAGCCTTGCATGTTTATCGAAAAACTAAGGAAGAGAAAAGATGAAAATATAATTTCGGGTATAAAAGAAAAGGGTGAGAGTTTCTTTCTTCTTTCTGACTGCCACCTTCTCTTTCTTTCTCTCATTCTTTTTATTTGATAGGAAACCTCAATCCTGGTCACAACCTATTTCTGGGTTATTCCCCAAATTCATATTTTTTCTTTCCAAATTAAAAAAATAAAAAATAAATAATAATAGCAAGAAGACTAGCAGTTTTGCAAAAGCAACCTTGAAGGTTTTCAAATATAGAAAAAAAAAAGCTGCAATTTCGGATGGAATACCTTATGACATCAAGAAGAGAGTTGGGCCTCTAGCATACAAGTTGATTTTGTCCTTCCACTTAGCCAAGATTCATGATGTGTTTTAATTTAATGGCTGTAACATCCCTTGTTCCGGGATAAAAATAATAATCTCATATCAATCGAAAAACAGAGTAATTAATTTTTTTTTCTATATATATTCTTGGTCTTCATATTAAAATCTACTGAAGTTTTGATGGAGTCTCCCCTATACCGGAAGGTCCCAAGTTATCGACATGTAACCTGTTTACACTTTTAATAACTCGCATCTCCTAACTCAATCCCGACCTAATCATCCTGGGTCTCAATCCCACAAATATTATCACACCTATCAACCACAATATTTATGATATCCATAAAATATCATTATGGATGGATAAAAAATATAAATACACATACATGAAATATGGTTATATGAACTACAGAGTTAAGTTTATTTAATCAAGTTTAAACATTAATTATACAAATTAAGTTATACAAACATTTCCATGCTTACAAAATACAAGGGTATACTCCCTAGAACCTAGATTACAAGAAGGAAACATAAGCCAGGATCCACTCCTGTCGTGTATGTGATGGTCCTGGAACAAAATACATATTATTGAAACATGAATATCACAATAAATATAACAACATGAATATCTAACCATTTTAAAAGGGTAACATGCATTCATATTTTGTTCACTTCTCCCTTTTGGTTTTCATTAGAATCTCTTCCTTATTCAACTATTAATAACCATTTCCTCTCCCATTATTAACCTCCATTCCAGATTTGATAAGATCAATCATGATTATTTCTGCTTAACACATTACCGATACCAATTCCACTGGTATCATCATCATCACCTAGTAGGAGTCGATGCAAGGTTATCCCCTTACCCAATCCTAACATATACTAAATGTATGCTAGCCAATACATGGTGATCCCCTTACCCGGGATCCTAACATACACTAAATGTATGCTAGCCAATACATGGTTGATCCCCTTACCCGATCCTAACATACACTAAATGTATGATAGCTAATACATGGTGATCCCCTTACCCGATCCTAACATACACTAAATATATGCTAGCCAATACATGGTTGATCCCTTCATCCAGGATCCTAACATACACTAAATGTATGTTAGTCGAAACATGGTGATCCCCTTACCCGAGATCCTAATATACACTAAATGTATGCTAGTTCACGCCCCAAATCACACTTCCCATATTTCTTTTGTCAGCGATAATTTCATCACTTGACAATTTACACAACAACCTTTCACCTTGAATACTCATACATTCAGTAATTCACATTTCACATCGGTAATATATTAAATCATGGAATTTAACTAGAAAGTATAGGTGCGAATCACCTACCTGCAATGGAAGCTCTACTCGTGCTCCCCTACTGCTGGTGTTGCACCACGCCTGTGGTTCCTCCTGCAAATCACAGGTTTATCTCATAAATTTTCCTCACTTAAGGATATGTTTTATAATAACCATATCAACAACCAATAAGTCTTTCTTTTAGTCATTTCTTAATATTTTATGTTTTTTCTCATTACACCCATTAATATTGTTGTTCTTTGTACAACCATAGTTGTCATTCCTTTCTTTATATTTGAACTATTTCTGTTTAAATCTCGAACTGTTACTATTTTGACATTGAACTGTTACTGTTTAAATCTAGTTTGCTTATGTTTCTCTTCTTAATAATGTTTAGCTAGGTTTATCATGTTAAGGTGAAAAGAGTACACAAATGGTGTAAGAATAAGTATAATATAAACTCAACATGGACTTTAATGTTTGGTACTAACATGTTTTGTATTTGTTATCTTATTCACTCTTAATACTTTGCTTGTTTAATAGTTAATCTAGATTTATGTTGTATAACCCTTAGTACAACAAGTACTTGGCACTTTCATAGCCTAACTGTATGGTATAACCAATGACACGACCGAAGAGTTGATATCTTCTCCCAAGTGTAGGAGTGTCGAAGTAATAAATAACCCGGCAAGACTGAGGTTGAACCACAGGGAGGTTAACTGTATAAATTACAAATAAAGAAATATATAATAACAGAAAAGGAGTTGAAGAGAGCTTTGAGAAATGATATTGATGTAAGGATTTAAACAAGGATAAAATAATTGTCAAGGTTAGAGGATCCACTAATGGTATTTCAAACAAGTATAGTATAAACTCTTTTTATTACTCAATTGGAAACCACATACAAAGGAGGTTCCAATCGGATTATAAATTGTTAACATGATTACATTAGTTATCTTATTCGAATAATGCTAATACTTGTAAATGTTGTTAGGTGTTCATGATTATAACTTATGTTAATAACAAATCAAGTTTCTTTCATAGCACAGGTGTTGGATATACCATACGTTGGGCTATGAAAGTGCCAAGTATTTTTTGTACCAAGGCTTATACAACATAAATCTAGATTAACTATTTAATAATCAAAGTATTAAAAGTGAACAAGATAACAAATACAAAACATGTTAGTATCAAACATTAAAGTCCATGTTGAGTTTATACTATACTTATTCTTACACCATTAGTGTAACCTTTGACATAATACACTTAGCTAAACATAATGAAAAAGAGAAAAATAAATAAACAAGATAAGAACATAAATAAGATATAAGTTAACTAAGTAAAGGAAAGGAAATGAAAAGCATAAACAAGAGATTAATATAAACAAAACTTAAGCATTACAAAAATATAAAGAGAGAGAGAGCAAGAACATGATCTTAAATTGAAAACCAAGATGCCTAAATGCATGGCAAATGCCTCCTTTTATAGGCCAAAATTCAGAACTATTGATTTGATGACTAATTGTTGAGTGGGTGGCCACATCTTGACTTGGTGACAATCCTTATCTTCTTGTTTGAACAAAACGCCATTGCTAACATCAGAATTTGAATAGATAGTCTTCTAGGAAATTGTCTCAGCTTTCCAAAAAAATAAGAATCGGTGCATTTGGACTTCTAGAACTCGAGATATGGGCTGAATACTAAATAGTGTCTGGGCTGCAGGACATATTATAACTTCTCCAATGTTGCTACAATTTGAACTTGAAAACGGCCTTTTTGAATCTTGGAATCTTCATGAAAGTTTTAGGCCTATGTCTTAGCTTTCCATCCATATAGACTAGACCTAAATCCAAGTTCTACAACTCCAGGTGTGATCCAATAACCGAATAGTGTTCCAGTTTGAACTGAACCAACATCTCTTTCTAATCTTGCCCCTCTCTTTGTCTTCTCAATTTCAGTAGTTAAACTCATCAATCAATCCTTTGATTTATGTGATAGACTGCCTTTAAGATGAAAATTTACCATAAATTAAAGGTATCTTATAGTATCAGACTTGTTATTATAAAACATGCTTTAGTTAAGGAGTTATTGATACTTCAAGTGCAAAATGATGATATAAAACCTTGATAAAAATGCACTTTTAAGTACTAATCAACCGACACTTGTGCTATGAAAGGAACTTGATTTGTTGTTAATATAAATTAACATCATGAATACCTGACAACATTTACAAGTATTAGCATTATTCAAATTAGATAACTAATGTAATCATGTTAACAATTTATAATCCTAATGGAACCTCCTTTGTGTGTGGTTTCCAGTTGAGTAATAAAAAGAGTTTATACTATACTTCTTTGAAATACCATTAGTGGATCCTCTAACCTTGATAATTGTTTTATCCTTGTTTAAATCCTTACATCAATATCACATCTCAAAGCTCTCTTCAACTCCTTTTCTATTATTATTTATTTATTTATTTGTAGTTTATACAGTTAACCACCCTGTGGTTCGACCTCGGTCTTGCCGAGTTATTTATTACTTCGATACTCTTACACTTGGGAGAAGACATCAAATTTTTGGATCTTGTCAAGTTTTTGGTGTCATTGTCAGGGAGGTAAATTCCTGTATAAATTATAATATTTATTTTATTTGCACTTTTCACTTTTCTTGTATCTAACTTTTGTTTCTTTTGTTTTGTTTTGTTTTTTTCTTTTTTTTTCCTTCCATTTTATTCTCTTCCGACATGTGCATGAGAGTTTGGTCACGTACAATAAGTGGTAGAATTTGTAGGGTATCCTCATCATTTTTAGAAAATATGGCCGAAGAAGATAACTAGTCGCTTCATAATGAGAATAATGAGAATAATCGAGTTTGAACACTTAGTGACCGCATGAATCCTACAAGAACAAGTACACCATCATGTATAGTTTTCCCTCCTGATGCATCTCACTTCAATTTTAAACTAGGCATTATTCAACTTTTACCTTCTTTTCATGGCTTAGATCTAGAAAATCCATACTTGCATTTGAGAGAATTTGAAGAAGTTTGTAACACTTATAATGACTTAAATTATAGCATGAACACCATCAGATTAAAGCTTTTTTCTTTTTCATTAAAAGATAAAGCTAAAACATGGCTACAAAATCTAAGGTCAGGATCCATTCGTGCATGGGATGAAATGCAACAATAATTTTTAAAGAAGTTTTTTCCGTCTCACAAAACAAACTCTTTCAAAAGACAAATCACCCTTTTCACTTAAAAACCAAGAGAAACATTTTACCAATGTTGGGATAGGTATTGAGACTTACTTAATACTTGCCCTCATCATGGTTTTGAAACATGGAGATTAGTTTTACATTTTTATGAAGGGTTAACATCTAAAAATAGACAAATGGTGGAATTGATGTACAATGAAACTTTTGAAGATAAAGACCCTATTGAAGTAATTGAGGACCTAGACTTGTTAGCTGAAAATGCTCAAAATTACGACACTACAGGCACTTATGAGGCACAATGTAAAACTCAACCTCATACATCTAGTGGAGGAATGTACAATCTTAGGGAAGATCATGACCTCCAAGCCAAGTTTGCATCTTTAGCTAAAAAAGTCGAGGCACTAGAATTAAAAAAGAATGGTCAATTAAAATCTGTTCAAGACATTGTGTGTCAAATATGTGAAATTAATGAACACTCAACCAATGACTGTCCAACTTTGCCTTCTTTTAGGGAATGCCTCCATGAACAAACCCATGCTTTAAACAATTTTCAAATACCCAATCATAACCCATACTCACAAACATATAATCCTAGTTGGAGAAATCACCCAAATTTCAGTTGGAAGAGTGATAACAATAATGCACAAACTTCACAGCCACCATTTCAAGCATACCATAATTCTCATGGATATGTATCTCCTTATGTTCCCCCTCCTATAAGAAATCTTGAGGAAACTTTGTATGCATTCATTGAAAAGCAAGAGACAATCAACACTCAACTTGCTTAAAGCATGACAAATTTTAAAGATACTCTTGCAAAGTTCACATCTGCTCTCAGTTTTCAAGAGAAAGGTATCTCAACCACAGCAAAATCCAAAGGGGCAATACAATGCAAATGCAAGTAGCTTTGGAAGCCAACACATGGATCAAGTCAAATAAGTCATCACTCTTCGCAGTGGTAAGGTTATTGAAAAACCCACTCTTAAATCTTGTGAGACAGATGATGAGTTAATCTCTTAGGGTAAGGAAGGGGTTGAATCCGAACATTGCAAAGAAAAGACTGATTCCACGCCAGCACTTCCATTTCCTCATGTCATGACCAAACAAAGGAAAGTCAATCACAACTCTGAAATCTTTGAAACTTTCAAGCAGGTAAGGATCAATATACCTTTGTCGGATGCTATTAAACATGTACCTTCTTATGCTAAATTTTTGAAAGACTTGTGCACCGTGAAGAGAAAACTGAATGTGAAAAAGAAAATCTTTTTAACCGAACAAGTGTCATTCTTCAAAACAATAATGCTTTGAAATATAAAGACCCTGATTGTCCTATAATTTCTTGCTTTATTGGAGAAAATAAAATTGAAAAAGCTTTACTTGATTTTGAAGCTAGTGTGAATTTACTTCTATATTCAGTTAATCAAAGTCTCAATCTAGGTGAGTTAAAACCAACTTCTATAACTCTCTTACTTGCTGATAGATTTGTAAAAGTACCTAGAGGAATAGTTGAGGATGTGTTAGTACAAGTTGATAAATTCATTTATCTCGTGGATTTTATTGTCTTAGATACACAACTTGTTGAAGCATGTAATTCAATTCCAATTATTTTAGGACGTCCATTTCCTGCAACTTCTAATGCATTGATTAATTGTAGGAATGGATTGATGAAGCTATCATTTGAAAAAAATTGGAGATGAATATTTTCAACATTTGCAAGCAACCTGGAGATGATAATGATTTACAGGAAGTAGATCTTATTGATGAATTAGTTTATGATCAATTTGAATCTACCTTGAGTAAAACTGAGTTTGATGAATCTGAAGAATTGCAAATGATTTATTGTCAAGAAGAAATCAAGGACAAGAAAGGCACCGACAAGTTGTTGCAGATCATTTGTTAAAATTGACATTACATTCGACATCTGACATCCCACCAATCGATGATTACTTTCCTGATGAATCCTTACTTTCTCTTAGTCCAATGCTTTGGTTTGCTAATTTTGTCAATTTTTTTGCTTTAGGACATTTACTAGCTCCTTGGAGTACCCAAGACAAAAGAAAGTTCTTGAACAAAGTGAAGAACTTTTATTGGGATGACCCTTACTTATTCAAATATTATCCTGATCAAATATTTCGAAGATGCATTCCCAACAATAAGGTAAGTGGTGTCATTAAATTTTGTCATTCTGAGGCATGTGGGGGTCATTTCTCATTAAAGAAGGCAACTGCAAAAATCTTACAATGTGGATTTTAATGACCCACCATGTTCAAGGATACGCATGCATTCTGCAAAACTTGTGAAAATTATCAAAAGTCAAGATTTATTTCAAAACATAAGGAATGTTTAGAAAATCTTCTATTGACTTTTGAGACATATCCTAGTGGAGATGTGCATTGTGCAATTCATGATTTATAACCTAATTTTCATAAAGAACATGCTTGTCATAGTCTTGGAAATCTAACTAAAAAAGACCTTATTTGCTAGTTTTTAAGAAAACTGGATGAGAAGATTATCATCGACCCATAGAGGGCATTTAAGTCGTTCTTGGATGTGAAACCAAGGGAAGATGTGAGCCACAATCACAACTACTTGTACAAACACATGTTTTCAAAAAAAAGAAAAGAGAGAGACTCTAGTTGGCCTACATATAGGTGGTATGATTGCATTTTCAATTTCTCATCTATAAAATCTTCTCTTCCTTCCTTTCATTTCTACTTAACCCATACATTCAACAGATATAGAAGTGTGTAGAAATGACAGATTCCTCAAGTTATCAAATAAGAAATATTCGTGTTTTCGGATCCAGTCCTGGGAAAGAAAAGGAGTTTTTAGAATCAGCAAATCATCTTGGTCACGTACTAGCTGGGAGAAAGATTCATTTAGTGTATGGGGGAGGCAGCCTTGGGTTAATGAGGGGTGTGTCAATAGTTGTATTTTTAGGAAGCAGTCAAGTTTTAGGGGTCGTCCCCAAAGCTTTAGCAAAATAGGACATCATTGGAAAAACAATTGGAGAGGAACTACAGGTCTCCACAATATCTGATCGAATGAATGCAATGTTTAACCATGCTGACGCCTTCATTGCCTTACCAGATGGTCTGGGCACATTGGAAGAGATCTTTCATATTTTCTTTTGGGCCCAACTGCATATTCACCATAAACCTATAGGTTTGTTAAATGTTAATGGTTTTTATGATAATTTTTTGTCTTTTTTTGATCAAGCTGTGGAACAGAAATTTCTAACATCTTTAGCACGACAAATCATAATATTTGGTGCTACTGTTGAACAATTGATTGACCAATTACAATCTTTCATCCCTGTAATTGATCCCTCCATGAGTTGCATAAATTGGTCAACTATGAAAAGCCATAAAAAGCTTAGATTGGATTTGAGCCTTCGTTTATGAAACCTTGTGCCTTTTGGTTTTATTAATAACATATTATTTTGTTTTGTTGTTTCTTATATTTGTTTAAGTGTGTTTTTGGTTTGTTAGTGTTTGTTGTTTCAGGTGATGTATTATATACTTTATCTTTCTACCTTAGGACATTGACGGCAATGTCTCGTTTTGGTTGGAGGGAGAAGGTAGTAGTTGACATTAAAAAAACTAACTTTTTGTTGTTATAAAAACCATTTGACAAAATTGTTATTGTTAAGATGACAGAGTAAGGAGGAATTTTATTGACACTTGAGACGCATCTTGGTAAACATTTTTCAATGGTTATTTGCAATATTCATAACAAGGTCTATCACAAACTTCTTATGAAATATTTAGGTTTACAAACTCTCACATTGTTATCACTTGATTCTGCTCATATACTCATTTAACAAGTATTCTTATACCTTCATTTTCATACACACACTTTAACATATGATTGTGGGTTGCACATTGGATTATTACATTATTTATGTTCTTTTGTTAAAGGTAACAACTAAGGGAAATGGATAGTATATAATTTGCAAAAAAAAAAAATAGAAAAAAAATGATAATAAATGTAATTAAATAAATAAATAAAAACGTAGATAAGTTTGGTTTCGTAGCCTCCCTAACCTAAACAATTAAACCTGAAGGGGTGTTTTAACACCTAATATCCTAAAGTCAACTGACTTGGGAGCTATTGGACCAGTGCTTGTTACATGGGTTAAGGAGAAAAGCTTAAGGAAATCAAATATTGTACTATTTACGTATCAGTATCTGCAACCTGAGTTACGAAGCTCGTAGGGGTGTCTCAACACTTAATGCCCTAATACCAACTAGTCTGGGAGTCATTAGCCTAAAGCTCTTTACATGGGTTAAAGATGCATTGCGTTTTAAGTTATATGTATATATATTAAAAAAAAGAAAAAAAAAGATAATAATCTCAACCCAAGAAAGTTAACCTTAAACATTAGAACAAAATTTTGTTTTCTTCCAAGTAAAGCCCCGTAACTATGTGTTGATATATTGAGCACAAAAGGAAGGTTTATTAATATCTTGTTTAAGAAGTATAAAGCAAAAATATAAATTAACTGAGTGTTTGTTTATTTGGATAGATTAGTGGAAGTTGAATGATGAATGCCTTGCTTTGTGGAACTTGCAAATTGTTTTTCTATTTTAACGCTTTGATTACTAGGGACTAGTAATACGCTTGTTGAGGGGGTGATTAGTCTTAAAAGTAGATTTTTATCAAGGTTTTATATCATTATTTTGCACTTAAAGTATCAATAACTCCTTAACTAGAACATGTTTTATAATAACATGTCTAATAATATAAGATACCTTTAATTTATGGTAAATATTCATTTTAAATACAGGACTATCACATAAATCAAACGATTGATTGATGAGTTTAACTACTAAAATTGAGAAGACAAAGAGAGGGCTAAGCTTAGAAAAGAGATGCTGGTTCAGTCCAAACTGGAACACCATTCGGTTATTGGATCATAACTGGAGCTATAGAACTTGGATTTAGGTCTGGTCTACATGTATGGAAAGCTAAGACATAAGCTTAAAACTTTCATGAAAAGTCCAAGATTTAAAACTGTCATTTTGGAGTTCAAATGGTAGCAACAACGGAGAAGTCAGAATCTGTCCTGCAGCCTAGACACTATTCAGTGTTCAGCCCATATCTCGAGTTCTAGAAGTCCAAATGCAACGATTTTGTTTTGTTGGAAAGCTGAGACAATTTCTCAGAACTTTCATGAAGATTATCTGTTCAAATTATGATGTTAGCAATGACATTTTCTGCAGAAAATAAGATAAGGATTGTTACCAAGTCAAGAGGTGGCCACCCACTCAACAATTAGTCGTCAAATCAATAGTTCTGAATTTTGGACTATAAAAGGAGGCATTTGCCATGCATTTTGGCATCTTGGTTTTCAGATCAAGATCATGTTCTTGCTCTCTCTCTCTCTCTTATATTTTTTGTCATGCTTAAGTTTTGTTTATATTAATCTCTTGTTTATGCTTTTCATTTCCTTTCCTTTACTTAGTTAACTTATATCTTATTTATGTTCTTATCTTGTTTATTTATGTTTCTCTTTTTCATTATGTTTAGCTAAGTGTATTATGTCAAGGTGAAAAGGGTACACTAATGGTGTAAGAATAAGTATAATATAAACTCAACATAGACTTTAATGTTTGATACTAACATGTTTTGTATTTGTTATCTTATTCACTCTTAATACTTTGCTTGTTAAATGGTTAATCTAGAGTTATGTTGTATAACTCTTGGTACAACAAATACTCGGTACTTTCATAACCCAACTGTATGGTATAACCGACACCTGTGCTATGAAAGGAACTTGATTTGTTGTTAACATAAATTAACATCATGAATACCTGACAACATTTACATGTATTAGCATTATTCGAATAAGATAACTAATGTAATTATGTTAATAATTTATAATCCGATTGGAACCTTCTTTATTTGTGGTTTCCAGTTGAATAATAAAAATAGTTTATACTATACTTATTTAAAATATTATTAATGGATCCTCTAACCTTGACAATTGTTTTATATTTGTTTAAATCCTTATATCAATATCACATCTCAAAGCTCTCTTCAACTCCATTTTTATTATTATTTATTTTTTTATTTATAGTTTATACAATTAATCTCTCTAGTTCGACCCCGGTCTTGCCGGTTATTTATTAGTTCGACACTCTTACACTTGGAAAAAGACATCAAATCTTTTGATTTTATCAGATTTCAAATATAGAAAAAAAAGAAGCTGCAATTTTGGATGGAATGCCTTATGACATTAAGAAGATAGTTGGGCCTCTAGCATACAAGTTGATTTTGTCCTTCCACTTGGCAAAGATTCATGATGTGTTTTAATTCAACGGTAGCCTTAAGAACTAGATAGGTTGATAAATCTAGACAACATAACTATCTACAGTCTATATTTAATTTAATTGAATGTTTTCCCTAAAATTGACAACATAGATCTGCCAAAATTATTAAACTTAGTTGCTTCATAAGTTTAAATATCACAACTCTGGTTTCGATAGCAAACTTAACAATAGATTGGTTTAGAATAATAACTTAGAGTCTGCTCTAACAATCAAACTAAACAATAATAAGAAATAAGCATAGGAGTGACACTCATCATATAAACTGAAAAGAAAAGATAAAACAAATCTCACAGTTTAGGGTCAATTAGAGGTGTAATTGAATGAAATCAAAAGTCGGAGGACCAAATCAAACTTTGGCTAAATTCCTAAATTAAAACCCTAAATCCCAAAAATGGTGTTGTTTTGAAAACAATAGAAAAAAAAATACAGACTAAACGATCGTATGATACTATTCATTGTCTTTTTCCCCTTTTGCTAGAAAACCCTGCTCGAGTAGCCTCCATTCTAAAGCATTTAATACATTATCTCTCTACCAAATTTGACAAAACTTGCATGCAAACAATGGTCTAATATCTAACTACACCCTAGTATGGTCCTTTTTGGCCGATTAACACCGCAATAGCCACGGTGTCACCCCAAAATGGCCAACCCAACCAACCCTTTTGCTGCAACGTTTTCAGGCCATGATGACAATTTTGAACCAATAGTTGGGATCCTTTGTTTCGAATCAAAGGGCAAGATTTGGCGCCACAAAAGACAACATGTCCCTCTTCCACCCCCTAGAAATGGAGGTGGATTCCATGCCCCAATAGGGGAGAAATCAAAATCCAAAGTTGAGAAAAAACCAATTTTTCCCTAGTTTTTCTTTCCCCTCTCTCAGCCACCATTTTTTGCCACTTCCTCAGCTGTGCCACAATCGCCTTTCCACCACCAACCACTTGCCTGTCTTCCCTGCAACACCAAGAACCTCGCCAGTAACTTTTCTCCTCCAGCGAGGCGAGTTTTCCCTTGTTTTTCCTCCTCCAAACCCCCCGATCATTGCATAATAATTAACCCTATGGTCACTGGGCTGGGCTAGTGACAGTGCGGGCCTAGGCTTGATCCAGCCCATGTAGATAGGCCGGGTTCAACCTACCCTAAAAAAAGAAAAGTGAAGGGTATGTTGGGCCATTAGTCGGGCCAACCCGACAGAGTCAAGCTGGACCAATTTTTGCCAGCCCAATTTATATTTAATAATATAATATTATACAATTCAAAAAACAAAAAAAAATTCCAAAAAATTCCAAGGGTTATTTCAAAATATTTGTGATTTTTTCGCATATTTTTCCAAAATTTTTGCATAATATTAGGTTTTATATTTACAGTGTAAGATACAAATCCATATTAAAATACTTGGTTCTCTCCTAAACTTTTCATAAAAAAATTGAAAATTCAAAAAAAATTAAAAAATTTTAAATTAATTTCTTCTTTAAAACAAAAAACAAAAATGTTTTTTTATGTATACGACAAAGTCCTAAATGTTTTCCAAGCATATTTTTTTATTAAAAAAAATACATCTTTATCATGTTTAAAAAATACAAAAAGGATATTGTAATTAGTTTACGATTAGTGAAATTAAGAATTCGCAAGTGTATGAAATCAAACAAGTAGTACAGTGTACAGTAAAGTATCAAACCCATAGAGATTGATTTATCAATTAATTACCAAAATTTACTAGTTTAATTCTATTTCGAAATCGATTGAAGATATTATAATAATTGTAATGTAATAATAATAATAATAATAAAAGCAAGAACAAAGAATGCGCACTGAAATAGAATGAATTGAACTTGATAACTTAGAATACTAGAACAATCCGATTTCACCATAACCATTCAATAATAAAACATTAAACGATGTTACTCAAGAATATTCATGTTGATAGTTGAGAATCCCTACCCTATCCATCAACCTCTCTTAAGTATTATTGAAATTACTTTCATATATTAGCCCATCATATCTCTATATGAATTTAATTACATGAAAGCACCTTAAATTCCATGGATTCTCTCAACAATAACTACACAAATCATGTTTCTCTATTTATAGTTTTCGCTTAATTTATGGCATTCATCATTGGAAGAAAACATCATACATCACCTTTCGGTCTCAATATAACCATCAAATCATTCAAATATTTGCCAGATATTCAAATACATTAAAACTAGTGATGAATACTCAACATAAAATAATTAAACTTGAGATAACATTGAATATTGAAATTATAACGTTATGGTTAGGCTACATCATAGCCAAGAAAAGAAGATTAGTTCATGTTTAATCTAAACAAAACAAAACAAATTCTGAAGTTAAACATGTTAAAGAGAAAGGGAATAAAGAGAAGACTTTTACAATGTAGGCAGAATTTCTTCAAGCCTTCTCTTCCTTAGATGCTTCCACCTTTTTCTGTCTTGATTGATTCTCTCAAGATATCCTCTTTTTTCCTCTGTTGTGTTTTCTAGGGTCTCAATCATAAAACTTGTAGATGCCACCCTTTAGGGGTTTATTATCCCTGGCTTTATTCTTTAAAGAAAAGGAAATCACTTTCCTTATCTCTCAGAGAATCTGCTAGATTTTTTTCCTTATATTGCGGGTCAGTTTTGAGGTAGAAAACGTGCAAATTGTGAATTCTCTATTTCTGAAACAATTGTAGAGAATCAAATTTTCTTTCCAACCTAATGTATCTTGCAATTATTCTACATTCGAAACTCTAGATATGGGCCAAAACCCGAGATAGTGTCTGGGCTACTTGGAGTTCTGGACTAATTCTGACTTTGTATTTCGACTCACTTTTTTGGCTTCAAAACAGTAAAACTGGGTTCTTTTATCTGCATATGAATTATAGGCCTATGTCTCAACTTTTCAGTAAAGTAAATAACGCACAAAACAGAGTTGTATAATTCTAGTTACAACCCGAAAACCAATTAGTGTTCAGGCTTGACTAGAATAGACCAACTCAAATTTGAACTCTAAGCTTAGCCTATTGTTTGCCTTTTGGTATGATCCCAAATTCATCTTAATCCAATAGTTAAATACATGAAAGCACATTGATTTCCCAAGAATTAAATAAATATCAAAGATATCAAAAATTCTAGATAAACTCGTTGAGAAACACACGAAACACTCTAAAATCAAAAAATAATAACTAAAAATATATGTGCAATAAATTCCCTCATCAATTATCCGTTAGGGTTTGGCCAAAATATCAAAAACCCTTCACTAATCATTTTGTTTACTTTATATTTAAAGTGTTAGGATTTAGCTGTATACTTTAATATTTAAGGGTATAAAATATCTTTATATTAAAGATACAAAGTGCAAAATAAAAAGGATGCAAAAATTTAGACTTTAGAACGGTTTGGATTTCACGATACAAAGTGCCCCGTTTGCTTCTCTAAGTTATGAATACTTAACCTTGTTTCCTATTGAAAAGACATGACATTTTGTTATAAATTCATTTTGTTAGAAACTAACGTTTTCATCATCTCATAAAGATCATCACTCGATGACCCCATAGCATTGGAATTTGTAAATGCAGGGGCCTATCTTGCTTAATAATTCTGCTACGGCTGAAATTCATGGGAGTGGAACTGTCGAGCTTGATTGCCTTGTTGAGATAGGTTCTTATAGCGTAAGTTCGAGTGATCTCTCCATCAAGGATTGTACTGTTAGAAAAGGGATCATATTTATGTTAGGGATGGCCATTGAATGCTCCATCAATTGCATTAGCTGGTTCAATATAATATTTTTGCATTGTTGGGTACATATCTAAAGCATGACCTTATAACGAGCATATGCTACAAACTTTCACTTGTTGTATATTTCCATAAGCCAAAGAACGCATAAGAGAGGTAAGATCATTAACTTTATTCTCAAGGTTAGCAATACCTACCTCGTTTACTCATTTGCTTGGAAAGTCTTCACGCGTGCCAAATTGTTTCAAGTTGGCTATTATATTTGAGATCAATTGGCATACAACCTCTGGTGTTTATCTACCACTGCCCCTCCACTTGTCGCATTAATGATATTACAGTCAGTAGACATTAGTCCTTCGTAGAAGTATTAAATAAGTAGTTGATCGGGTATTTGATGATGAGGACACTGAATGCACAACTGCTCAAATCTTTCCCAATATTCGAAGAGCGTTTCCCCATAAGATTGCCGAATCCCACATATATCTTTCCTTATATTGGCAGCTCAAGATGATGCGAACTCT
This sequence comes from Populus nigra, assembly GCF_951802175.1. Lineage (NCBI taxonomy): Eukaryota > Viridiplantae > Streptophyta > Magnoliopsida > Malpighiales > Salicaceae > Populus > Populus nigra. The sequence goes on from NC_084865.1 coordinate 7,796,238, forward strand.
AGCGGAATTTAATGGAATTTGCGAACCTAATATCTATCTAATCCAAGTTTGCTGAAAATAGGATAAGCTTATCACAATGGAAGACCTACTCCAAGGCAACAAGACATAAACCAACTCAATCACAACGCATATACTTGGAGATGAGCGAAAAGAGTATAAATTCACAACAAATATTGGTTAATTCTTTGAAGAGTTGAAAGTTCAATCAAGAACCTAGATTGACAACCAAAGATCGGCAAAAATCAGAATATTATTAGGCAAAAAAGTGTGCTGAAAATTATTCTCAAGAGTATTTATACCCCGAGCCAAAAACCCTAGTTTCTCTAATGGGTCACATGTAAACCCAATTTAAATAATAATTAACCCAAGCTAAAACTAGCCCAAACTAATTAAAATAAATAAAATAAACAAGTCTAAAACTCAAACAAGTGTTTCCTCATAAAATAAAGAAATTTTAATAGCCTAACTAATTTGATAAGACAAGTTCGATTATTTCCACATTTTGTCTGGCAGCAGCAAAGCTTAACTTCAAACGAATAGTTCTCTCTCGTCTTAAAGAATTAGAAGGCATGCCATATACTGTTGGAAAGGTATGGAAGTCTAGTTTCCAGCCCAACTAAAATCACTTCAAAATTCGACATGTAGCTCTAGTTATGATTAAAAAAATTTAGCAAAAGGTCAAACTATCCGAATATAGTCTTCTTCTCCCAATCCTTGTGTAATGGTCTTGGATCCACCAACAAGCCCCTCTTGAACATGAATAAGATTAATCTCGGCTTACTCCTCCTTATTTAATATCCTCTTGAAGTCCACCTTAGCCCATGTATCTTGAAGAAGTCCATTAAAAGCCTCTTTAAACCTCTTAGCTTTAAGCTTGTAACTGGACCAACCAGAACCTTTAATGGATCTTTTGGTGCTTGGATCGCATCATCCCCTCTTTCCTTAAAAGGATTTGACATTGAATGTAACAATAACACCATACTCACCTGGCATATCCACTTTGTAGACATTATCATTAATCCTTTCTATGATTTGAAAAGGATCATCTCCTCGAGGCATCAACTTTGATCTCCTTTGTTCAGGGAACCTTTCCTTTTCTCATAAACACCTAAACTCAATCACCTGGTTCAAACCTCACTAGTTTTCATCCTCTATTAGCCTTGTGTGTATATTGTTCATTTTTTTCTCTATTTGTTGTTAAATATTTGCATGTAAATCCTTCACCGTAGCCTCATTCATCTCTATACCTTTTGCACTAACAATATATCCAAGAAAAATAATTATATCCATGCAAAAGTCACACCTTTTCAAATTAGCATATAAGCATTCTTTTCTAAGCACATCAAAAACTTGTCTCAAATGATCCATATGTTCATCAAACTCCTTACTATAAATCAAAATATCATCATAGTAGTTAACTACAAAGCACGCAAAACATGATTCATCAATCTGATAAAAGTATTAGGAGCATTAGTAAGTCCAAAAGGCATAACCAACAACTCATACAAACCATATTTAGTTTTAAAAGCAGTTTTCCATACATCCCCTTCATTCATCCTAATTTGATGATAACCACTTTTAAAATCAATCTTCGAAAACATTGTAGAACTGTGTAATTCATTCAACATATCATCTAATCTAGGAATAAGATGTCGATACTTTACAGTGATGTTATTGATAGCTCTGCAATTGACACACATTCACCAAGTCTTGTCTTTCTTTGGGATAAGAAGCACGGGAACTGCACAAGGACTTATGCTCCAACGAATGTATCCTTTCGATATCAACTCCTCCACTTGCCGTTGGAGTTCTTTAGACTCTTCAGGATTGCTCCTATATACCGGCCTATTTTGTATAGATGCTCCTGGAATAAAGTCGATTTGATGTTTAATTCCCCTAATTGGCGGCAAGCCACTAGGAATCTCTCTTATGGAAAGACATCTTCAAATTCATGTAAAAGAACTTTAATAACACTAGGAACACAAGAATCCAAATTATTAGAGTTAAAGTATGACTCCTTATACATAAGTAAAATCATAGGTAATTCAGAAAGATAAGCATGTTTAAGATCACTAGATTTTGCAAAAAAAAATTAGGTTTTTCCCCATTTTTTCTACACACTCTTCTTTTTTCACCCCTTCTGTAGTAACTTGGCTTTTTCAAAGCCAAAATCGGTGGATTTTTTTTGTTCACGATACTTCTCACAATGACACTCCATGAATTAGTAATTAGGTTCCCTTCCTTGTCATGGCATCATATGGATATAGCTTTCGTAAATCAACGTTCTCATAAGATGAAAGATCAATACACATGCCCACAATAATATATTTTCATATTCACGTTACTTCATATTGACATACTTATGATTTTACATTATTGTCCTAGTTCCGTTATCAACACGAGTTTATACCCAAGTGCTGAATATTAATTTTCACAGCTAGTTCTTTCTTTCATACGATCCTCATGTGATTTCACAACACAATATCCTCATAAAAGAGAATACCACATAATATATTCATAACATTGTATCTACATGAGAACTGTAAATAATCTAATATAATAACAAACAACTAGAAGTACATTGTTGTTACTTTTCGATATTAACTTAGAATGGATGGATTCCTTCATCCATTTCTTATATGCATCATTTCTTATATGCATTGTACATCTCTTATTATTCTGTTAAGTGTATTTTGCTCACTCACACACCCCAATCTCTCTATAAGAGTTGTGGGGCCAAAGTTTAACATCGGTCGGGGTTAATTACTTCACCTTAACCCCATCATCCACCTTGGATACTTTTAGCCATAGCTAATCATAACATTTAAACTCGACCATTCACCTAGGATGCCATTTACCAAAACTAATCATCAAACATAACTTAATTATCCATCTCGGATGCTATTAGCCAAAGTTAATCATCAAGCACAATTCGATCATTCATTTTGGATGCCATTAGCTGAGGCTAATCAACAATCACAACCCGGTCATCCATCTCAGATGCCATTAGCCAAAGCTAATCATCAAGCGCAACCCAGTCATCCATCTCAGATGCCATTAGCCGAAGCTAAATCAACAAGCACAACCTAGTCATCCATCTCGGATGCCATTAATCGAAGCTAATCATCAAGCACAACCCCATCATCCATCTCGGATGCCATTAGCCGAAGCTAATCAACAATCACAACCTGGTCATCCATCTTGGATGTCATTAGCCGAAGCTAATCAACAATCACAACCAACATTCCATAATCAGTTTGACATTCGTTAGCAACCTAATTTCATAACAACTCAATTAAAGTCTCGTAGTCTGTTTACTATTCATGGCAACACAATAATGTGTATCCTCCTCAACAATTCATTTAAGAACGTTAGCATTTTCATTGTCGTTTCAACATTCATCAAGAACTCGATCAACATTTCATAGTCATTACAACATTCATTAAGAATTTAATCAAATGTTTCATCATCGTTTCATCTTTATCAATGATTCAATAATATATCATCCATAAGTAAATCATTTCAAAGCATTAACATCATATAAGAAAAAGGTGGAAACCACCTACCTGCTCCACCTGCGGGTTGTCCTTGTCCCGACGATGGTCCGATCCCGGCCGCACCACCTAAGACATTAATGGCCCTAAATCAGTACATTTGCATCCTTAAATCACATTTATCACTATACTTATTTCAAGAGTCCATATGTTCACATTCAAGTGTTCCACATTTTACACCATCATACAATGAAATTGTTACAAGCATTTAAGTCATTTATGCCCGAGGGGGTCTATTGTAGAAAATCGACAGCGAAACTGATTTCCTGCTGGCCAACAATTCGGCAGCGAAACTGATTTGCTACTAGACACACAATTCGGCAGCAAAAACTGGTTCGCTACAGGCGACACATTGCGGCAGCGAATGCTACTTCGCTACAACCAACACACTTTCGGTAGCAAATGCTAATTCGCTACAGGCAACTCACTTCGATGGCAAACACTGATTTGCTGTAGACAACAAAACTTCGGTAACGAATGCTCATTCGCTGTAGCTAAGACACTTTCAGCAGCGAATGCTAATTCGATGTAGAACACACACTTCTGGTTGCGAATGCTAATTCGCTGCAAAACACACACTTTCAACAGCGAACGCTGATTAATGCTCATTCGTTGTAGCTAACACACTTTTAGCAGCGAATGCTAATTCGATGTAGAACACACAATTCTGGCAGCGAATGCTAATTCGCTGCAAAACACACACTTTCAACAGCGAACGCTGATTCGCTACACACAACTCAATTTTGGCAGCGAACCATAAATTCACTAAAGAACACACACTTTCGACAACAAACGTTGTTTCGCTACAAACAACTCAATTTCAGCAGCGAACGATGATTCATTGCACACAACTCAATTTCGGTAGCGAATCATAAATTCGTTGCATAACACACACTTTTGGCAGTGAACATTGATTCGCTACAGACAACTCAATTTCGGTAGCGAAATCACAAATTCGCTACAGGACACACACTTTCGGTAGCGAACGCTGTTTCGCTGCAGACAACTCACTTTCGGTAGCAAACCATAAATTTGCTGCAGACAATACAACTTCGATAGCGAATCTTAAATTCGCTACAGAACACACAATTTGGCAGCCAATGCTAATTCGCTGCAAACAACTCAATTTTGGCAACGAATCCCAAATTCGCTGCAGAACACACAATTCGGCAATGAATGCTAATTCGCTGCAAACAACTCAATTTTAGCAGCAAATTACAAGTTCGTTACAAAGATTACAAGTTCATTACAAAGAATACAACTTCGGCAGCGAATCCCAAATTCGCTGCAGAACACACAATTGGGTAGCAAATGCTAATTCACTACAAACAACTCAATTTCGGCAGTGAATTATAAATTCACTGTAGACAATAAAACTTCAACGGCGAATCAAAGATTTGTTGTAGACAAACAATTTGACATTAGGTTCCAATAAAGCCACATGATTTTAGCAGGAACACACACACATGCAATAATCAATCCCAACACATAATCTATCACAAGAGTCCAGCAGAATACACACATGCAATAATTAATTCTGGCACATAATCTTTCATAAAATTCCAGCAAAACACACATACACATGCAATAATCAATCTCAACACATAATCTGTCACAAAAGTCTAACAGATTACACACATGCAATAATCGATTCTAGCACAAAATCTTTCATCAAATCCCAGCAGAACACACACATATGCAACAATCAATCTCAGCACATAAGCTATCATAAAAGTCCAGCAGAACGCGCACACACATGCATTTTGATCAACCCCATACCTAAGGCAGCCCTCAACCATGTTTTGTTCTTTCCATTTTATACATTTTTCTTTGTTAGATGTTATGGAAATTTGCCTTATTTAATCTCTATTTCTTTGTCCTCTTAGTTAGTTTTAGTTTTCTTTATAGCTAGTTTAGGGGTCTTAGGTCAATTTTCTTAGAGACTTCTTCATCATTTTCGGTTCTGGGTTTCAAGAGCAAGGGGGAGGAGACTACATGACCCATACCTTTTGGATCTAAATTTATCTAGATAGTTTGGTAGAGTTCCTTCTCTTCTTCTCTCGGTTCTCCTTCTCCTTCTTTCCCTCTCGATTCTCTTTCTTTTGTCAGTTTCTTCCCACTCGTTCCAGCCCCTTTTCCCTTCCCTCTAAGCACTTGTTCAGCCTCCACTCAAGATCTCAACTCTCTCTTTCTCTCACATGTTCACAGAGGTAATCTCTACTAGTTTTGGTTCAGTTTTTATTGGAAGGAGGAAGAGAAGATAAGCATGCAGCTGGACATGTAGCTGCTGCTTGCAAACTTCGGGAAGAGGAAGGGTCACCTTCTCTCTCTCCTTGCATTTATACTTCACATTAAATGAGGTGGCGTGTTTGGGATTGGTTTGGATGTGCTCTTGTCCCTGTTTTGGTCTGTCCAAAACCAGTTTTACCCCTTTCTCTTAGCTCCTTAAGATACCCTAATTGTTTCCTAAACTTTTAATTAGACTGAGTTGTTGCCAATTCAGAAATCGGGAACGAAAACTACGCCACTACCGATTCAGAGGTCAATAATAAAAAATCCATAGCTGTCGATTCTGAACTCGACAACGAAAATCATGTTGACGCTAATTGAAAAAATGACCAAAAATTATGTTGCTGCCGATTCAGAAATTAGCAGAGAAAATTGCATCGCTGTTGATTCAGAAGTCGGCAGTGAAAATTGCATAGCTGTCGATTCAGAACTTGGTAGTGAAAACCATGTTGTCGCCAATTCGTAAATCAACCAAAAACTATGTCGTTCCCGATCCAGAAATCGGCAGCAATGGTGGGGTTGTTTAGACTTTTTTTGTGTTTACATTTTATTTCTTCTCTCCACTTATTTTTTTCTTTTTGGCCATGACCTTCCCCTAATTTCCTTATTGTTGATTAGGCATCTAGTATGGAAGATGGTCTCCCTTTGTTGCTCCACATCATCCTCCTTAGTCTGAACACTAAGCGACCTTCTAATCACCAAAACTTTATAACCAATAGCATACTCTAAATCACTAGCATCCTCAAGTGGTGAGATCTCATCACAATCAGACTCCTCATTAGTGGACACAATCTCTCCATCATCCCTTAGAATTATAACTTGATGATTTGCACACTCTGATACATAGTGTCCCAATCTCTGACACTTCAAACATTTTATATCACGATTACGCTTCGGTTGGACTTCTCCCTTAAGTTTGTGATCAACAGCCAAAACCTGCTTTTTCATGGAGGTAGGTTCGACAACTTTAGGAGTCACCAAGGCCTTCGATGTCGCACAACCCTCTCTCCTATAATTCATCTTCCAACTCGAAGAAGACCCTGAATGAGCTCCAAATCGTGTACTACCCTTTCTTTTCAGCTGTCCTTCAACCTTAATGGCCAAATGCACTAACTCTTCCAATCCAACAGAAGATTACAACTCCACAACATTAGCTATGTCTGTGTTCAAGCCATTCAAAAACCTTGTCATGGTACCTTCCTCATCTTCATTAACATTAGCTCTAAACATAGGCACCTCTAATTCTTTCTGATACCCCTCCACACTCTTATTACCCTGTGTAATCATTTTTAAACAATTAAACAACTCTTTATAATAGTGTTTAGGAACATACCTCTTCTTTAATATTGTCTTCAATTCTCTATTCCTTCTTCTTTCTACCACTAATCTCTCACACCAAACCATGGTACAATTAGTAAACTCCAATACAACTAACTTAACATTCTTTTCTTCAGAGTACCTATGGATGTAAAAAATCATCTCCACTTTTTTTTCCCAATCTAAGTAAGCTTTTAGATCAGTTTTTCCCTTAAAGGCTAGGATTTTTAACTTAATACTTCCTAAATTTCGGTCTACATCACCCAAATCATCAAAATTCCCTCTATATTCAAAATCCCTATGTGGCCGAATATGTCCCCTCTTTAGCCAATTCTCATACCTCTCTCCCCTATATGCATGGAACGCACCACCACAGTTAAGATCATCCTCGACTTCATCTGTAGAGTTTCCAGCAACACTCTCCTCTTTCCTAGCTTCTCTACCCTTTTTACTACGTCCCCTATCAGACCTAGTCTACAATTTTTCAATCCTAGTCATCAACTCACTAAACATAAATTTCATCTATTGTTGTATTCTTGAAAGCCCATCTTCTGAGATTTCACCCTTCTTTTGTGGCACACTATTAGAAAACATTATTTCTTTTTTTTTTTAAACCTGCATGAAAATCATTAGTAATAAAAATAACACCTCACACACTCGTGTTTCATATAAATTTATAGGTTTTTCACTCTAATATGCTCCCTAAGCCTTTTTCCACTCAAATTGCCTTTCTTTAGTACTTGAAATCACTTAGCAACAATTCAGAAAAGCAACCAACTACACAGTGAATTTATAAATTTGATATAGAATCAAGAAGCAAGAAATTTATGAAACTAACAAAACAAAACTACAATGACAAATTCACGAGTAGCAATGCAAATTTGTGCGAGTAATAAAATAAAATAAGGAGATTTACTATCCAAACTGAAAATTAAATCAAACAATGATAGAAGCTGAAAATAAAATAAAATAAAATAAAATAAAGAGCAACACAAATTCCCAATGACCAATTTTCTTTCCCTAGCTCTCAGTCAAACTCTAGAAGGTTAATTTTTTTTCCGGCAACAATCAAATTTTTCAAGATCAAGCCCCCTCCCTTTTTTTTATACCAATTCAACAATCAAGAAAAAAAATTCAACACGCTCTTTTTTTATGTATATATTGCGGCAAGATCAAGAATTCAACAAAAACACTACCTTATGATTTTGTGTTCAACAATTCAAGAGGATGCAAGAACTCTAATTTTTTTTTAAAATATATGTATCTGAAACTAATTAAGAAAAAATATCAAGAAATAAAAGACACAAATTGAAGGATATAACCTGTGATTAGATTTGCTATAATACCAACTGATGCAAACTCTAGTGGAATTTAATGGAATTCGCGAACCTAAGATCTATCTAATCCAAGTTTGCTGAAAATAGGATGAGCTTATCACAATGGAAGACCTACTCCAAGGCAACAAGACTATAACCAACTCAATCATAAGGCCTACACATGGAGACAAGAGTATAAATTCACAATAAAGATTAGTCAATTCTTTGAAGAGTTGAAAGTTCAATCAAGAACCTAGATTAACAACCAAAGATTGGCAAAACTCAGAATATTATTAGGCAAAAAAGTGTGCTGAAAATTATTCTCAAGAGTATTTATACCCCAAGCAAAAAACTTTAGTTTTTAAATAATAATCAACCCAAGCTAAAACTAGCTCAAACCAATTAAAATAAATAAAATAAATAAGTCTGAAGCCCAAACAAGTGTTTCCTCACAAAATAAAGAAATTTTCATAGCCCAACTAATTTAATAAGACAAGTTCGGTTATTTCTGCATTCTGTCTAGCAGCAGTAAAAGCTCAACTTCAAACGAATGGTTCTCTCTCGTCTTAAAGAATTAGAAGACGTGCTATATACCTTTGGAAAGGTATGAAAGTCTAGTTTCCAGCCCAACTAGAATCACCTCAAACTTTGACTTGTAGCTCTAGTTATGATTAAAAAAAAGGTAGCGAAAGGTCAAACTGTCCGAATCTAGTCATCTTCTTCCAATCCTTATGTAATGGTCTTGGTTCCACCAACAAGCCCCTCTTGAACATAAATAAGATTAATCTCAGCTTGCTCCTCATTATTTAATATCCTCTTGAAGTCCACCTTAGCCCACGTATCTTGAAGAAGTCTATTGAAAGCCTCCTTGAACCTCTTAGCTCTAAGCCTTGTAATTGGACCAATCGGAACCTTCAATGGATCCTTTGGTACTTGGATTGCATCACAAAATGCTGGGAAATATTTCTCCAGAAAAATCTTCTTTATGTCATTCCAAGTTCCAATGAAACCAGGGAGAATGGAGAAAAGCCATACTTTTGCTACCCGTTTAAAAAGAAAGAGAAAACTTTCAACTTAACTTGTTCTTCATCAATTCCATATGGTTTTATGTTAACAAAAACCACGTGGAACTCATTAAGATGAGTATGAGAATCTTCTCTAACAAGTCATTAAATATTAGAAGTAGGTGAATAAACCCAGACTTGAGCTCGAAGTTGGCATTGTTGTCGATGTTTATGCACAATGGTTGATTATCTTCTACCTTATTCTCAAACACTTTCTAGGAATTAAACCCGTGACCAATTAAAAATAAGCAAGAGTCCACTATCACTTGAGTTACAAATCCATTGATAAAATATCTAGTGAATTAGTAACAATATTCATATTAGAAACTAATTAATAGAACAATTGACTTAATCGAAAGCTCTTAACCAAAGAAGAAAGGTGATGTGATCCAACCATCAAAGGATCCATTGGAGGTTCCAGTTGGTCCAGTTACTAGGCTTAGGGCTAAGAAATTCAAAGAAGCTTTCAATGGACTTCTTCAAGATATATGAGCTAAGGTGGACTTCAAGAGGATTTGTAATAATAAAGAGCAAGCCTTGATTAATCTGATTCATGTTCAAGAGGGGCTTGTTGGTGGAACCAAGACCATTACACAAGGATTGGGAGAAGAAGACTAGATTCGGACAGTTTGACATTTCGCTACCCTTTTTTTTATCATAACTAGAGCTACAAGTCGATTTTTGAGGTAATTCTAGTTGGGTTGGAAACTAAACTTCCATACCTTTCCAACGGTATATGGCATGCCTTCTAATTCATTAAGACGAGAGAGAAACATCCATTTTAAGTTGGGCCTTGCTGCTGCCAGACAGAATGCGGAAACAACGAACTTGTCTTATTTAATTATTTGGGCTATCAAACCTTATTTATTTTGAGAGGAGACAATTTGTATTGGTTTTATACTTGTTTATTTTGTTTATTTTAATTAGTTTGGGCTAGTTTTAGCTTGGGTTGATTATTATTTAAATTGGGTTTATGTGAGACCCATTAGGGAAATTAAGGTTTTGGCTTGGAGTTTAAATACTTTTTAGAAATAATTTTAGGTCAGACTTTTGATAATATTTTTAGCATTATAGCCGACTTTTAGTTGCTCAATCTTGGTTCTTGATTGAACTTCAACTCTTTAAAGAATTAATCATTCTTTGTTGTGAATTTATACTTCCTTTGCTCGTCTCCAGGTATAGGTGTTGTGATCAAGTTGGTTTATAATCTTGTTGCCTTGGAGCAAGTCTTTTATTGTGATAAGCTCATTCAAATCTCAACAAAATTAGGTTAGATTGATCTTGGGGTCGTGAATACCATTAAATTCCGCTAGGGTTCGCATCAGTTGGTATCAGAGCTGATCTAATCACAGGTTATATCCTTCAATTTGAGTCTTTATTGTTGCTTGTTTGATTCTTGATAGATTCGGCCACCTATATATATAAAAAATAGGGATCTTACTTTTTATTGCTTTGTTGAACACTTAATCATAAGTTAGTGTTCTTTTGATGCTTTCTTTATCAAAATTGGCATACACACCTAAGTTGATTTTTTTTGTTCTAGCTGAAATATATATAAAGGAGGCTTGATCTTGAAATCTGATTGCTGCTGTAAAAAAAATCATCACTTTTTTTTTGTTATGGCCAAATACATGCTTAAGAAAACCTTGATCATTGGGAAATTGGTTAGTGTTGGTTCGTGAATCTTTTAGTAGTCTTGTTTGTGTTTCTTTAAAATTTAGGTAGTTTAGTTGATTTTCTAAAGTTTCTGGAATTTTCTTGAATTAAATCCTTAGTTCTTGATCATTCATAATTGTTTAGCTCTTTTCTAATTTTTTTTTATTTCGTGTCTTCAAATCGTCATATTATTCGTACAAATTTACATTGCTATTCGTGAATTTGGCATCGAGTTTTGTTTTGTTAGTTTCGTAATTTCTTGCTTCTAGAGTCTATATCAAATTTATAAATTCACTGCATGGTTGGTTGCTTTTTCTGAATCATTGCTAAGTGATTTCAAGAACTAAAAAAAGGCAATTTGAGTGGAAAAAGACATAGAGAGCATATTCGAGTGAAAAGCCTATAAATTTATGTGAAACACGAGTGTGTGAGGTGTTGTTTTTATTGCTAATGATTTTCATGTAGGTTTTAAAAAAATTATGTCTTCTAATAGTGTGTCACAGAAGAATGGTGAAATCCCAGAAGATGGGCTTTCGAGAATACAACAACAGATGGAATTTATGTTTAGTGAGCTAACGACTAGGATTGAAAAATTAGAGACTAGGTCTGATGGAGGGCGTAGTAAAAGGGGTAGAGAAGCTAGGAAGGAGGAGAGTGTTGCTAGAAACTCTGTAGATGAAGCCGAGGATGATCTTAACCATGGTGATGGGTTTCGTACACATAGGGGAGAGAGGTATGAGAATCGGTCAAGGAGGGGACATATTCGGCCATATAGGGATTTTGAGCATAGATGGGATTTTGATGATTTGGGAGATATAGACCGAAATTTGGGTAGTATTAAGTTAAAAATCCCAACTTTTAAGGGAAAAACTGATCCGGAAGCTTATTTAGATTGGGAAAAAAAGGTGGAGATGATTTTTGACATCTATAGGTACTCTGAAGAAAAGAAGGTTAAGTTAGTTGTTGTAGACTTTACTGATTATGCCATGGTTTGGTGGGAAAGATTGGTGGTAGAAAGAAGAAGGAATAGAGAAAGATCAGGTAGCACATGGGAGGAGTTGAAGACAATAATGAAGAAGAGGTATGTTCCTAAACACTATTATCGGGAGTTGTTTAATCGTTTAATTTGATTACACAGGGTAATAAGAGTGTGGAGGAGTATCAGAAAGAATTATAGGTGGCTATGATTAGAGCTAACGTTAATAAAGATGAGGAAGTTACTATGTCTAGGTTTTTGAATGGCTTGAATAAAGACATAGCTAATGTTGTGGAGTTGCAATCATTTATTGATTTGGAGGAGTTAGTACACTTAGCCATTAAGGTTGAAGGACAGTTGAAAAGGAAGGGTACTACACGATCTGGAGCTTATACGGGGTCTTATTTGGGTTGGAAGATGAATTATAGAAGAGAGGGTAGTGCGCCATCAAAGGTCTTGGTGACTCCTAAAGTTGTCGAACCTACCTCCATAAAGAAGCAGGTTTTGGCTAGTGATCACAAACTTAAGGGAGAAGTCCAATCGAAGTGTAATCGTGATATAAAATGTTTCAAGTGTCAGAGATTGGGACACTATATATCAGAGTGTGCAAATCATTGAGTTATAATTCTAAGGGATGATGGAGAGATTGTGTCCACTAGTGAGGAGTCTGATTGTGATGAGATCTCACCACTTGAGGATGCTAGTGATTTAGAGTATGCTATTGGTTATAAAGTTTTGGTGATTAGAATGTCATTTAATGTTCAAACTAAGGAGGATGATGTGGAGTAACAAAGGGAGACCATCTTCCATACTAGATGCCTAATCAACGATAAGGTATGTAGTATGATCATTGATAGTGGTAGTTGTACCAATATTGCTAGTGTTACCTTGGTTAGAAAGTTGGGATTGAATACCATAAAGCATGAGAGGCCTTATCAACTTCAATGGTTGAATTAATGTGGTGTTGTTAAGGTGAACAGACAAGTGATGATTTCTTTTCAGTAGGAAAATATGAGGATGAAGTGTTATGTGATGTTGTGCCTATGCATGCTACTCATCTGTTACTAGGGAGACCTTGGCAATTTGATAGAAAAGCCAAGCACGATGGGTTTGAAAACAGGTATTCATTAGAGAAGGATGAAAGGATTTATATACTTACCCCACACTTACCAAAGCAAGTGTATGAAGATCAAATTCAATTGAAGAAGGGCTAAAAGGAAGAGCAACATGTTTAGGCCAAGGTAGAGGAACAAAAAGATTCGGCCAAAATGAAAAAACAAGTTGGACAACATGGTGAGGATGTGAGGAAGAGAGAAAAGAAAGTGAGCCATGATTTGAAAACAAAAGGGAACAAAGTTTTGGCCCTTAGGACATTGGGGGAGGGTCATGGCCAAGAACAAAAAAAATGAAAAGAAGGCCGAGAGTGGAGAGAAGAAAGAAAGGGTGAGAAAAAAAGAGAGTGTAGAAAAAGTGGGGAAACATCTTAATTTTTTGCAAAATCTAATGATATTAAACATGCCTATCTTTCTGACTTGCTTATGATTTTACTTGTGTATAAGGAGGCATTCTTTAACTCAAATGATTTAAATTCTTATGTTCCTAGTGTTGTTAAAGTTCTTTTGCAGGAATTTGAGGATGTCTTTCCGGATGACATTCCTAGTGGTTTGCCGCCAATTAGAGTTATTGAGCATCAAATTGACTTTATTCCAAGAGCATCTATACCAAATAGGTCGGCTTATAGGAGCAATCCTGAAGAGATTAAGGAGCTTCAAATGCAAGTGAGGGAGTTGATGTTGAAAGGATACATTTGAGAGAGAATGAGTCCTTGTACAGTTCTCGTGCTTCTTATTCAAAAAAGGACAAAACTTGGCGAATGTGTGTGGATTGTCGAGCTATTAATAACATAACTGTAAAGTATCGACGTCCCATTCCTAGATTAGATGATATGTTGGATGAATTACATGGTTCTAAATTGTTTTCGAAAATTGATTTGAAAAGTGGTTATCATCAAATTAGGATGAAAGAAGGGTGTTGCGATGTCGCGGTCGCACAAATTAATTACCCTAGCTTCAAACACAACACACAAGATAGTATAGAGCAAGCAAGGGGTCGATCCCACGAGGAAGATTCAAGTCAGATTTTTATGCTAGATGATATGCAATTTGGGGGGGGGGGGTTGGACGTTATCTAGGCTAAAGCAAAAGAAAACAGAAAACTATCAAACTAAATTTAATAAAATCAGAAAATTATCAAGAGAACAAACCTTGGTCACAAGCACACATCCACCTACAGAAATCAGAACTGATCATGGAAACGAAACATCAATTTATATTCTAAATATTTATCTCTTCTTAACATTGGTTAGTTAACGGATCCGCCGTATAACTAGCCCTAACCATCAAACAACCACAGTGTCCGCACTAGTAATTTAATTCAATGGCAGCCTTAAGAACTAGATAAGTTGATTAATCAAGAAAACATAACTGTCCGCAGTCTATGTTTGATTTGATTGAATGTTCTCCCTAAGATTAATAACATAGATCCGCCACAATTATTAAACTCAGTTGCTTCACAAGTTCATATACCACAACTCCGGTTTTGATATCAAACTTAACAATAGATTGTCTACAATAATAACTTAGAGTCCGCTCTAGCAATTAAAATAAACAATCATAGGAAAAATAAGCATAGGAGAACAAACATATTCATCATATAAACTGAAAAGAAAAGGTAAAATAAATCTCACAGTTCTTGAAATCCGAAGGTTTCCGTGTCCTTGCAACCAAGAAAAAGTGTTTAGCCTTGCATGTTTGTTGAACAACTAATCAAAAAGAAGAAAGAATGCATAATTTAGGGTTTCTTAGAGGAAGGGGGCGTTTTTCTCTCCTTGGCTGGCTGCCCCCCTTCTCTTCTCTCATTCTTTTTATATCCTAGGAAACCCTAGGTCTCTATTTTACAAAATAGTCCTCCATTAAGTAGACTGTTTACATTTAAGTACTTCAATAACTATTTTCCTAAAAAGGAGAAATAGCCTTGCATGAAATCTTCAAGCTTTGATTTAGAGGAGCTAAATTGCTGAAATAAAAACTTGGATATCGGTTTAAATGCTTCGGAATGTCATTTGGACTCGTTTCTTCACGAAACCTGTTTGCTGGCAGAATTCAGATGTCATCTTTGAAAACTCATATCTCCCTCATATGACATCGTTTTTGGCTGAAATTTTGAGCGTTTATATAAATTTGAGTCATGAATCCAAAAAAATTGAGTTTGCATCAATTGGACTTCTGTAGCTCCAGATATTCAAGTTGGAATGGCCAAAGGTCAATACTGGCAGATTGCGAGATTTGACTTTGAAGGCTGCGATTTCCATGCTCTTCCTTATTTTATTTTCTTGCCTTAGATGTCCAGAAAGGTATGGATGTTACCTTTTTAATTCCACTGGAATCACTTCATTTCAACCTCTAGAGCTCACGCTCTGCACAAAACATCGACTGAAGGTCAAATCTGCCAATTATCTCCAATTTACTCCTTTTTGCATCTTTCATCCAAAAGTGCCTTCAAAACATAAAACAAAGAATATCAAGGCATTTTATATATAAAACATAGGCAAAACACTAGTTAAATGTGGGTGAAACTATTGAATAATATGGTTGCATCAAATACCCCCACACTTACCTCTTGCTCGTCCTCGAGAAAGGATAGGTAAAACCAAATTGAAGTTAAATTAAATGAAATCACTATGACTAATCTTCTAATCTCCCATCAATATCCAAGAATATATGCATTATAAACAAGAACACAATTAAGAAGGATAAAGAGTATAAATTTTCATGAATTTATTTACATGCAAACTTCAAAACTTAATTAATCGTCGGGATTTAAATGAAATCTATGCCATGCCAAAGTGATAGGTCCTCTCATTGATATACACTCCAACACTCACGTGTTTAGGGCTTATGTGTTTAAATCTCTCAATTTCAATCAATGAATATGTTCTACTATAAGCTTGCTCTTCAATCTCATCTCCATTAATAACATATTACAAACAATGCATGAATCAAAAGGTCTTATTTTCTGGTTGTAATGGGGCTAAGGTAAAGGTGAGGTAAAAGAGAGTAAAAGAAAAAGGTTCAAACCAAAGAAAGTAGAGCATTCTGAAAAATGATATTTCAAACAAGATATTCCATCGAAGCACATAAATTTTCCATCTTTAATCACCAATGCTTAACTTCTTTTGATTTCAAGCTTTTTCAATATAAAATCTTAAGAACATAAAGGAACACTTTTTTCTTTTTCTTTTTCTTTTTTCTGTTTTTTTTTTTTTTTTTTACCTTTGGCAACTTTGCCCATCTTTTCATCAAACATCACTTCTTCTTTCTTTTCACATAATTTCCAACCATAATTCCATGAAATATCACTAGTATATGCTCTACTAATCCTTGGCCAAGGGAAAAGGAAAACATATATAAAGTTAAGGCTTATACATGGATAAAGCAAAGAAAAGATAAACAAGCTCAAAAGGGGTTTACTAAGGATAATATGCTTTAGGTTGGCTTTTTGGCTCAAATGGTTAAAATTCCTAATGCCTTTATCATCTTCATGTATGTATGTAATATGAATATAATCTCAACAAGATATGAAGCAAGTTCTAAAGATACATATCATTGAAAGAAGGCACAATCAAAGAATATAATGTTGAAGGCTCAAAAGCTTGCATTGGTATAACACTATAAAGTCAACATGGCATATTCTCAAAGTCAATCCCTAAACCAATTAAACCTTAAAACTTGCATGCACACTCCTTCATTCGATTTATATCTTCATCTATCTCAACTAATTCTCATACATAATACTCATATTCTCAAAAACCAATGGGAGTTCAAAAGATCAAACATAATTTTTTTTATTTTGAAAAATAACAAAGAAAACCAAAATTAGAAAACCAAAATTAGAAAACCAACATTCTCCCAATACCCCCACACTTAAAACATAACATTGTCCTCAATGTTAAAATAAAAGAAAAGGAATATTGGAGAATGACAAAAATAAAGTAAAATGCGAAAAATAAAAGACAAGGGAAAAAGAAAGCAAATCTGTTTTTTTTTTTTTTTGTGCTGGGTTGCCTCCCAGTAAGCGCTTTTGTTTTATGTCATTGGCTCGACATGTTGCATGCTTATTCTTCATAGATTGGTTCAGCTAACTCCGCAGAAGCGGTGAGTTCTGTCGTCCAACCTTCATAGAAAGGTTTCAAGCGATGCCCATTGACCTTGAGTACTTTGTTGGTTTCTAAACTTGTAATTTCAACTGCACCATAAGAAAAAACATTAGAAACAACAAATGGTCCAATCCAACGAGAGCGTAACTTTCCAGGAAAAAGTTTCAAACGCGAATGATAAAGAAGGACTTTGTCTCCAACATTAAACTCTTTTCTTGTAATCATTCGGTCATGGAGACTCTTAGTCTTTTCTTTATAAATCCTTGCATTCTCGTAAGCATCATTTCGAATCTCTTCCAACTCTTGCAATTGCAACTTTCTTGCAATCCCAGCAGCATCATAATCCATGTTACATTTTTTAATGGCCCAAAAAGCTTTGTGTTCAAGCTCCACCGGTAGATGACATGCTTTTCCATAAATCATCCTATAAGGTGACATTCCTATAGGTGATTTGTAAGCAGTCCGATAAGCCCAAAGTGCATCACCAAGTCGTAGACTCCAATCTCGCCGGTTAGGTTGCACTGTCTTCTCCAAAATGGACTTGATTTCTCGATTTGAAATTTCAGCTTGGCCATTCGTTTGAGGATGGTATGCTGTGGAAGTTCGATGAGTCACATGATATTTGCGTAACAATGCTTCCATTGAACGATTGCAAAAATGAGTGCCATGATCACTAATGATAGCTTTAGGGATTCCAAACCTGTCAACTATGTGAGTCCTGACAAAATCTAAAACAACCTTAGCATCGTTAGTTCGTGTGGCTTTCGCCTCAATCCATTTGGACACATAATCAACAGCAAGAAGGATATAAAGATTGCCAAAAGAAGAAGGAAATGGACCCATAAAATCAATACCCCAAACATCAAAAATTTCACTCACAAGAATATTTGTTAAAGGCATTTGATTCTTGTGAGTGATATTACCTGTTTTTTGGCATTTTTCACATGATTTGCAAAAATGATATGCATCCTTAAAAATAGAAGGCCAATAAAAACCACTTTCAAGTACCTTGTGGGCCGTTCTTTTTGCTCCAAAATGCCCACCACAAGAATGAGAATGACAAAAGGTAAGAATGGAATGAAATTCATCTTGTGGTACACATCTCCTAACTACTTGATCCACACAAAATTTCCACAGATAAGGAGTATCCCAAAAATAATATTTAGCATCAGCTCGTAACTTGTCTTTTTGGGATGTAGACAAACCTGGAGGGAATTCTTTGGTGACTAAATAGTTCACCAAATCAGCATACCATGGTCTTGTAGAGGAATGTAACACATACAACTGCTCATCGGGGAATGTCTCTCTTATTGTTTCGGTTTGTATATCCTCAGTCCTTAGTCGGCTCAAGTGATCAGCCACATGATTTTCGGCACCTTTTTTGTCTTTGATCTCAAGATCAAATTCTTGTAAAAGCAAGATCCACCTAATCAATCTTGGTTTGGACTCCTTTTTCTTCAAAAGATACCTTAAAGCTGCATGATCAGTAAAAACAATGACTTTTGTACCAAGTAGATATGACCTAAATTTTTCAAGAGCAAACACCACTGCAAAAAGTTCCTTCTCAGTTGTATGGTAATTGCATTGTGCACCGTCCAACATGCGGGAAGCATAGGCGATAACATGCAAATTCTTCCCAATTCTTTACCCAAGGACAGCCCCTACCGCATAGTCACTTGCATCACACATTATCTCAAAAGGCTCATCCCAATTTGGTGGTTGGATGATAGGGGCAGATGTGACACGCCTCTTAAGCTCATCATGGGCATCTTTACATGCTTGATCAAACACAAAATCCACTTCTTTGGCTAATAGTTTGCACAAGGGTGCTGTAATCTTTGAGAAATCTTTAATAAGCGTCGATAGAAACCTGCATGGCCAAGAAAAGAACGAATTTCCCTCACGCAGGAGGGGTAAGGCAATGATGAAATAACGTCTATTTTAGCTTTATCAACCTCTAATCCACGTGAAGACACAACATGCCCAAGAACTATTCCTTGTTCTACCATAAAATAACACTTCTCATAGTTTAAGACAAGGTTAGTTTCAATGCACCTTTTCAAGATCAAAGATAAATTTTCTAGACATTTATCAAAAGAATCACCATACACCGTGAAATCATCCATGAAAACCTCAATTATTCTTTCAACATAGTCAGAAAAAATACTCATCATGCATCTTTGAAAAGTTGCAGGTGCATTACAGAGACCAAAGGGCATTCTCCTATATGCATATGTACCAAATGGACATGTAAATGTAGTCTTTTCTTGATCCTCAGGATTAATAACAATCTGATTGTATCCACTATATCCATCAAGAAAGCAATAAAAAGACTTACCTGCTAGGCGTTCAAGCATTTGATCCATGAATGGTAATGGAAAATGATCTTTGCGTGTAGCAAGATTTAGCTTTCTGTAATCAACACACATTCTCCATCCACTCGAGATGCGAGTAGGAATGAGCTCATCATTTTTGTTTTTCACCAACGTGATTCCGGTCTTTTTAGGCACCACATGGATTGGCGCAACTCATTTACTGTCCGTGATGGGATAAATGACTCCTGCATCTAACAGTTTTAAAATTTCAGCTTTCACTACCTCCATCATAGGCGGGTTCAACCTCCTTTGCATTTCCCTTGTTGGTTTCACATTGTCCTCCAATAGTATGTGATGCATACACATTGAGGGACTAATGCCCTTGATGTCAGCTAAAGTCCATCCAATGGCCGTCTTGTGATCACATAACAATTTCACAAGTTTTTCCTCTTGCGTATTTGTCAAACCTGATGCTATAATAACGGGAAGTGTATTGTTGTCGCCAATGAATACATACTTCAAATTATCGGGCAAAGGTTTCAATTCTAACTCGGGTGCCTGTAAAATAGATGGCAAAAGCTTTTTATGTGAGAGTACTAAATCAACAAAGACATTACCATGGGGAACAGTTTGCAATGATTGCAAAGCCAATGCTGATTCGTGCACGTTTTGGGGAACACATATGTGCCTCTCCATCTCTTCTATCTCGGTAAAATCATAGCCATAGCTCAAAGCTACGCTTAATCCATCCTCACAATCAAAATCAAAAACTTGCTGCACACACTTATCAACTTGGTCATAGCATGTGATAGAATAAACATTGCTATAAGGATATTTCATTGCATCATGAAAATTAAATTCAATCTTTTCATCTCCTACTTCAATAGACAAAGTATCCTTACCACAATCTATCCTTGTATTGGCAGTTTTCAAGAATGGTCTCCCAAACAATATAGGAGTGCTGTTTGATGAATCACAAGAATCATGTTCCATATCAAGAATATAAAAGTCGCATGGAATGACCAAACTATCAATCTTAACTAGGACATCTTCTATCACACCAAGTGGGTAAACAAAACTACGATCCGCAAGTTGTATTACAATGCTAGTTTTATTCAAAGGCTCAAGACTAAGAGAATCATAAACATGTTTGGGCATAACACTAATGGATGCACCTAAATCGCATAAAGCTCTTTTAAAACTAGCATTACCAATAACATATGGGATAGTAAACGCACCTGGGTCTTTTTGTTTCAAAGGCAGATTCTTTTGAACAACGGCAGATACAACTTCACCCATACTTACCGTTTCATGACCTTTCAGTTTGAAAGCTCTCTTAGTAGTACACAACTCCTTCAAGAATTTTGCATACTTGGGAATTTGCTTGATAGCATCAAGCAAAGGAATGTTGAGTTCTACTTTCTTGAAAACCTCTAAAATCTCTTTTTCTTTGTCCTCTTTCTTTGACCTAGAAGAACTCACAGGAAAGGGTGGAATTGTTTTAAAACTGGAAGTCATTGATTGAGGACTTACCTTTAGAGTGTTGGTCGTGGTTTCAATTTGTGAAGGAGAAGGATGTTTCTTTTTTGTACTCAATTCAGTTTCTATCTCTTCTTCTTCCTCCATCTCAATTTGTTTCGACCTTTTCTCTTCAAGTTCTTTCCCACTTCGCAGCATGATCGCACTAACATTCTCTTTTGGATTCAATGCTTGGGAGGGCAATTTTCCATTCATTTGTGCTTCCAATTTCCCCACACTTGAAGCTACTTGCCCCATTTGCTTCTCCAAGTTGTGAATACTTGACCTTGTTTCCTGTTGAAAAGACATGACATTTTGTTGCAAGGTCACAGTGTTAGAAGCCAAAGTTTTCATCATCTCACGAAGATCATCACTGGATGACGACCCCATAACATTGGAGTTTGTGAATGAAGGGGGTTGTCTTGCTTGATAATTCTGTTGGGGCTGAAATCCATGGGGATGGAATTGTCGGCCTTGATTGCCTTGTTGAGGCTGGTTCCCATACCGTAGGTTGGGATGATCTCTCCATCCAGGATTGTACGTGTGGGAAAAAGGATCATACTTACGCTGAGGTTGTCCATTGAATGCTCCATCAACTGCATTAGCTTGTTCAATGTAATCTTCTTGCATTGTTGGGCACATATCTGAAGCATGTCCTTGTAAGGAGCATATGCTACAAACTTTCACCTGCTGTACATTGCCACAAGCCAAAGAACGCACAAGAGAAGTAAGATCATTAACTTTATTCTCAAGGTTAGAAATACTTATCTCATTTACTCGTTTATTTGCAAAGTCTCCACGAGTGCCAAACTGTTTCGAGTTGGCTGCCATGTTTGAGATCAATTGGCGTGCAGCCTCGGGTGTCTTATCTACCAATGCCCCTCCACTTGCAGCATCAATGATACTACGGTCAGTAGGCATCAATCCTTCATAGAAATATTGAATGAGCAGCTGATCGGGTATTCGATGATGAGGGCATTGAATGCACAGTTGCTCAAATCTTTCCCAATACTCGGAAAGTGTCTCTCCATGAGATTGTTGAATCCCACATATTTCTTTCCTTATGTTGGCAACTCGAGATGCTGGGAAATACTTCTCAAGGAAGATCTTCTTCATGCCATTCCACGTTCCAATTGAACCTGGGAGAATGGAGAAAAGCCATACCTTTGCTGCCCCTTTTAAAGAGAAAGGGAAAGCTTTCAACTTAACCTGTTCTTCATCAACTCCATTCGGTTTCATGCCAACGCACACCATATGGAATTCCTTGAGATGAGTATGAGGATCTTCTCCTGCAAGACTATTGAAAGTTGGTAGCAAATGTATAAAACCAGATTTGAGCTCAAAGTTTACATTATTGTCGATGTTTATGCACAATGGCTGATTTTCCACGTTAGGAGCAGCAAGCTCCTTGAGTGTTTGTTGTCGTGCAACAGCCATGGTGTTAAGGCGAGCTTCCTTTCGTAACCTGCGTAAAGTTTTTTCTATTTCGAGATCCAAATGCACTTGAATTTGATTAGTAGAACGGGTTACTGGCATAAATCATTAAGAAAATTCAAAATAAACCAACCACACAAGAGATCGAAAACAATGCAAATTGTACGAAAATCCTACGGTAGAAAACAAAAACTGCCTAAAAACCCTAGAAAACAGCGGAATTTGGCCTCGATAGGGTGGGGTTAGTGGTTTACCACTAGTCCTGTTTAGAATGTTGTTTCCCTTCAGGAAACAAATGGCCGATACCTAATTCCACCAAAAAATCTGTTTTGAACAGTACCGCTGCCGTAATGAACAGTACCGCAGCAAACAAAAATTCTGTTTTTTTTTTTTTCAGAAAAAGAAATAACAATCACAGCAAATAAAAATAATAGCACAAGAATCAACTAAAATTACTTCCCCGGCAACGGCGCCAAAATTTGTTGCGATGTCGCGGTCGCACAAATTAATTACCCTAGCTTCAAACACAACACACAAGATAGTATAGAGCAAGCAAGGGGTCGATCCCACGAGGAAGATTCAAGTTAGATTTTTATGCTAGATGATATGCAATTTGGGGGGGGGGTTGGACGTTATCTAGGCTAAAGCAAAAGAAAACAGAAAACTATCAAACTAAATTTAATAAAATCAGAAAATTATCAAGAGAACAAACCTTGGTCACAAGCACACATCCACCTACAGAAATCAGAACTGATCATGGAAACGAAACATCAATTTATATTCTGAATATTTATCTCTTCTTAACATTGGTTAGTTAACGGATCCGCCGTATAACTAGCCCTAACCATCAAACAACCACAGTGTCCGCACTAGTAATTTAATTCAATGGCAGCCTTAAGAACTAGATAAGTTGATTAATCAAGAAAACATAACTGTCCGCAGTCTATGTTTGATTTGATTGAATGTTCTCCCTAAGATTAATAACGTAGATCCGCCACAATTATTAAACTCAGTTGCTTCACAAGTTCATATACCACAACTCCGGTTTTGATATCAAACTTAACAATAGATTGTCTACAATAATAACTTAGAGTCCGCTCTAGCAATTAAAATAAACAATCATAGGAAAAATAAGCATAGGAGAACAAACATATTCATCATATAAACTGAAAAGAAAAGGTAAAATAAATCTCACAGTTCTTGAAATCCGAAGGTTTCCGTGTCCTTGCAACCAAGAAAAAGTGTTTAGCCTTGCATGTTTGTTGAACAACTAATCAAAAAGAAGAAAGAATGCATAATTTAGGGTTTCTTAGAGGAAGGGGGCGTTTTTCTCTCCTTGGCTGGCTGCCCCCCTTCTCTTCTCTCATTCTTTTTATATCCTAGGAAACCCTAGGTCTCTATTTTACAAAATAGTCCTCCATTAAGTAGACTGTTTACATTTAAGTACTTCAATAACTATTTTCCTAAAAAGGAGAAATAGCCTTGCATGAAATCTTCAAGCTTTGATTTAGAGGAGCTAAATTGCTGAAATAAAAACTTGGATATCGGTTTAAATGCTTCGGAATGTCATTTGGACTCGTTTCTTCACGAAACCTGTTTGCTGGCAGAATTCAGATGTCATCTTTGAAAACTCATATCTCCCTCATATGACATCGTTTTTGGCTGAAATTTTGAGCGTTTATATAAATTTGAGCCATGAATCCAACAAAATTGAGTTTGCATCAATTGGACTTCTGTAGCTCTAGATATTCAAGTTTGAATGGCCAAAGGTCAATACTGGCAGATTGCGAGATTTGACTTTGAAGGCTGCGATTTCCATGCTCTTCCTTATTTTATTTTCTTGCCTTAGATGTCCAGAAAGGTATGGATGTTACCTTTTTAATTCCACTGGAATCACTTCATTTCAACCTCTAGAGCTCACGCTCTGCATAAAACATCGACTGAAGGTCAAATCTGCCAATTATCTCCAATTTACTCCTTTTTGCATCTTTCATCCAAAAGTGCCTTCAAAACATAAAACAAAGAATATCAAGGCATTTTATATATAAAACATAGGCAAAACACTAGTTAAATGTGGGTGAAACTATTGAATAATATGGTTGCATCAAAGGGGATGAATGGAAAACTGCTTTTAAAACTAAATATGGTTTGTATGAGTGGTTGGTTATGCCTTTTGGACTTACTAATGCACCTAGTACTTTTATGAGATTGATGAATCATGTGTTGCGTGCTTTTATTGGCAAGTTTGTAGTCATTTACTTCAATGATATCTTGATTTATAGCAAGGAGATTGATGAGCATATAAATCATTTGAAACAAGTTCTTAATGTGCTTAGAAAAGAGTCTTTATATGCTAATTTGAAAAAGTGTGACTTTTGAATGGATAAAATTGTTTTTCTTGGATATGTGGTTAGTGCAAAAGGTATAGAAATGGATAAGGCTAAGGTTAAGGCTATTCAAGAATGGCCTACACCAAAATCCATAACAGACATTAGAAGTTTTCATGGTTTGGCTAATTTTTATAGGAGATTTGTTAAAGACTTTAGTACAATAGCCTCTCTATTGACTAAAATTGTTAAGAAAGTCATGGGTTTCAAGTAGGGAGAAGAACAAGAAAATCCTTTTTACTTGTTAAAATCAAAGTTGATTTCGGCACCTTTACTATCTTTACCTGATTTTAATAAAGCTTTTGAGATTGAATGTGATGCTTTAGGAATAGGTATTGGAGCTATTTTAATGCAAGAAAAATGGTCCATCACTTATTTTAGTGAGAAACTCAATGGTGCAACTCTTAACTATCCCATTTATGATAAACAGTTGTATGTAGTAATGCGAGCTTTGGAGACTTGGCAACATTATATGTGGCCCCGAGAGTTTGTCATACATACTGATCACCAATTGTTGAAACATTTGAAGGGTTAAGGTAAGTTAAGTAGGAGACATGCTAAATGAGTTGAGTTTATTGAAACTTTTCCATATGTGATTAAATACAAGTAAGGTCAGGAAAATGTGGTCGCCGATGCCTTGTCGCGAAGGTATGTTCTTCTTAATACTCTTAATACTAAATTGCTAGGATATGAGTATATTAAGGAATTGTATCTTGATGATCATGATTTCGGTGTTATATATGACACATGCAAGGTTTCGACCAAGGGTAAATATTTTAGGCATGATGGATTTTTGTTTAAGGAAAATAAGTGATGTGTGCCTAATTGTTCTTTACGTGAATTGCTTGTGAGGAAAGCACATGAGGGAGGTTTAATGGGCATTTTGGAATTACTAAAACTTTGGAGGTTCTGCATAAGCATTTTTATTGGCCTAATATGAAAAGAGATGTGCAAAGAATGTGTGATAGGTGCATAACATGTAGACAAGCTAAGTCTAGGGTAATGCCTCATGGACTATACACACCTTTGCCTATTCCTAAGGAACCTTAGGTTGATATTTCTATGGATTTTATTTTGAGTCTACCTAGGTCTAGGAAAGGGAGAGATTCTATATTTGTTGTTGTGAATAGATTTGCTAAGATGGCACATTTCATTGCTTGCTATAAAATAGATGATGCAATAAATATAGCTGACCTATTCTTTAGAGAGGTCATTCGGCTACATGGTCTTCCTAGGAGCATTGTATCCGATCAAGACGTTAAGTTTTTTAGTTACTTTAGGAAGGTTTTGTGGGGTAAATTAGAACTAAACTTTTATATTCTAGTATTTGTCATCCACAAACAAATGGCCAAACTAAAGTTGTTAACCGGACTTTGATTCAATTTTTAAGGGCTATCATTTAAAAGAATCTTAAAAATTGAGAAGATTGTTTGTCATTCATTGAATTTGCATATAATCGTAGTGTGCATTCTACTACTGATTATTCACCATTTGAGATTGTTTATGGTTTTAACCCTTTGACACCATTAGATTTGATTCCTTTGCATGTTGATGAAAGGGTTAGTCTTGATGGTAATTGATTAGTACTTGAAAGTGCATTTTTATCAAGGTTTTATATCATCATTTTGCACTTGAAGTATCAATAACTCCTTAACTAAAGCATGTTTTATAATAACATATCTAATTATATAAGATACCTTTAATTTATGGTAAATGTTCATCTTAAATGCAGGCCTATCACATAAATGAAAGAATTGATTGATGAGTTGAAGTACTGAAATTGAAATGACAAAGAGATGGCCAAACTTAGAAAAGAGATGCTGGTGCAGTCCAAACTGGAACACTATTCGGTAATTGGGTCATATCTAGAGTTGTAGATCTTGTATTTAGGTTAATTTTATATGGATTGAAAGATAAGACATAGGCCTACAACTTTCATGTGGAGCCCAAGATTTAACAAGGCTGTTTTCAAGTCCAAATTGTAGCAACAAAGAAGAAGTCTGAATATGTCCTGCAGCCTAGACACTATTCAGTGTTCAGCTCATATCTCGAGTTCTAGAAGTCCAAATGATCTCAAATTGTTACCCTAGAAATATGAGACAATTTCCTAGAACTTTCATGATTGAAGTCTGTTCAAATTATGACGTTATCAATGACGTTTTTGGCAGACAAGAAGATAAGAATTGTCACCAAGTCAAGATGTGGCCACCCACTCATCAATTAGTCAACAAATCAATAGTTCCAAATTTTGTCCTATAAAAAAAGGAATTTGGCATGTATTTAGGCATCTTGGTGTTCAGATCAAGATCATGCTCTTGTTTTCTTTCTTTGTATTACTTATGTTTTGCTTTTATTAATATCAAGTTTATGCCTTTCATTTCCTTTCCTTTACTTAGTTAACCTTTATCTTATTTATGTTCTTATTTTGTTTGTTTATGTTTCTTTCTTTCATTATGTTTAACTAAGTTAATTATGTCAAGGTGAAAAGGGTACACTAATGGTGTAAGAATAAGTATAATATAAACTTAACATGGACTTTAATATTGGATATTAACATGCTTTATATTTGCTATCTTGTTCACTTTTAATACTTTGCTTATTAAATGGTTAATCTAGATTTATGTTGTATAACACTTGGTACAACAAATACTTGGCACTTTCATAGCCCATACTGTATGGTATAACCGACACCTGAGCTATGAAAGGAACTTGATTTGTTGTTAACATAAGTTATAATCATGAATGCCTGACAACATTTACAAGCATTAGCATTATTCGAATAAGATAACTAATGTAATCATGTTAACAATTTATAATCTGATTGGAACCTCCTTTGTGTGTGGTTTCCAATTGAATAAAAAGAGTTTATACTATACTTGTTTGAAATACCATTAGTGGATCCTCTAACCTTGACATTTGTTGTTATCATTGTTTAATCCTTACGTTAATCTTTCATCTCAAAGTTCTCATCAACTTCTTCCTCTTCTTCTTCACTATTATTATTATCACTATTATTATTATTATTATTATTACTGTTACTATTGTTGTAGTATTATTGTTGCTTATAATTTATACAAGTAACCTCCCTGTGGTTCGACCCCGGTCTTGCCGGGTTATTTATTACTTCGACACTCTTGCACTTGGGAAAAGACATCAATCTTTTGGTCGTGTCAAGTTTTTGGCGCCGTTGCTGGGGAGGTAAATTCTTGTACAAATTATAGTATTTATTTTATTTTCTCTTTTCTCTTTTCTTGTATCTAACTTTGTTTCTTTTGTTTTGTTTCTCTTTCTTTTGTTTTCTTCTTCCTTTTATTCTCTTCTTACACGTGCATGAGAGTGTGGTCACGTACATTAAGTGGTAGACATGGCTACAAAATTTGAGACCTAGATCCATTCGTGCTTGGGATGAAATGCAACAACAATTTTTAAAGAAGTTTTTTCCATCCCACAGAACAAACTCTTTCAAAAGACAAATCATTACTTTCTCTCAAAAACCAGGAGAAACATTTTATTAATGTTGGGATAGGTATCGAGACTTACTTAATACTTGCCCCCATCATGGTTTTGAAACATGAAGATTAGTATCACATTTTTATGAAGGGTTAACTCCTAGAGATAGGAAAATGGTTGAATTGATGTGCAATGGAACTTTTAAAGATAAAGACCCTAATGAAGCAATGGAATACCTAGACTTGCTAGCTGAAAATGCGCAAAATTGGGACACTATAGGAACTTATGAGGCACCAAGTAAAACCTAACCTCATACATATAGTGGGGGTATGTACAACCTTAGGGAAGATCATGACCTCCAAGCCAAGTTTTCATCTTTAGCTAGAAAAGTTGAGGCACTAGAATTAAAAAAGAGTGGTCAACTAAAATCTGTTCAAGATATTGCGTGTCAAATCTGTGAAACTAACGAACATTCAACCAATGACTGTCCAACCTTGCCTTCTTTTAAAGAATGTCTCCATGAACAAGCTCATGCATTAAACAGTTTTCAAAGGCCCAACCATAACCCATATTCGCAAACATATAACCCTGGTTGGAGAAATCATCCAAATTTCAGTTGGAAGAGTGAGAACAATAATGCTCAAACTTCACAGCCACCATTTCAAGCACATCATAATTTCCAAAATTCTCATGGATATGCACCTCCTTATGCTCCACCTTCTAGAAGAAATCTTGAGGAAACATTGCATGCATTTATGGAAAAGCAAGAGGCAATTAACACTCAACTTGCTCAAAGCATGACAGATTTTAAAGATACTCTTGTAAAATTGACATCTGCTCTCAGTTTCTAAGAGAAAGGTAAGTTTCCATCTCAACCACAACAAAATCTCAAGGGGCAATACAATGCGAATGCAAGTAGTTCGGGAAGCCAACACATGGATCACGTAAAATCAGTCATCACTCTTCGTAATGGTAAGGTTATTGAAAAACCCATTCTTGAACCTTGTGAGAATGATGATGAATCAATCTCTGAGGGTAAGGAAGGGGTTGAATCTGATCATTGCAAAGAAAAGACTGACTCTCCGCCAGCACTTCCATCTCCTCATGCCATGACCAAACAAAGAAAAGTCAATCACAACTCTGAAATCTTTGAAACCTTCAAACAGGTAAGGATCAATATACCTTTGCTGGATGCTATTAAACAGGTTCCTTCTTATGCTAAATTTTTAAAAGATCTGTGCACTGTGAAGAGAAAATTGAATGTGAAAAAGAAAGCCTTTTTAGCTGAACAAGTAAGTGTCATTCTTCAGAACAATAATGCTTTGAAATATAAAGACCCTGGTTGTCCTACAATTTCTTGCTTTATTGGAGAACATAAAATTGAAAAAGCCTTACTTGATCTTAGAGCTAGTGTGAATTTACTTCCATATTTAGTTTTTCAAAGTCTTAATCTAGGTGAGTTAAAACCAACTTCTGTGACTCTTTTACTTGCTAATAGATCTGTAAAAGTGCCTAGAGGAATAGTTGAAGATGTGGTAGTACAAGTTGATAAATTCATTTATCCTGTGGATTTTATTAACTTGGACACACAACCTGTTGAAACATGTAATTCATTTCATGTTATTTTAGGGCGCCCATTTCTTGCAACTTCTAATGCATTGATTAATTGTAGGAATGGACTGATGAAGCTATCTTTTGGAAACATGACATTGGAGATGAATATTTTCAACATTTGCAAGCAACCTGGAGATGATAATGATTTACAGGAAGTGGACTTTTCTGAAAAATTAGTTCATGATCAATTTCAAACCACTTCCAGTGAAATTGAGATTGATGAATCTGACGATTTGCAAATGGTCTATTTTCAGGAAGAATCAAAGGCAAGTAATTGGAGACCACAAATTGAGGAATTGCCGCCACGATCAATTGAGCCAATACCTTCAAGTGTTCAACCACCAAAACCTGATCTGAAGCCGTTACCCCTCAATCTCAAATACTCATTTTTGGGAGAAAATAAAACTTTTCCGGTAATAATCTCTTCCAAACTTAATGCACAACAAGAAGGTAAGTTATTACAAACTCTGAAAATGCACAAATATGCATTAGGATGGACCATAGCTGACATAAAAGGAATTAGTCCTTTGATTTGCACTCACAAGATTTATTTGGAGGAAAATGCTAAACCCTCTAGAGAAATGCAACGAAGGCTTAATCCTAATATGAAAGAAGTAGTGAAAAATGAAGTCATTAAGCTTCTAGATAATGGAATCATTTATCCTATTTCTGACAGCAAATGGGTAAGTCCTACCCAAGTGGTACCTAAGAAGTCTAGAGTCACTGTGATAACAAATGAAAAAAATGAGTTAATTCCAACTAGGACTATTACTGGTTGGCGCATGTGCATTGATTATAGGAAACTTAATTCAATGACTAGAAAAGATCATTTTCCTTTACCTTTCATGGATCAAATTCTAGAAAGAGTTGCAGGTAATGAATTTTATTGTTTCCTAGATGGCTATTCAGGCTACAACCAAATTGAAATTGCATTAGAAGATCAAGAGAAAAATACTTTCACATGTCCATTTGGTACCTTTGCATATCGAAGAATGCCTTTCGGATTATGTAATGCACCAGCCACGTTTCAAAGATGCATGCTTAGTATATTCAGTGATATGGTTGAATGTTTTCTTGAGATTTTTATGGATGATTTTTCTGTTTTTGGTGATTCATTTGATGATTGTTTGACTAACTTAGAAAAGGTTTTGAGCAGGTGTGAAGAGAAGAATCTTGTACTGAATTGGGAAAAATGTCACTTTATAGTAACAGACGGCATTGTACTTGGTCACATTGTTTCATCAAAAGGAATTGAGGTTGACAAATCTAAAATCCAGTTAATTGCTAACTTGCCAACACCAAAATCTATTAAAGATGTTAGATCATTCTTAGGACATGCTGGTTTTTATAGAAGGTTCATCAAAGATTTTAGTGTGATATCTAAGCCCTTGAGTAGCCTTCTAACAAAGAATAATATTTTTGAATGGACTGAACATTGTGAAGAAGCCTTTGTTAAACTTAAAAACCTGCTTACTTCTGCAACTATCATTCAACCTCCTGATTGGTCATTACCTTTTGAAATAATGTGTGACGCTAGTGACTATGCCGTGGGTGTTGTCTTAGAACAAAGAAAAGATAAGAAACCCTATATGATTACTATGCAAGTAAAACTTTGAATAGTGCTCAAATGTATTACACCACCACTGAAAAAGAATTACTTGCAGTAGTATTTGCATGTGAAAAATTCAGGTCTTATCTTGTTGGCTCACCTGTTGTTGTTGTTAGTGATCATGCAGCATTGAAATATCTTCTTTCTAAGAAAGATTCTAATGCTAGATTGGTTCGGTGGATTTTGTTACTTCAAGAATTTGATATCACAATCAAAGAAAAGAAAGGCACCGAAAATATTATCGCCGATCATTTGTCAAGATTGACAACAGATTCAAAATCTGACATCACACCAATCGATGACTACTTTCCTGATGAATCTTTATTTTCTGTCTCTATGATGCCTTGGTTTGCTAATATTGTTAATTTTCTTGTTTCAGGACAATTGCCAGCTTTCAATGGACTTCTTCAAGATACATGGGCTAAGGTAGACTTAAAGAGGATTTGTAATAATAAAGAGAAAGCCTTGATTAATCTGATTCATGTTCAAGAGGGGCTTGTTGGTGGAACCAAGACCATTACACAAGGATTGGGAGAAGAACACTAGATTCGGACAGTTTGACCTTTCGCTACCCTTTTTTTTTATCATAACTAGAGCTACAAGTCGATTTTTGAGGTGATTCGAGTTAGGCTGAAAACTAAACTTCCATACCTTTCCAATGGTATATGGCACGCCTTCTAATTCATTAAGACGAGAGAGAAACATCAATTTTATGTTGGGCCTTGCTGCTACCAGACAGAATGCGGAAACAACGAACTTGTCTTATTTAATTAGTTGGGCTATCAAACCTTATTTATTTTGAGAGGAGACAATTTGTATGGGTTTTAGACTTGTTTATTTTGTTTATTTTAATTAGTTTGGGCTAGTTTTAGCATGGGTTGATTATTATTTAAATTAGGTTTATGTGAGACCCATTAGGGAAATTAGAGTTTTGGCTTGGAGTTTAAATACTCTTTAGGAATAATTTTAGGTCAGACTTTTTATAATATTTTCAGCATTGTAGCCAACTTTTGGTTGCTCAATCTTGGTTCTTGATTGAACTTTCAACTCTTTAAAGAATTAACCATTCTTTGTTGTGAATTTATACTTCCTACTTTCAACCATTCTTTATTGTGAATTTATACTTCCTACTTTCAACTCTTCAAAGAATTAACCATTCTTTGTTATGAATTTATACTTCATTCGCTCGTCTTCAGGTGCAGGCGTTTTGATCGAGTTGGTTTATAGTCTTGTTGCCTTGGAGCAAGTCTTTCATTATGATAAACTTATTCAAATCTCAACAAACTTGGGTTAGATTGATCTTGGGATTGTGAATACCATTAAATTCTGCTAGGATTCGTATTAAAAAGTTATGATTATGACAGGTTAAAATAGTCACATTTATGATGGATATGGGGAAATTAACTAATGACGTTATATATATATATATATATGTCAAATTACAGTTTTTATCAACATCAAACACACTACAAGATTTCACAGTTTTACCGACGGAAATATTCCGTTGGTGTGTGATTAGAAGTTCGTCGGTGATTTTTTTACCGACGTCATCACCGACGAATTACGTCCGTCGGCTTTCCTTTCGTCAGTGATTCCCCATTCCGTCGCTATATCGATCGACAAAACAAAAAAACCATTTGCCGATGGTTTTACAGACGGAATTTGCGCGCCAAAAAAAAAGATTCCCGCTTGAAATATATATCAACAGATTTTTATTCCGTCGGTGATAGTGTGTTTTATCGACGGACACTAACTGTCAGTAACTGTGTTGGTGAGTGTATGAAATACCAACCAAATATATCCGTTTGTAAATTCGTCGGTACGTGTGGCAGCTACTGTTAAATTCTGACGGATTAATTCTGTCGGTAAGGCCGTCGGTGAGTGTATGAAATACCGACCGAATATATCCGTTTGTAAATTCATCGGTACGTGTGGCAGCTACTGTTAAATGCTGATGGATTAATTTCGTCGGTAAGTCAGTCGGTGAGTGTTTAAAATACCGACCGAATTAATCTGTCGGTAATATCCTTGGTAATAGTTTTTTTCTGAATTTGTTTTTAAAAAATTATTTAGGATATATAATATAAAACTATATAAATTAATTGTAATACAAACCAAATATGCAAATAAAATTTATATTAAACATAAAAAAAACAAAGTGAAATAATATTCATTACAAACTGAATATGTTTCAAGAAAAATATTAAATGAAGTTTTAAAGGTAAATAATGTTTATTACAAATTAATATAAAGGTGGAGCTGGAGGAGGAGGAGGAGATCCTGGAGGAGGCTGGTGGTTATACGGCCAAAAAAGATTAGGCGCACATGTTCCACTATTTGCCATGTTCATAATCATTTCGCGAAGCTGTTCATAAGCCACTTTTTGTTGTTCATAAGCCGCTTTTTGTTGTTCATACTCCACTTTTTGTTGTGCTTGAGACGCTTTGATTTGCTCAAACTCCGCTCTTTGTTGTGCATGAGACGCTTTGAGTTGTGCGTACTCCGCTGATAGGTTATCATATTTCTCGGTGAATTGAGCCGTGTGTTGCTGCAAGGCCACGAATTCCTTAGATTGGGAGCTCGATATTGATTGGGAGCTCCCAACGGTTGAAACACTACGGGTCGACCGCAAGTTGTCGGCCGTAGTGTTGGAGAGCAAGTAAACCCGATTTTTATCGAGTCCACTTGACGAGCCAACCTCCATCCACAAATCCGGATCGAATTTCGGATGGGTCAAAATATCGTCCCCGTATCTCTCCCTCAACCGATTATTATAGGTCTCCTGAAAATAAAAATAAAAAGTAATCATCATATTCAATACAATAAACATAATAACTTACATAATAACATACAAAATAAAATGGTTGAACAAACATACCATGAAATGGCTAGCACGGTTATCAACGAACTGTTGCGCCCCCTTCTGGTGGTCTTGACTCCGCACGTGCGTCTCCACAAACAGCTCCATCGGGCTCGGCTCACGTTCAAGAGATGCAGCCTATAATGAAAAAAGATATATTAACAACAACTGAATTTAACGATATATTTCATTTAAATTAATCTTACCATCTGTTTCGCATGTGCAGCAAACAGAACGGAGCCGCTAGTGTGCGTTGTCACCCCGCCATGAATTGGCCAATTTCGGTTGCCAGCACTGGACTGTGAGCGTCGTGTGAACCGCTCAGACATCACGTGCTCAAGATAGTGCGGCCATATATCTTCCGGGATGTATATCGGTTTGAAATCCCTCCAAACCGCAACATCGTTCCAGCCTTGGAAACCCCTATCCCTCGTGATTTTTTTTGCTTTTTTTTGTGCTTCATACCAAAAATCACGCAACCTACTTCACGCAACCAAAAATTGCATTTCGAAACATAAATTTTTGTCTAAAAGAAATCTTGTATTGTTTTTTATCTTACCTAGTTGCCGCGTGATTTTCCTACACCCTCCTCACAACAATGTTATGCTCACTGTCCCAGCAGAATTTGTGATGTGTATAAATAAACAAGTGTAAATAAAAATAATAATTTATTTACAATTATATTAATAACCGAAAATTATAAATTAATATCAACCTCAAACCTGTTAAACCATGCATTGATTTGAGGCATCCATTCAGGATGCTTGGATATTTGACTCCATTGAAACAATGGAATCTCCATCGACAATTTAAACGCCGATGATATTACTCGGGCGGCCTCAATGTTTGTGAACCTGAAAATAAATGAAATAAATTCAATAGTGATTACTTCATAAATTATGTTGTAATTTTTTTAAAAAAAAACTAAAACCTTAACAAACTTACATTGAAAGGTCGTCCTTCCACTGTGCCTGTTACTTGCGGGTAAATTGATTCCGCTGCGAAGGCACGCCGCCTCTGTGCTGTGAAGCAAGGTTGTCAAAAACGCATTTTTGACACAGCATGAAAAATACAAAATAAAATCGGATCGTAAAATCATAAAATCGTAAGGAATTTTTTAATATATATATAATTCAAGGCTTCAAACACCTTAAAATACATGTTTTAAATAAAAATTTATGCATAGTTCAAGCATTTTAAAATACATAATTCAAATAAAAATTCATATAAAATCCATATAATCTTAAAATTTATATGCGTAATTCTATTCTTTTCCTCTTCAAAATGTTTGTTTTGGTCATCATGAAGATGCTTTAATATGCCTATAGGCATCCCAAATCAGCACATTGATCCAGCAGATTTAACAAGGAAAAAAATCCTAATAGTGCTACCTATAATCACTACAAGAACAAATGTCATTCTTG
Source organism: Populus nigra (assembly GCF_951802175.1). Taxonomy (NCBI): domain Eukaryota; kingdom Viridiplantae; phylum Streptophyta; class Magnoliopsida; order Malpighiales; family Salicaceae; genus Populus; species Populus nigra. Next base: position 7,832,236 of record NC_084865.1, read on the forward strand.
AAGTGGTGAAAGCAGCCAGAATCTCTAACAACAATCTTGCGTCCTACAATCTTTGATATAAGCTTAATAACATAGTGACAATCCTCAGATACATGAAGATTCTTCATGACTGTTATTGTGCACGGTGCTAACTAGCCCAAACGCAATAGCAAGCCTCTCACTGTGAAAAGACAACATCACTTCCTTCTGCTCATCCTCGACATCACGTAGAGCAAATTTTTGATCAGGAACATAACCAAATTCCTTCAACTTTTTTCCCAACCAATCCATCTTTTCATATATTCTCTTACTTAGAGGATGGGATCTGTCTGCAGAAAGAAACTCATGTTTCTTTCCCCTCAAAACTACCCAACTAGATCCTGGTTGTTTCGCAAGTCCCTGTTTCATCTTCACTCTTATTCTAGAGACATCAGCCCATCTACCAGTAGATGCATATATTCTAGAGACATACCCAGATGGAAATTGAAGAGATGGAAAGAGAGGTAGATTGTATAAAAGTGGAAATTGGAAATTGGTAAGTTACGGAGAGATGGAAATTGAAGAGATGGAACTGGATGGTAACTTAAATGTTGCAGAGATAATTTGTTTTGAATTTGAAAATTGAAAGTTTGAATTGGAAAATTGGAACTAGAAGGACATTGAGAAAGGGAGGCGCTGGGAGACGCAGGTTTTTTACTTTTTGTTTTTGGTGTTGTTATTGGCTTATTGTAGTGCAAACTACAGTATATGTATATATATATATATATATATATATATATATATATAATCCTTTTAAACACGTAAAACAGGGTTCAAAAACACGATTTTAAACGTTTTCAACCAATTTTAATGTTTTTATACGATTTTGATACGATTTTACCATTTTTCGAGTTTATAAACCGATTTAACACTATAACATACACTAACTCGTAAAATCGTTTGATTTTACGAGTTAAAAATGAGATTTTAACAACTTTGCTGTGAAGTACCGCTAGAAGAGGCAGCATCGGTTGACGGCGCAGGTGGTGTAGGTGCCTCTTCTTGAGAGGCACCTAAGGAAATATCATCCTCGCTACTAGACGAACTAGTTGCGACCATACGTGAGCGACCAACTCTGGTTTTTGTTCTATGCATCTACACAATTTTATACAAATAATTATATAATTAAATTCAAATGTAAAAAGAAAAATTCGACAGCACCTCCCCTACACCGGATACTACCCAAATCCACAAACCTGCACATATTAACAATAGCCACAACCAATTTACCCAATCTATACTAATTATTCCAACATATTCAATTACTAATCCTAAGGTAAATTCAACACTAAGAATTACAATTCAACAAATTATACAATAATTATGCCAATACAACAAAACAATAAATTAAAAAAAAAACTCTAGAATAACAATCAAAATAAATGGAAAAAATTAAACACAAAGCATGCAATAATAGAGTAAAATTAATAATTATTCTAACATATTCAATTACTAAACCTAAGGTAAATTCAACACTAAGAATTACAATTCAACAAATTATTCAATAATTATGCCAGTACAAGAAAACAATAAATTAAAAAAAAAACTCTAGAATAACAATCAAAATAAATGAAAAAAATTAAACCCAAAACATGCAATAATAGAGTAAAATTAATAATTATTCCAACATATTCAATTACTAATTCTATGGTAAATTCAAAATTAACAATAAATATTCAACAAATTAACTAATAATAATTATGCCAATACAACAATAAAAAATATTCAATAAATTCAAAAAAAAACTATAGACTTTAGCAATGAATTATGCAAAAAAAAACTATAGACTTTATCTACATTACAGAAAATACACCAAAACAAAAAACATAACAAAAAAAATAGCAAAAAAAAACCCTTAAAGTAAAATGAAATAGAAGAAATACAAACATTTTAAACTAATGGAGATTCATGAGATAAGATGCTAGAGATCGCTTGTGAAACCTTTGAAGAACATAGTGAAGAACCGAGAGGAAAAGAATCGGTGAAAAACTGAGGAGAAGAAAAAATGAACCGAAGAGGCGGTCGGGGGAACTTAAATGCCAGTTTTACCGACGTATTCACCGACGGATATAAAATTAATTATTATTTTAATTTATTCCATCGGTGATGTGTTAAAAATCCGTCAGTAAATTTTGAATTTTGCACCAAATTTTTCAATGACCCTCCATATTTTTCGTGGTCCGTTAGTAACTCCATCGGCAATATGACGCGGTTAGAGATGCATTTAATGCACAACTCTTCGAAACTCGCGTGGTTCGTCAGTAATTTTGTCGGTAAAATTGACCCGCCGACAAGGCACCGATGGATATAACTCTGTCGGTGTGGCCGTCGGTGATGTGGTGGCATTTCAAGTAATTATTTTCAAACTCTCTGTGAAATGTCGACGGACGTAAGGCCGTCGGTGTGGCCGTTGGTGATATGGTGGCATTTCAAGTAATTATTTTCGAACTCTCTGTGAAATGCTGACGGACTTAAGGCCGTCGGTGTGGCCGTCGGTGATGTGGTGGCATTTCAAGTAATTATTTTCGAACTCTCTGTGAAATGCCGACGGACTTAAGGCCGTCGGTGTGGCCGTTGGTGATGTGGTGGCATTTCAAGTAATTATTTTCATGTCACATAATATATCATCCATGATCAATAATTATTTCAAGTAATTATTTTGTAATTGTGGCATTTCAACTAATTATTTCAAGTAATAAATATTTTGTGTTTCAAAATATATCATTCATAATCTAAATTACATGAAAAAAAGGGTTTTACATAGGGCTTCATTTTGGTAGTTAGTCAGAATTTTCTTCTTCGTCATCAATTGAATTGTCATCACCTTCATCGCAATCTTCAATATGAATATCATCTTCTTCATCGACATTTGCTTGTTCGCTAGAGCTCAAAACAAAATTCAACTCCTCTGCATCAACATCAACAAGACTATCATCGAAAACATGAAAATTTGAATTTTCTTCCAATTCAATCGAAGGAGCAACTCGATATGGTTCAACCACCTCACTAACTTGAAAGACTTCATCTCGCACACTTGTGTCTTCGTTCTCATCCTGAACAACCTCGACACGACCCTGGGGTTTTGTTTTTAAAATGGACAACCAATCCACTCTTGATCGATCCTTTCTAAATGAAGGGGTGTATGTGTAATAAACTTGTTGACATTGCTTTGCGAAAACAGAGACATCGTTGATGTTGCAGAGTCTAGCTTTTGAGTTGATTTCGACCAGACCATAGTGCGGATCAACTCTGATTCCTCTGTCAGTCGTGTCATACCAATAGCATTTGAATAAAAACACTATATTCTGCTAGTTATGATATTGCAGTTCGACGACCTCTTCCAATCTACCATAGTAGTCAACTTCTAACTCACTACTAGTGGATCCCTTAACACAAACACCGTTGTTGTATGTCTTTCTTCCTTGCCCGTATTCTTCAGTATGGAAAACATATCCATTGATAAAATACCCGTTGTAGCACTTACATTTTCTTTCAGGCCCCAGGCTTAGTGAAGACAATGACTTAGGTGCACTCCTTCCCATTTGATAAACCTTGTATGTAATGTACATCAATAAACAGTAAATGAACGACAATCTTGTAATGACATGCATACGTATAATAATTTTGCAAGTTAGAATGAGTTTGTGATAGTGCTTACATGTGTTCTGAACCACGTGGCAAACTGCTCATCTTGTAATTGAAAGATCTGGGATTCGATCAGCTGTGAGTTATTAGAGAGCAAATATACGATGTTGCCTGCAAGTGATAATGAGTGTATGATATTACAATATATAATTAACAGTATATTACTAACAAAGTTTAATTAATATAAACTTACTGAATAAAAGGTCTCAGCTCATCACAGTTAAATAGAACATAGTTGTGTGCTTGTTTGAACTCTATTTCCGACAAATATCTTTCTCTTACGACATTTTTAGGTGTGGGTCGTCCAGTATTGGAGAATATTGATAAATTCCCACTGGAAGGCACTTCACCGCCATTATCATGCCGTGGAACGCGATTGATTCTCGTTCTCAGATGAGGTTCGAAATAGTACGAGATAAATATTAAGATCTCCTCAACAATATAGGCCTCACATATCGAAGCCTTAACATGCACCTTGTTCTTAACCTTTTTCTTGAGATTAAACAAGTACCTGCATTGAAATATTAATCAAGTATTTTCAATTAAGAAAAACATATAAAATACTTTTATATATGAATTACATTGCAACTGTAATATCTAACCATTCGAATGGGTACATCCATCTATATTGGACCGGTCCTCCAGCTTTTGCCTCGAACAGTAGATGTATAGGGAGATGCTCCATTGAGTCAAAAAATGATGGAGGGAATATCATCTCAAGTTTGCATAGTGTCTTGACAATATTCGTTTAAAGCCTCTCAATGTGATCAACATTCAACTTGTTGGAGCATATATCTCTGAAGAAATGACTGATCTCCGTGAGTGCATCCCATATTCCCTTCGGCAACAAATCACGAAAAGCTAATGGGATGAGTGTTTGCATAAACACGTGGCAGTCATGACTCTTCATTCCATACAATCTGCAGTCCTCTATATTAACCAGCCTTGATATGTTCAATGCATGTCCATCCGGAAAACGCAGACTCTTAAGCCATTTGTAGACTAGCAGTTGTGCGTTTTTCTCTAACACGAAGCTTGCTCTTGGTTTTGCGACCCGTGACTCATTATAAACTAACTCCATATTTTTACGGTTACAGTATAAAGCTATATCCAATCTAGTCTTGATGTTGTCCTTTGTCTTCCCCTTCACATCCATGACAGTGTTGAAAATGTTCTCAAACATGTTCTTTTCGATGTGCATGACGTCAAGGTTATAGTGGATCAGATTGGTCTTCCAATAAGAAAGCTCCCAAAAGATACTTCGCTTTACCCAATTATGGGTCAAACCAAAACCAGAAAACTTTTGCTTACCTGATTGAAGGCCAAACACAATGTCACCGTACTCTGAGACAACATCATGCAATTCTTCACTAGAAAGACACAGGGATGCAACATCTTTTCCAACTCTGCCAACAAAGAAATCTTTTCTGTTCTTTCTGTACTTGTGATTAAGTGGCAAGAAGCGACGGTGACTGTAAACCCCGGGGAAAAATAAAGGTTGCTTAGATTGCAAACTAACTACATGAGAAATATAAGTGAAGAAATTCATGCATATGGTTAAATAAAAACGGGAATTTAGAAATTTTTGGATATAAGTTTATGGACGAAATATTTCAAGACAATATAAATCAACCTGAAAATGTTGAGGGTTGGATTAAATTAAAGAAAATAAGATAAACTAAAAAGAAGTGGGGGCAAAACGAATACATTTAAAGAAAATGGGGTCTAAATGCAAATAAGAATAATTATAGAGCATAAATACTACTCTTCTTACCAAAATTAGATCTGCAACTATCATGAAGAAAGAAGAGAGGGAGTTTTGGTATCTATTCCTACAAATCAAGAGAGAAACACCACAATTTCAAGAACCCATCCAAGATTAAAAGTATAATTATAGATGGAATAAACACTTGTGGGCAAGTGATTAACAAGGAAATTGAACAAGAAGAGAAGATGGAGGGCTGGCTATCATTAGATAAGAAAGGAGGAAGTTGAAAATCTTCAACTGGTTGAAGATCAAAACCTTAATTCGTACCGGGTAAGGTGTTCTAAACATGATCTTATAAGTCATTTTAAATTCGATAAGGAATTGATGCCTTGATGTGAATTATAGATTAGGATTCTTAGACTTAAATTTGAGGGAAAAGTATTTGTTGTAAAAATCAAGTTAATTCATGTGTGGAATGTGATTTGGGGACGTGAAACCATGATAATTTACCCAGAAAATATAGTTTGGGAAATTTATGTGTGAAGGGAAGGGGAGTGACGAATCTGGACAGACTCGTCTCCTGACTTTCAGTAAGATTTTGGATAGGAGGATGAGGGAGAACCAGTGTCCTTCATAGAAATTATAGTTTTGGATGTTAGCTAACTAAGGAAATTGGTCTTGCTCAATTTAGAGCTGTAGAACTCCAGTTATGGGTTATCAATCGAGATTGGGTCATGACAGACCCTGTAGAGCAGTAAGTCTGATTTTTGATGAGCAATTATGACTATCTTAGGGGCAGAACTGGGTTCTCCTTCCTCAGGGGACTTGTAGCCCCATGTCTTATTTTTCCAACGAGACCAATCTTGCTTGCAATGGAGTTCTATAACTCTAGATATAGTTAAAAATCTGAAGAGAGGTCGGACAGTAACAGTTCAATGTCTAGGCAGTAACAGTTTAAAAATGAGATAGTAACAGTTCAATATCTTGACAGTAACAGTTCAAGACACTAATAGTTCAATGTCTAGACAGTAACAGTTTAAAAAAATGAGACAGGAACAGTTCAATGTCTAGATAGTAACAGTTCAAAAATGAGACAGTAACAGTTGGACAGTAACAGTCCAAGCGTCTGTTAATGAGCGATTTTGACTACCTTAGAGGCAGAACTAGGTTCTTCCCAAAACATAGAACTTGTAGCCTCATGTCTTACCTTTCCAACGCCATAAAATTCGATTGAATCGGAGTTCTATAACTCTAGATATAGTTAAAAATCTGAGGAGAGATCAGACAGTAACAGTTCAAAAATGGACAGTAACAGTCCAAGCATTTGTTAATGAGCGATTTTGACTACCTTAGAGGTAGAACTGGGTTCTTCCCAAAACATAGAACTTGTAGCCTCATGTCTTACTTTCCAACGCCATAAATTTCGCTTGAATCAGAGTTCTATAACTCTAGATATAGTTAACAATCTGAGGAGAGGTCAGACAGTAACAGTTCAAAAATGGACAGTAACAGTTGGACAGTAACAATCCAAGTGTTTGTTAATGAGCGAGTTTGACTACCTTAGAGGCAGAACTAGGTTCTTTCCAAAACATAGAACTTGTAGCCTTATGTCTTACCTTTCCAACGCCATAAATTTTGCTTGAATCGGAGTTCTATAACTCCAAATATAGTTAAAAATCTGAGGAGAGGTCAGACAGTAACAGTTCAAAGACGTAGCAGTAACAGTTGGACAGTGAAAGTCCAAATATAAAGAAAGGAATGATAACTAGGATTGGACAAAGAACGACAGTAATAATGAGTGAAATGAGAAAAACATAAAGTACTAAGAAATGACTGAAAGAAAGACTTATTGGTTGTTGATATGGTTATTATAAAACATATCCTTGAGTGAGTAAAATTTATGAGATAAACCTGTGATTTGCAGGAGGGACCACAGACGTGGTGCAACAGCAGCAACAGGGAAGCACGAGTAGAGCTTCTATTGCAGGTAGGTAATTCACACCTATGCTTCCTAGTTAAATTCCATGATTTAATATATTTTGATGTTAAATGTGAATTACTGAATGTATGTGTATTCAAGGTGAAAAGTTGTTATGTGGATTGCCAAGTGATGAAATTATCACTGAAAAAGGAAAATATGAGAAGTGTGATTTGAGGCATAAAACTAGCATACATTAAGTGTATGTTAGGATCCCGGGTAAGGGGATCACCATGTATTGTCTAGCATACATTGAGTGTATGTTAGGATCCCGGGTAAGGGGATCACCCTGTATTGGCTAGCATACATTTAGTGTATGTTAGGATCCCGGGTAAGGGGATCGTCACGAATGGACTAACATACATTTAGTGTATGTTAGGATCCCGGGTAAGGGGATCTCCATGGATTGGCGAACATACATTCAGTGTATGTTAGGATCCCGGGTAAGGGGATCACCATGGAATGGCCAGCATACATTCAGTGTATGTTAGGATTCCGGGTAAAGGGATCGCCTTATATCGACTCCTATGGGGTGGTGATGACGATACCAGTGAAATTGGTATCGGGAATGTGATAAGCAAAAGTAAGCACGTTGATGTCTGGAATGAAGGTTGATAGTGGCAGAGGGAACGATTATCAATAGTTGAATAAGGAAGAGATTTTTTTAAAAAAAAAAAAAACTAAAAGGGAGAAGTAAATGAAATATGAATGCATGTTGCCCTGTTGAAATTATTAGATATTCATATTGTTATATTTATGGAAATATTCACCTTGCAATAATATGTATTTTGTTTCAGGATCATCGAATGCACGACAGGAGTAGATCCTAGCTTATGTTCCCTTTTTGAAGTCTAGGTTCTAGGGAGTATACCCTTATATTTTGTAAACATGAAAATGGTTGTATAACTTAATTTGTATAATAAATGTTTAAACTTGATTGGATGAATTTAACGTTGTAGTTTATATAACCATATTTCATGTCTATGAATTTATATTTATTTAAAATATCCATCCATAATGATATTTTTGTTATATCATAAATATTATGGTTGATAGGTGCGAGTATAATTGTGGAATTGAAACCCAGGTTGATTGGTTCGGGAATTAAGTTATGAGATGCGAACTGTTAGAAGTGTAAACAGGTTACATGTCGGTAAATTGAGACCTTCCAGTATAGGGGGGACTCCGTCGAAATTTTCGGTAGATGTTAACACGAAGACCGTGAATATGTATATATATAAAAAAAAATTAACTACTCTGTTTTTCTATTGACATGAGATTGTGGTTTTATCCCAGAAATGGGGGATGTTACATTTGGTATCAGAGCTCAGGTTGCTATTCCGGGGATAGGAATGATTATAAGGTTTTGAATATGTGGTTCAGAATAGTGAGAACAAGGCAAGTAGCCAAGACTGATCCATTCCTAGTTCGGGGATGTGATCAGAGTCTTCGTTATGAAAGTGATCCAGATTGGGATCCCTTGACAGACACTTGCTCTCATGTACCTGCAACATCAGTATACTCTGAAGGAGGCGAGTCAGTGGGACTTCGAGATGATTCGTTGTCCCATTAGGCTGGGGTAACAATGCTCGATGCATCAGACATATGGGGGGAGATAATATACCCCTATCAGTGGCACCGGTAGACGGGTCAAACCCATTTTAGGATCCTGCTTCTATGGATCATATAGTGGGAGCCTCCAGTACAGCTCCTAGATCAAGGGGAGTAGTCACCATAGTGCAGTAGGTGAGGTGTATGAGAGGGATGGATTGTATGACTTACCATGGTAAAGAGGATGTTGAGGTTGCTGGGCTTTGGCTGGAAAAGAAAAAAAAAAGAATGAGTTATAAATCAGATGTAGGTGCCAGAGATTTGATAGTTCTTATAGAGGGGTAAAACTATATATTGAAGGGTCAGGATTGAGGGTAGATCTTTTTTTCGTTTGAGTTATATGATTTTTACTTGAATCTTGGCATGGCTTGGCTAAGTAAACATAAGACATAAATGGATTGTTTCACCAAGACAGTGACAATCCAAGGAATATGTGATAAAAGAGTAGTGGTTAAAGGGGAACAAAAAGATATTCCAAGTTGTGTAATCTCAGTCTTGGTGGCTAGAAAGTTATTGATGAAGGGTTGTTCTACTTGGTTAGCCCTTGTAAGGGACCTGGAAAGGGTAGTCTAGATTTGGCTAGTATTCCCGTTGTGAAGGAGTTTCGAGATGTATTCCTAGAGGAGTTGCCTAGATTACCTCCGGTTAGAGAAATTAAAGTGTCCATAGAAACTATTCTATAGGATGACACCTATGGAATTGGCTGAACTGAAGGTCCAGCTTCAAAATGGTTAGATAAAGGCTTCATTCGGCCTAGTAACTCGCCCTGGGGAGCTTCGGTATTGTTTGTAAAAAAAAGAAAGAAAGGGGGATGGCACATTTTGATTGTGCATTGATTTTCATCAATTGAATAAATGATGGTGAAGAATAAGTATCCATTCCCATGAATAGATAATTTGTTTGATCAGTTGAAGGGTGTTAAGGTGTTCTCTAAGATAGAGTTAAGATCTGGATATCGCCAGTTGAGAATCAAGGAACAAGACAGATAAATGACTGCATTCCGAACCCGTTATGGACATTACGAGTTTTTAGTGATGCCTTTCGGGTTAACTAATGCTTCTGCCATGATTATGGACTAGATGAATCGGGTGTTTCGGCCTTACCTGGACCAATATGCGGGGGTATTTATTGACAATGTCTTGGTGTACTCAAGCTCTTACTTGGAGTATGAACAACATCTAAGGGTTGTGCTACAAACTGTAAGGGAGAATCAATTATATGCAAAGTTGGATAAGCGTGAGTTATAACTCAAAGAAGTAATTTTTTTTTTTTGCCATGTAATATCCGTAGAAGGTATTGTGGATCCAAGAAAGGTAGAGGCCATGTTGAAATGGGAAAGGCCTACCAACATGACAGAAATCCAGAGTTCTTGGGTCTTGCTAGGTATTATAGGAGGTTTATTGAGGGGTTCTCCACCATAGCATCACCTTTGACTAAGCTGGCCCGCAAAGAAGTCAGGTTTGTTTGGTCGGGAGAGCGTGAAGCGAGCTTTCGAGAACTGAAGGAAAGACTCATTTCTGCTCCTGCGCTGGCCCTTCCATCAGGGACAGAAGGTTTTATGGTATATAGTGATACCTCAAAAGGGGGTCTAGGATGGGTGTTGATACAACACGGGCGTGTGATTTCTTATGCATCAAGACAACTAAAGTCATATGAGGTGAATTACCCAATTCATGGCCTAGAACTTGCAGCAGTGGGGTTTGCCTTAAGAGTATGGAGACATTATTGTTTGGGTCACAAGTTTAAATCTTTACAAACCATAAAAGTTTGAAGTATTTGATGTCACAAAAGGAGTTGAATATGTGACAAAGAAGATGGGTAAAGTTAATAAAAAATTACGATTGTGTGATTGACTACCATCCTAGTAAGGCTAATGTAGTAGCCGATGCATTGATTAGGAAGGGAAAAATAGTGATGAATGATATGGAGATTTAGGAATAGGGAAGTATAGTGGAATTGAAGAAATTAGGCTTGCGATTAAATGTAGGGTCTGAGGGATCACTATTAACTCAGTTAAAGATCCGATCTATGCTTTGAGACAGGATATCTAGGAGAGTGTAAACCAGGTAGATGAAAAAGTAAAGGATATCAAGGAGAGTGTAAACCAGGTAGATGAAAAAGTAAAGGATATCAAGGAGAGTGTAAACCAGGGTATAGAGAAAGCATTCCAAATGTTATCCGGTGGGCTAATAGCTATGGGTAGGCGAATTTATTTACCTGATCATAAGACTTTGAAGGATGAAGTATGAAGAGAAGCTCATGAATCCTGATTCGCTACTCATCTGGGAAGTACGAAGATGTATAAAGATTTAAAGGAATACTATTGGTGGCCAAATATGAAGAGGGAGATAGCATAATTTGTGTCGAACTGTAGGATTTGTCAACAAGTAAGATAGAACACCAGAGACCTGTAAGGGATTTATAGTTATTATCGGTTCCAGAATGGAAATGGGAGGATATTTATATGGATTCTGTGACAGATTACCTAGGGGAAAGAAGGGGAATGATGTTGTATGGGTGGTTATGGATTGACTGACAAAATCTATTTTTTTTTCCTATAAAAATGACTGATTCGGTGGATAAGCTAGCAAAAATTATATGTAAATGAAGTAATCAGACTTCATGAGTGCCAGTGTCGATTATGCCGGAGCAGGATCCAAGGTTCACGTCGAGATTATGGCCTAATTTACAACGAGCATTGGGGAAAAAGTTGAATCTAAGCACAACATCTCATCCTCAGACGGATGGTCAATCTGGAAGGACTATTCAAACTCTTGAAGATCCTCTGGGGCCCTGTGTGCTGGAGTTCTAAGGGAACTAGGAAGATCTCCTGCCATTGGTGGAGTTTACTTATAATAATAGTCATCAAGCTACTATTGGTATGGCTTCATATGAAGCATTGTATGGGAGGACATGTCGTACCTAATTTGTTGGGAGGAAGTAGGAAAAAAGAAGCTTTGGGGACCTGAAATGGTACAACTGACAACTAACAAGGTAAGGGTGATCAGAAAAAGGATGAAGGAAGCCCAGGAAAAAAAAGGGGGGGGTTATGCAGATAACCGAAAAAGGCCTTTAGAATTCCAAGTGGGGGATAAGGTATTTTTGAAGGTGGCGCCTTAGAAAGGCATCATTCAATTTGGAGAAAAAGGGAAATTAGCTCCGAGATATATATTGGCCCTTTCAAGATTAAGGAAAGAATCGAACAAGTTGCCTACCGTGAGAGTTACCTGCATATTTGGATAAGATTCACAATGTGTTCCATGTTTCATTGCTGCGAAAGGCCAAGATAGACCCCTCACGGGTATTACCACACGTTCCTATGAAGATTAAAGGGGATTTAACCATGGAAGCTAAGCCTGTCAAGATCTTGGATCGAGATGTGAGGATGTTAAGGAATAAGAGAGTTTCTCTTGTGTGAGTCTTGTGGAGAAACTCTCGAATAGAAGAAGAAATATGGGAAAAAGAATTTGAAATGAAGCAAAAGTTCCCGCATTTATTCTTCAACATAGGTACGTAACTAAAATTTCGAGAACAAAATTTATATTAGGAGGGGAGAATGTAAACCCCGGGGAAAAATAAAGGTTGCTTAGATTGCAAACTAACTACATGAGAAATATAAGTGAAGAAATTCATGCATATGGTTAAATAAAAACGGGAATTTAGAAATTTTTGGATATAAGTTTATGGACGAAATATTTCAAGACAATATAAATCAACCTGAAAATGTTGAGGGTTGGATTAAATTAAAGAAAATAAGATAAACTAAAAAGAAGTGGGGGCAAAACGAATACATTTAAAGAAAATGGGGTCTAAATGCAAATAAGAATAATTATAGAGCATAAATATTACTCTTCTTACCAAAATTAGATCTGCAACTATCGTGAAGAAAGAAGAGAGGGAGTTTTGGTATCTATTGCTACAAATCAAGAGAGAAACACCAAAATTTCAAGAACCCATCCAAGATTAAAGGTATAATTATAGATGGAATAAACACTTGTGGGCAAGTGATTAACAAGGAAATTGAACAAAAAGAGAAGATGGAGGACTAGCTATCATTAGATAAGAAAGGAGGAAGTTGAAAATCTTCAACTGGTTGAAGATCAAAACCTTAATCGTACCGGGTAAGGTGTTCTAAACATGATCTTATAAGTCATTTTAAATTCGATAAGGAATTGATTCCTTGATGTGAATTATAGATTAGGATTCTTAGACTTAAATTTGGGGGAAAAGTATTTGTTGTAAAAATCAAGTTAATTAATGTGTGGAATGTGATTTGGGGACGTGAAACCATGATAATTTACCCAGATAATATAGTTTGGGAAATTTATGTGTGAAGGGAAGGGGGGTGATGAATCTGGACAGACTCGTCTCCTGACTTTCAGTAAGATTTTGGATAGGAGGATGAGGGAGAACCAGTGTCCTTCATAGAAATTATAGTTTTGGATGTTAGCTAACTAAGGAAATTGGTCTTGCTCAATTTAGAGCTGTAGAACTCCAGTTATGGGTTATCAACCGAGACTGGGTCATGACAGACCCTGTAGAGCAGTAAGTCTGATTTTTGATGAGCAATTATGACTATCTTAGGGGCAGAACTGGGTTCTCCTTCCTCAGGGGACTTGTAGCCCCATGTCTTAGTTTTCCAACGAGACCAATCTTGCTTGCAATGGAGTTCTATAACTCTAGATATAGTTAAAAATCTGAAGAGAGGTCGGACAGTAACAGTTCAATGTCTAGACAGTAACAGTTTAAAAATGAGACAGTAACAGTTCAATATCTTGACAGTAACAGTTCAAGACACTAATAGTTCAATGTCTAGACAATAACAGTTTAAAAAAATGAGACAGTAACAGTTCAATGTCTAGATAGTAACAGTTCAAAAATGAGACAGTAACAGTTGGACAATAACAGTCCAAGTGTTTGTTAATAAGTGATTTTGACTACCTTAGAGGCAGAACTGGGTTCTTCCCAAAACATAGAACTTGTAGCCTCATGTCTTACCTTTCCAACGCCATAAAATTTGCTTAAATCGGAGTTCTATAACTCTAGATATAGTTAAAAATCTGAGGAGAGATCAGACAGTAACAGTTCAAAAATGGACAGTAACAGTCCAAGTGTTTGTTAATGAGCGATTTTGATTACCTTGGAGGCAGAAGTGGGTTCTTCCCAAAACATAGAACTTGTAGCCTCATATCTTACCTTTCCAACGCCATAAATTTCACTTGAATCGAAGTTCTATAACTCCAGATATAGTTAAAAATCTGAGGAGAGGTCAGACAGTAACAGTTCAAAAATGGACAGTAACAGTTGGACAGTAACAGTCCAAGCGTTTGTTAATGAGCGATTTTGACTACCTCAGAGGTAGAACTGGGTTCTTCCCAAAACATAGAACTTGTAGCCTCCTATCTTACCTTTCCAACGCAATAAATTTCACTTGAATCGAAGTTCTATAACTCGAGATATAGTTAAAAATCTGAGGAGACGTCAGACAATAACAGTTCAAAAATGGACAGTAACAGTTGGACAGTAACAGTCCAAGCGTTTGTTAATGAGCAATTTTGACTACCTTAGATGTAGAACTGGGTTCTTCCCAAAACATAGAACTTGTAGCCTCCTATCTTACCTTTCCAACGCCATAAATTTCACTTGAATCGGAGTTCTATAACTCTAGATATAGTTAAAAATCTGAGGAGAGGTCAGACAGTAACAGTTCAAAAATGGACAGTAACAGTCCAAACGTCTGTTAATAAGCAATTTTGACTACCTTAGATGCAGAACTGGGTTCTTCCCAAAATATAGACCTTGTAGCCTCATGTCTTACCTTTCCAACGCCATAAATTTTGCTTGAATCGGAGTTCTATAACTCCAGATATAGTTAAAAATCTGAGGAGAGGTCAGACAGTAACAGTTCAAAAATGGACAGTAACAGTTGGACAGTAACAATCCAAGCATTTGTTAATGAGCGATTTTGACTACCTTAGAGGTAGAACTGGGTTCTTCCCAAAACATAGAACTTGTAGCGTCATGTCTTACCTTTCCAACGCTATAAATTTTGCTTGAATCGGAGTTCTATAACTCCAGATATAGTTAAAAATCTGAGGAGAGTTCAGACAGTAACAGTTCAAAGACGAAGCAGTAACAGTTGGATATTGAAAGTCCAAATATAAAGAAAGGAATGATAACTAGGATTGAACAAAGAACGACAGTAATAATGAGTGAAATGAGAAAAACATAAAGTACTAAGAAATGACTGAAAGAAAGACTTATTGGTTGTTGATATGGTTATTATAAAACATATCCTTGAGTGAGGAAAATTTATGAGATAAACATGTGATTTGCAGGAGGGACCACAGACGTGGTGCAACAGCAGCAGAAGGGAAGCACGAGTAGAGCTTCTATTGCAGGTAGGTGATTCACACCTATGCTTCCTAGTTAAATTCCATGATTTAATATATTTTGATGTGAAATGTGAATTACTGAATGTATGTGTATTCAAAGTGAAAAGTTGTTATGTGAATTGCCAAGTGATGAAATTATCACTGAAAAATGAAAATATGAGAAGTGTGATTTGAAGCATAAAACTAGCATACATTAAGTGTATGTTAGGATCCCGGATAAGGGGATCACCATGTATTGTCTAGCATACATTGAGTGTATGTTAGGATCCCGGGTAAGGGGATCACCCTATATTGGCTAGCATACATTGAGTGTATGTTAGGATCCCGGGTAAGGGGATCGTCACGAATGGACTAACATACATTTAGTGTATGTTAGGATCCCGGGTAAGGGGATCTCCACGTATTGGCTAACATACATTCAGTGTATGTTAGGATCCCGGGTAAGGGGATCACCATGGAATGGCCAGCATACATTCAGTGTATGTTAGGATTCCGGGTAAAGGGATCGCCTTATATCAACTCCTATGGGGTGGTGATGACGATACCAGTGAAATTGGTATCAGGAATGTGATAAGCAAAAGTAACCACGTTGATGTCTGGAATGAAGGTTGATAGTGGCAGAGGGAACGATTATCAATAGTTGAATAAGGAAGAGATTTTTTTAAAAAAAAAAAACTAGAAGGGAGAAGTAAATGAAATATGAATGTATGTTGCACTGTTGAAATTATTAGATATTCATATTGTTATATTTATGGAAATATTCACCTTGCAATAATATGTATTTTGTTTCAGGATCATCGAATGCACGACAGGAGTAGATCCTAGCTTATGTTCCCTTTTTGAAGTCTAGGTTCTAGGGAGTATACCCTTGTATTTTGTAAACATGAAAATGGTTGTATAACTTAATTTGTATAATAAATGTTTAAACTTGATTGGATGAATTTAACGTTGTAGTTTATATAACCATATTTCATGTCTATGAATTTATATTTATTTAAATTATCCATCCATAATGATATTTTTGTTATATCATACATATCATAAATATTATGGTTGATAGGTGTGAGTATAATTGTGGAATTGAAACCCAGGTTGATTGGTTCGGGAATTAAGTTATGAGATGCGAACTATTAGAAGTGTAAACAGGTTACATGTCGGTAAATTGGGACCTTCCAGTATAGGGGGGACTCCGTCGAAATTTCTGGTAGATGTTAACACAAAGACCGTGAATATGTATATATATAAAAAAATTTAACTACTCTTTTTTTCTATTGACATGAGATTGTGGTTTTATCCCAGAAATGGGGGATGTTACAGTGACAGTAAAAAAAAAAAGATTTACCTCCATTTGCTAGCGGGAATGCCTTGTTGTTTTCCATGCGTGCTCCAACCAGAAAGCATTCCATAAGCTGGAAAATCATTGGTAGTCCACATCAAAGCCGCCCTCATAAGGAAATTTTGTTTCCTCAATATATCATAAGTCAGAGCTCCGGAGGACCACAACTGCGCCAACTCATCAATCAACGGTCGAAGACAAACATCTATATTCCGCCCCGGGCTGCTTGGACCGAGTATGACAATAGATAAAAACATGAACTCCGGCCTCATACACATTCCCGGTGACAAGTTATAAACTGTGAGTATGACCGGCCAACAAGAATAAGGAGCAGCAAATGACCCAAATTGGTTGAATCCGTCTGTACACAACCCAAGACGCACATTCCTTGATTCAGCTGAAAAGTGAGGATGAACACTGTTAAAGAGTTTCCACACTTCACCTTCAGAAGATGAACCATCACTCCATCAACCGCATGGTGTGCTTGGTGCCATGTCATGTGCTCAGTAGTCCTTGGTGACATGAATAACCTCTGCAGTCTAGGTGTGATCGGGAAGTATCTAAATTTTTTATATGCCACTAGAGTCTTTCCCCTGCAAGTTCTAGGTTTGTAACGGGAATGCCCGCATGTCATGCACTCGGTCATCTCAGCATTTTCAAGGTAGTATAACATGCAGAAGTTAGGGCACATGTCAATTTTCTGGTATTCTAAACCGAGGGGTTTCATCATGGACTTCGCAGCATAGAAGTTCTCTTTCAGCCTGTTCCCTTTAGGTAAAATGCTTCTTGCCCATTCAATAATCTTGTCATACCCGGCCTCACTCAACCCGTGATCTGACTTGATGGTGAACACCTATGCTACGGTCGATAATTTACTGTGGTTCGTGCAGCCATCCCATAATAGTTCGTCAGAATCTTTCAACAAATCAAAAAACCTAAATGCATCTACATTAGGTTCTTCTTCTATGATTGGACATTGACTGACATTACCTTGATTCATTCTCACTGCATCCATAACCATATTTCTGTAAGGATTAGTGTTGTCATTTGCCGCTTCATGCACGTTGCTAGCACTAGAAGTAGACCCAACCACTGTTTCTTCCATTCTCCTCTCACTCTCACTAACAAATACTTCTCCATGTGCATACCAACACTGGTAATTCTCCATAAACCCTTTGTGTAGAAGATGCATCATTACAACATCTGGATGCAGATACTTTTTATTTTGACACTTCCTGCATGGACACCTAATACCGCCTCCAATAAAATTTCTAAGAATAGATGTTGCGAAATTAATAAAACCCTGAACCCCGTTACAATAATCCATCCTCCGCAATCCTTGGGGTGAATCTCGATACATCCATGAACGATCATCCATGATTTATATCGAACCTCTATAAAATTATGATGACATAATGTATTAATTAACTAAGTTAGGTAAATAAACTTGCAAAAATATTACTTTACCTCGAGATTATCCAACAAACCAATCACAACTTCTCATAAATATTAATTATCCATTATCATTTATCAACGTCCATACAAATTAAAATATATAAATTTACAGAAATTAATTACCACTCCGCAATACCATTGACAAAACTTTAAACGGACCCATTAAGGAAGCTATTAATTATTTCAAAACAGCACATGTACTTCGGTAGTTCCATAAAGTTTTAACAATTTACAAACAAATACAATCTTACAAAATCTAAAACACACCATAACAAGTATAGAATTATACATTCATATACTACAAGTTTGTTTGAGAAATAACAATAAAACATGTACATTTACTAACAAAATACATATACTAAAAAAACGATAAAATTGACATTTAATTAAATGTTAAAATTTAAAAAGAAATAATTACTTACAAAAATTGATAAAATCCTTCGGTAAATCAGAACACGGATGCTGTGACCACAAAACTTCAAAAAATATAACTTGTTGTGCTAATATGAGGGAGATTTTTGTTTGGGGGGGAGGGGGGTTGGTTGTTTGCAGATGGGGATAGTTGGGATTAGGAAGAAGAAGGAGAAATAGGGGAGGAGAGGGTCGGTGGAGTGGACATATATTAACTTTTATCGACGGTTTCATCGACAGAGTGTCCGTCGATGAAACCATCGATGATTCTGACGGAACAATCGACACGTCACCGCACGAATCTGCCATTTCAAATCCGTTGGTGATTTTGTCGGTAATATAAACGGTGGTCGTTGTACGGGCTGTCTTTTTGAATCCGTCGGTGATTCCGTCTAAAAAAATAACCCGCCAAAGCCTCCACGTCAGCGACCCTTTTTTTTACGATGGAAACTTTTCCGTCCGTAATTCAGTCGATAACTACCGACGGAAAGTGTCCGTCGGTAGTTACCGACTGAATTACGGACGGAATATTGTCCGTCGGTAATTTCGACCTCAAATTATCGACAGAAATATTCCGTCGGTAAATCCGTTGCTATTTAACGAATTTCTGGTAGTGACATTACAAATCCATGAATCCATTAGATGCAATTTCTAATAATATTATTGCTAAAATTATCAAAAACAATTCCAATAACCATCAGAATATAACACTATAAGAGTAAGAAAAGTAATCTAAATCTAATTATTTTTTAGCATTTACCTTCAATTTTAACGTTTAACAATATCACAAAAAAAAAATCACAGTAAAAAATTAGATAAACTGTGCACAAGCACGCTGTTATTAGTTAGCAGTGGTCGTTGCTAAGAAAGGTATGTGAAATGATAGAATTGATCTGATATGGTTTTGTGACTAATGACCTAATTGGCAATGGCGTCATGCCACATCAGGCTAAAAGTCATCACCGAGACGCGTGGACTAGGTCTACTGATTTTTTTTTCTGTCAATGCCCCGGCATTACTGGACCCATCTTATGTGAATATTTGATTAACTCGCAATTAGCAAATAACTAGACAAGCAAACGCTAGGACTGCAAATAACTAGACAGTAATAAATTATTTTCAGACCATCAAGTTAAATTATTAAATAATTTAATATTAAAAAATAAAAAATAAATCAACTCGAGTTAATCCACTAACTCTACGACCATAAGCATAGAGAAAATGAAGAAAAAAACACAAAGACTTAATAAATCATTGAAGAATAAAATTGAAAAAAATAACCTAAAAAAATTAACTCATGTTAACCTTCAAAGTCTGGAACGCTGGTCATGAGCTTATGACTAACTCAATAGAAAGCAAACCTTAAAAAATAATGACGTAAAATTCTAAATTAACAAAATGTTAAGGAATAAAATTAGAAAAAAAGAAGCAATAAAAAAAGAATTCAAAACAAAAAAAAAAGAATTAAAAGAATGAGAACTAAATTTGATATAAGAATAATTTGAAATCAAATATTGAGGGATGAAAATAAAAACAACATTCAATAAGAAAAATGATAAAAACAAATAAATAATAGTAAAAAAAATAAGGATCAAATTCGATATAAAATTAAATGAAACCAATTGATGAGGAAAAATTAAAGAAAATAAATCAATAAAAAAACAAAATAAATAGCAATCAAAAGAATGATCAAATTAGATATAAAAAAACAAATAAAATGAAACCTTTATATTTTGACAAAGAGAAAAGGAGGGAGAAGAAGAAATAAATCTATTGGAGCAAATTATTGCACGTGAGACTACTGAATAGAGGATGGGGAGACACTTCCATCTTTGCCATGAAAACCGGTGTTTGAAGGGTAGATAAGGCCTTAAACATTGCCTAAAAAGTAGGGGTATGTCTAACACTCACACCAACCACTTTTTATTTTTAACTAATATCTAAATTTATCAAAATACCAAATCGCTTCCAAGTCAATTTGATAATTACTAAAAAACTATTATAAAATGACCAAAAAGCACTTGAATGATAGTTTGAAATTTTTTTCTTTTAAAGGTAATTTAGTTTTTATATTATACTTTTAAAATGTAAAAAAGATCAAATTATCCTTGATTAATATTTTTAGAAAAAAAATTTTAAGGGTGATAAATTTTTTAAAATATGCATTTAAAAGGTTAAAAGACTGAATTATCCCATAAGAAAAAAAAAACCGTTTTACTTCAAATAGCAAGTTAATTGATTTTTTTGTTGGAAGGGGAAAAAATAATTACACTATTATAGTGAACATGGCTTTCAATTTATTTTTTATTTAAAGGGTCCTTTGTCTCAATTCTGATGAAAAAAGTTAGTATTTTCTACTTTTAAAAATATTATAAGTTTTTATTTCAATTATGAATGTTATAATAATTAAAAAATATATATGATATAGGTGTAATGCTATTATAGAAAAAATATAAAATAAATTACCTACCTTTTTATCTTCTACTAACAAAAAAAAATAGTTTTTTTGAAATAGATTTATGCTTGTTCTATTTTTTAATAGATGTACTTATGGGAGCACGAAGTAAGCAGCAATAAATTTGAAACAAAATTAGTGAGATCACCTTTATTCAATTAACAAGACCGGGTCACACACACACACACACACACACACACACACACACTTGCAGTCAACAATAATGATTTCCAATTTTATTTAAACCGAATGATCTACACGAGACAGAATCCAGACGTGATAGTTTTCCTAATGATTGCATGGAGAAAACCAAGGACGAGCAGTGATTAGGAACAAGGAAAATTTCAACAGACAAAAGAAACTCATATATATATATATATATAGACACACACTCTCACCTCTTGCGTATGAAAATGTAGAATAGCAATAGAGCATAATGTTGCTGACTATAAAAGCAAAGAGTAGAGCAACCGTGACATACATTAAAATCCAAATATTTGATCTGCGTTGAGGTTTAGCAAGCTGACACAGAAAGAAATAAATGTTTGTGCCTAGCTATATGTAGGCCAACCAAAAATAGATATAGTTTCTAGAGAGAATTAAGGTTCAGCTTGAGGACAACAAGGTCAAGACAATAAAAGGCCAAGTAGTACGTGGTTGTGGTGCAATCATAATGAACCGGCTTGGCTATGAATTTTGACTAAAAAAAGAGCAAGTCACAAGCGGGAGTAAGATTTGAGGTTGTGACATGGGAGGAGAGCCTAGCTATATATGGTTGGGCCATCTTGAGAAATGGCCTAGCTAGTTTGGTGCATATATGGTGTATGGAATGAATGGATTTGCTATATATATATATATATATATATATATATATATATATATATA
Source organism: Populus nigra (assembly GCF_951802175.1). Classification (NCBI taxonomy): domain Eukaryota; kingdom Viridiplantae; phylum Streptophyta; class Magnoliopsida; order Malpighiales; family Salicaceae; genus Populus; species Populus nigra. The sequence goes on from NC_084865.1 coordinate 7,854,133, forward strand.
TAAACTAAACTATCATGTGGAAGTGGGGAAAAAGTGATCAAAGAGCACGCCCTAGATTTTTATATTACAAAAGAGCATTAGTTATAATTAAATGGAAGTTGATTTATGTTACACAGTGTAGAAAAGGAAAAAGTGGGGTGGAATTTTGGCAGAGATTGAAGAGGGATTAGGAGGCAAGGAATGTGAATAGGATGGGTTGGAGGGATGATAGTGGGTTTGATAATGATGATGCACGCCGGCAGCTTTACTCATTTATCTTCCCCAAATCCATTTGGCACGCCTGCCCCCACTAAAACCTTTAACAATATTCTCTTCTCTCTTTCAATCTTTCTCATAGACAATGAAAAGCTAATCCACTAACCCATTTGGTGATCTAGCTAGACCTTGCTATCTTTCTCTTTTTTAATCTTTTTGTCAGATACCATTTCTATTTCTCAACACCAGTAGCTCTTTCATGCCAACTTCCCAAGTTCTTACAGAGAAAACCTGTGTTAGTCATATCTCTCATGAGTTGATTAAAAAAGAAAAGGAACAAGACTGGGCTAGCTAGCTAGATAAAAGAATATCCCAAACCCCACCCAATTTGATTCACATCGACTACAGAAAAAGAAAAGCACATTTAAACATGTATGTATGTACATATATGTATATATATAAATATCCAACTTCAAGATCCTCTCTTTTATCATTCTCTACCCCGATATTCCCACAGTTAAAAACACTAACACCCATCCCCTTACCTTCACTCCAAGCCATCCCCAACAAACTCCATCCGAATTCTATTGATGTGGGTCTCTGGATTTTGGTTAAATGGATACCTTGTTTAGGCTAGTTAGTCTCCAACAACAATCTGAACAATCTTTCAACTCTACTAGCAGAACCTCTAGTAGCTCTAGATCATCAAGACAAAACAACAACCACCACCATCATCACTATCAACAAGAAGACGAAGAATGCTTCAACTTTTTCATGGATGAGGAAGACTTCTCTTCATCTTCTTCTAAGCACTACTATCCTCCTTATCACCACCACCACCAACAACAACAACATCAACACCAAACCACTACCACCACTCCTACCACTACTACCACCAACACTAGCACCCCTTCTACTCACCATGTCCTTGATTCCGCTGACTTCTCTTTCTCCCCTTCTCATGACCTAAACTTTGAATTTTCCGGCAAGTGGGTCACCGATATCCTCCTTGAATCTGCACATGCCATCGCGGATAAAAACAGCACTCGTCTCCAGCAATTGATGTGGATGCTTAATGAGCTTGGTTCACCTTATGGTGACACAGAGCAAAAACTTGCTTCTTATTTTCTCCAAGCTTTGTTTAGCCGCATGAACGACTCCGGCGACAGATGTTACCGTACTTTAGCTTCAGCATCAGAGAAAACTTGCTCTTTTGAGTCCACAAGGAAAATGGTATTAAAGTTTCAAGAGGTGAGTCCTTGGACTACTTTTGGTCACGTATCTTGTAATGGCGCAATTATGGAAGCATTTGAAGGTGAAAGCAAATTGCATATTATTGATATTAGTAACACATATTGTACCCAATGGCCTACTTTGCTCGAAGCCCTAGCAACTCGCACTGATGAGACACCACACTTGAAGTTAACCACCGTAGTGGCTAGCAAAAGTAGTGGTAATAATATTGGTTTAACTAGTACAGGAGGTTTAGCTTCAGTTCATAAGGTAATGAAAGAAATTGGTAACAGAATGGAAAAATTTGCCAGGCTTATGGGAGTCCCATTTAAGTTTAATGTTATCCACCATGCTGGTGATTTATGTGACCTAAACTTAGCTGAATTGGATGTTAAAGATGATGAGGCTCTTGCTATCAACTGTGTTGGTGCTTTACACTCAATCACTCCAGCTTCTCGTCGCCGAGATTATGTTATATCTAGTTTTAGAACATTGCAACCAAGAATCATTACTGTTGTTGAAGAAGAAGCTGATCTTGATGGTCTGGATTTTGTCAAGGGTTTTCAAGAATGTTTAAGATGGTTTAGGGTTTACTTTGAATCATTGGATGAGAGCTTTCCAAGAACCAGTAACGAACAGTTGATGCTTGAAAGAGCAGCAGGCCGCGCTATCGTTGACTTAGTGGCATGTCCTCCATCTGATTCGATCGAAAGGCGGGAAACAGCCACGCGCTGGTCTGGACGCCTCCATTCATGTGGTTTTAGTCCGATAATTTTCAGTGATGAGGTTTGTGATGATGTACGCGCCTTATTGAGGAGGTATAAGGAGGGTTGGTCAATGACACAGTGCGGGGATGCCGGAATATTCTTGTGCTGGAAGGAACAGCCGGTGGTGTGGGCTAGTGCATGGAGGCCCTGATTGATTGGTGATGGTTTTCACTTTTCACTTTTCACTTTTCTTTTCTTTTCTTTTTCTTTTGTTTTTGCTTTTCTCCTTGTATTTTTTTTTTTCAAAGTTAGTTTGAGTGATTGGCACGTTTGATGTGTTTATTTGGGCTCGTGCATGGATTAAGGATTGGAATAGTAAATGAAGTTAATCAATTTTCATTGATCTTTGTTTAAATATCATTTGCGGTTATTTCTTATTTTTATGAAAAATAGCTTTCTTAATCATCATATCATAGAAACGTTTTTAATTCAATGATGTAAACAAATTAGTTGAGCATGATTTATCTTTGGGGTAAATAAATGATTTAATTTAGGGAAGTTATTGGAGAATTATATTCTTGTTATTATGATATTGTGAGGTGTTTTTAATTTAAAAATACATTAGAATTTTTTTTTAATTTTTTTTAATACTAGTACATTAAAATTATTAAAATTATATTTTTCAAATAAAACATTACATTTACAGAGACTCAGTTCCTCCCACAGGAATATGAAACTTGTAATTATGAAATAGATTCTACTATCACGTGAGAGGAGAGTACAATTCTGAGAATAATTCTTTTTAATTAAGAATATTTTTTTTTCCCCCAAAGGGAGAGGTGGGCAGGGTCCAACTTTGCTTAGTCTCCAGCCTTAGTGTGCAATTAAGACAAAAGGCAGGTACTCCTAACCACCATTGGTATATGCTTAATTTAGATGGTTGGCTTGCCCTAATATATATATACACCTTTTATTTTTCTCGATGAATTTTTATGTATAAGTCCAAAATTGAAATGGGTTTGGTATGTGGTGTAATATATAAAGTGATATCAGCTCAGATCAAGGGTTTTAAATTAAATATCAAGCAAGCATGCACTGCCTAAACTATAGAAAGGTCGTTATCAAATTAGGGTCCTAGGAATCTGAGGACGGCAACTGGGCTGGGCTATGTTTGGGAATCTCATAAAAAGTTGTTTAGTCATTAGATGCATGAAAAGGGTGTAGTGGCCAACATATGCGTCGTCTTGGTTTCTTCGGCCTAGGATCATCTTTCACAGGGCTTTAGCAAATACATGCCCCCACCACCAACTCTCTCTGTAAGGGACCAAAAACACTCCTTGGTGGTGGTCTCGTAACGTGAAGGAGGGGCTACTTTGGCCCACGAGAAGGGGAAAATATTTTAATGGGAACTTCTTTTTAGGGTCCCCATCTTAATCTTTTGATGAGACTTGCCTCCTAGCTAGCTCCACGTTAATATAACCATCGCGTTTATACTGCCACTCCCTTTCTCTTTAAAATTACCCTTTTTCGTCTTTACGTGTGCTTTCAGTTGCCTGTAATATTTTAAAGGGTTTTGGATTGGCCCATACCTCCTTTACCTTTCATTCTACTATTGACTCCTCCGACCAGCTCGCTGTCGATCTTGATCGAATATATATATATTTCATGGGACAGGTTCAAATGGCAACGAAAAGTCTAACGGACCAATTCCCACAATGCATTCGGCTTTATGACCTGACGATAAAGGTAGAGAAAAGGAAAAGGAGATGATTCCCTTCTTTTTGTTAGAAATATATATATATATATATATATATATATATATATATATATATATATATATATATATAAAATATTGATTTTATTTTTTATATGAAAGCCAATATATTAAAGAAGGAGCAGCAGCCAAAAAGAAAATGGCTAGAGCAAGCAGAATACAATTAATTAATTAATTACCAGTTCTTTTAGTATATGATCAATACTGCATGTCTTCCTGGATAGCTAATGCATATTATTAGAACATGAGGTAATTTTTTAGGGAAAAACAACACTTCCTTATTCTTCTTTGTAGTTTTTTTAAATACACTTATAAAAGATTTAGCTTTATTATCTAAATAATAAAGTTCTTCCATCTCATCTCCTACCCAATACAACCTCATCCATCAAATAACCATTTAATTCTTATTGATCGAGCAATCGGTTTGATGATCTATTCGCTGCATTTTGGTGCTCCAACATATTGTTGTACAATTGTTTAAGCAATATCTCTCTAGTTCTACCATTTATAAGGCTTTTCTAAACTCTTTTTCTATCATATTATTATTTCATTTTACCCTTAATTATTTTTTATTACTGTTGTTTGTTGCCAAGTTAATGATTTTTTAAAAAAATATATAAGGATCAAAGTAAAAAATGAAGCTATTTTTTATTGTATTTACAATTGAAATAACACAAATATTTACTTAGGAAACTTATACAAAAAATAAAATTCCTTTTTTAAAAAAAGCTTTTACTAAAATCCCAAACTTGTTTGTTAAACCTCATATTTATTAAAGTCCCTTAATTGAAAATATGTTTTGAAATAACTCATAAATTTGTTTTTGTCGCTGTGGTGAAAATTGTTGCATAATATATGTTCACTTTGATAATTCACTTATAAATATTAATTAATTAATTAATTAATCACATAAATACCTCACTATTCAAAACTTAGTGTATTTGCACTACAAAACACCATCACAAGATTCTCTTCAACAAAAAAATCAATCATATTGCAAGAGGCTAGGAGACCTATACACATGGTTGTCACTCAAAAGATTACTATTGGCGTGAAACTAATCTTTTCGCCGCTCCTTCACCTTACTACTTAGTTGCAAGCATGCGCAAGCACACACAAATACCGAGGGGATGTCGATTAATGCAACCTATAAAGTTCGATAGCAAGCAACAAGAAGTAGCATGATATTATGAAACCATGCCCATTCCATCTTCAATTTTGAATTCAGGCAATAGTTTCACATACCTCATAGACCCTCTATTATTTGAATCTTGCAAACTCCTTCCAACCAAAAAAATTATTTATCATAAGCCATCAATTCAAAATTGTACTTCATGTCATAACCTAATTTTTAATCTCTATAAAAAATAAAAAGTTTTATAAAAACAAAATTCTCAATCAAAACTTCTTAAAAAATGTTATAAAAAATATGCAATTGAAAAGGAAAGAAAAAGAAAAAAAATCAAATTACAAAAATAATAGAAAAATATGCAATTCGGGGTGCAATTGTAAAGAAAAATTGAGAAAGTGGTTGAAATTGGCTAAAAATTAAAAATTAGAAAGCCAAGGACTAAATTGAAAAGACATCATAATTGAGGGGGCATTTTCAATGCAAAAGGGTGAAATTAAGAAGAAATTGAAAGAAAACGGTGAAATTGACCAAAAATTGAAAATTAAAAAGTCAAGGACTAAATTGAAAGAGGTTGAGACATAAAGAGGCTGTAAAATGTGAAATTATAGACTAAATTAAAAGAAAATTTGGGGGAAAAAAGGGTTGAAATTAGCTAAAAATAAAAGAAATAAAAATCCAAGGACCAAATTAAAAAAAAAAAGCCAAACATAAAGGACCTATTTGAAAACTTGAAACTTTCATTTATATGAACGCGTTTTTCCCAAAACATTGCTAAATCATGCTTTAATTAAAAAAAGAAATGGAAACGTAAAAATAACATTGTTTTATGCACAGTTGAAATAACCTTTTTTTTTCTTTTAACGTGTGCATAGCTTGAAACAACCCATTAATTTCTTTTGTTTTGCATGGTTTTGGCCCAACTTTGGCCATCTTATTCTCTCTCTTACACCTTCGACAAACACCAAACAACATGATATTCTCCTCCCTTAGATATGTATTCCTTATTCAACTAAAAAATACATGCTCTGGCCTTCTAAAACAGCTGTAAAAACAATACAAAAAGGTTAACTTGAGCATATATGATCACAGTGTGCAACAATGGTAAATGATTGAGATTATCCCGAGAAAACTATCATAACCCTTTTTTTTTAATCCCAATTTCCAACATAATTTCAAAAATACAAAAATTCTTAAAAAAAGTTTTCTCAATGCAATTCAGTCAATTTAGGGTCATTTAATTATTTTTTGCACTTTCACTTATTTTATTATTGTGTGATAAGTTCTTGTAAAGTAAAAATAAAAAGAAAAAGAAAAAAAGAAAAAGAGTAGAAAGTAAAATGATGAGAAAAAAAAGAGGGGGCCAAGATAATAAAAAATAAAAAAAATTTAATATGTGATCAAATAAAAAATAAAAACTCAAATATTTAAAATCATAAGAGATTTTCTAATTAATTGTTAGATTTTATTTTTAGGGTTATTAACACTATAAATAAAAACTTCAAGTAGAAACGAGAGGATAAACAAAAAGAGGAGGTGAAAATCCTACACAAAGAAAACACCAAATCAAAAGAAAAAAAAATCTAAAAATCAAAGTTTTCTCAACTAACATGAAAACTCTCTAAAATATCATAAACCCAAACCCACTAGTCAGCCTACATCATTGCTCTCACTACCACCTTAACCTCGATCTCCTTCATACATAACAACAACCTCCCTTAGTCCATGTCAAAGTCACCTTAATTCCGATCAGCTCCATCTCTTCATCAGTAGAAAAAATTTCACATAACAACCTCCAATCTCCTTTACAAAACCAAAATAGCCCAACACCAACCGTTATCTTTCTAAACTTATTACATCGATTCATGCTTCTTTCCTCACAAAAATCACCAAACCTCTACAACATCCCTTTTATTTTCTTGTCACCATCCTCCCTAAACACATTAATAATGTTTTTTTTTCTATTTTCCAACTTGAAACAACACCCATTCACCTGAAACAAAAACCATTTTTCTTATGAGAATCCACATAAATCAGCCCCCAAAATCAACCTCATCCTCAACCTAAAATCCACTTGGATCCATAATACGATCCATGCATGAGTTAGATGATCAGGTTCAGTTTTTGTCTTAATGTTCTTTAATGTAATTTTACTAGAAATTCCCAGTAATATTGTTTTATATTGTGTTAAAATTTCATGTCAATCAAAATTTAAGAAGATATTGTGATATAGGTCAAAAGTTATTGTATGAGATTTATTATTTTTTCCTTATGATTTGTGGACTTCTTATTTATCATTGATTCTTTTTCTACAAGGATAATATAGGTGCCAATAATTGAGATTATTTTGACAAGAATTTTCATGTCAGCAACTAAATATTTAGCAATGATATTACAGAGTCAGCAACATTGGAGTTTTTTTTTCCATGGAATCCTTAATTTTTAAGGATACCAAGTCAGTAATTTATGGATTTGAGAATTAGAGGCGATTTTGAGCTTATTTAAAAAAAGATAATTTTATATTAATAACCATAACTTTTGATCCAACCATTAGATCGAGATGAAATTTTTTCAAAATATTTTAAAGCTCTTGTTTTAGATAGGGTTAAAATTTCATAGTGATCAAACATTATAAAAGCTTTGAAATAAGATCTAGAAGTTATTATGCAAGAATTATATTAGTTTCCTAGTTGATTTAGGATTTTTTTTTCCAATTTTATTTATAGCTTTTTTTGTTATTTTTTCCAACATTATTTATGAAGTTTTTACCTATTATAAATAAGATCATTTATCTTGTATTTAGGGTTTTTTTCCAAATTAGTATTCGTTATTATTGCCACATATTGTGTGCTTGTGTGTAAGAGGATCCTCATGGTTTTTTGTTCTTTATTGAATTCTCTTAACTTATTAAATAATAAATGTCTCTGTGACATCTTTTGTATACTTCTTATTTGTAATTCTTTATAATCATTAGGAGAGGGTTTCATTCCAATAATTTCAGTGTTTTAGTTCAAGTAATTATTGTGTTAAGCTTTTATCAACCAAATCTGATTTTAGCCTTTTGGGATTTGTTCTTTCTTATGTGTGGGTTCTAGAGTTCTTACCCTCCAAGTTTGTAGCAATCCAGATACAAAACAACTTCAAAATCGCTTCCATTTTAGGCTATAATTTGACCAAAAAATCTAGCAATGAACTAGTGGTTTCTATTTTTTTTTTCAAGTGTTTTGCAATATGCATAAGAAATATGCACCGACAACCATACCTCACTCCGACACATAGCTTGTGATCCATACACTCCAATACTATTCAAGCTCGTACATGTAGCTTTCATTCATCTCTAGTGATTCTCGAAGGTCCTTTTCAAACTCTTAATTTTTTTTGTTAAATAATTTTAAATGTATCATTGAATTTTTTGAGTTGTGGTTTTTTATGGATGTTTGAGATATTAGGCATCATTGTGTTGTAACTCTAAGGGCATAGAGTTACCAGGGATTTATTTTTGTATTGTTATATATCTAGGGCATGATAGTTTGACTTTGATTTAGAAATTTGTGTTATTTATTGTGTCATGTATAAACTATCATTTACTTTCAGAACTCAACCCAAATTAAAAGATCCATTTTTGACTCCTATCAATGGATATTAACTATCAAGTATTTTAATTGACAAATACATTTTTTTGTTGTTGTTCATTATGTGTTTTGTTTTATATGTGATGTATAAACTGCATTTATTTTAATAACTTAACTTGTATTAAAAGACTCGATCTTAGCGTCGTTGGGGATTTATTTTTATAGTGTTATTTATCTAAGGTGTAATAGTTTGGCTTAAATTTAGAAATTTATTGTTTTTATTTATTGTATCGTGTATAAATTATCATTTACTTTGAGAACTCAACCTGTATTAGAAGACCCATTTTCAGCTCTGATCCACGGATGTTGACTATCAAGTATTTTAATTGACAAATACACATTTTATGTTGTTCATTGTGTATTTTGTTTTATATGTGATGTATATCATTTATTTTGAGAACTTAACCTATATTAAAAAACTCAATCTTAGCTCGTATTCTTGGATATTGACTATCAGATATTTGAATTAATGAATACATATTGATATGTGTTCATGTTATAAGCGAATTTTGGCTGGATTAACACGGTCCCGTATAAGCTTGTATAGAGCAAGTGGTGGGCTTCAAACCTTCTTTGATCCATATAAGCCTTGTGAGTTCAATACCCATCAATAATTAACTATTCATATGCTTTTAACGCTTGACTATTGTCTAAGTAAAGATCAAGTTGTCTTTAAACCTAAATCCAAAATCTATATCTTAGTTTATACTTAAAACAAAATATGTCATTTTAGGCAACTGAAACACAACAAACACTATTTATTTTTCAACAAACAATAATGTATCTTACCATAGGTAGGATGCATTAGGCGATTGTTATCTTCTTTATTACACAACAAGCCTTTTACTTAAAACCTCTTAAAAAACCAATTGGGGTTCCTAGTTATCATAAAATTAGATAGCAACTCTTTTTTATAATTTAACCCATTTGAATCCTTAGCTTGCCTCGATGCCCCCTATGATAAAATGACGACTTGTTTGGGGATACTTAGTAAGGGATAGCCTTTGTTTGTTTGTATGAAAAAATGGTGTGTTTGTTGTAATACTTGTTTTGTAATTGTCTATTTTACATAATTCGCTTAATTTAATATTCATCTATTTGTGTTATTATTTTCTACGTCTTATTTTATATATTATGTTTATTATGCATAAGTATTCAAAAAATACTGGACCTCCGCCTACACAAGTAAATTGTTGATAAAACTCCAAAATGGCATTTTCCCTTGACCCAATTTTTTTTTTCCTTATCGCTCAGGAAAGACAAGAAAATCTCGGGGTAGCACACATTCTCTAGAATTTCTCTTAGATTCAAACCCATAGCTGATGATAGAACTAAAATAGATATTTTCTGTTTCCTACTCACACGAGCCCATATCCTTGCTTTTTTATCAATCTCTAATTCTACTCCCCCCCCCCCCCAATCTGATATTATAGTGCCGGTATAGACCGAAATTCCGTTATGGTTCAATTCTGACCGGTAATAGATACCAGGACTTTGCAATATTTGATTGATCACAATTCTGTATATTCCATTTACTATAGAAGTTCCCAGGGAATTCATTGAGGAATGCTTCCAATAAAAATTGTTTGTTCTTGCATATCCCTACTGTTTTTCCAAATTAATCCCCCGGATACATATAATTCAGAAGAATATGTAAGTGATTCATATACAGCATCTCTTTCTTTTATCGATGGTTCTACTAATTGATATGTTTCCACAAATAATTGAAATTCAATTTCTTGATCTCTATCTTCAATTTTTGGAAACTTATAAAGTTCTTCTGCTAAGCCCTGATCAATGAACCTACAAAATCTTTCAAATTCTATCTGATTAAATCCAGGTATTGTAGACATTCCCCCATTTCCATCCCCAAGCATTTTAAATTTCCCATTTATTGAAAAAAAAATCCCATTATTGGATCGTTTTTCATCCAATTATATGGATCGATCAGCACTGATGGAATTGCTATTCTGTTTACAGAATCACATAAAATTTTATCTAACTCCATATATGAATATGGAATGTCTGAAATACGTATGAACGGAGGAATAAAGAGAATTTTGATTTTCTACTCAAATTGGAATTTGCAACAGATACAACTGGAAAAGAATTGAGAAATTCCACTTAACTTAGACTTATGGAATTTTATATAGAATAACAAAAAGTGATTCAATTTCTACTATTATTTATGATATTACATATTCCAATACAAGTGAAATAAATAATTCGGGATTTGATCTCTTCGATGAGATAAAAACCCAATAGTTAGAAACAATATAAAGTTGTTTTTTTAGCACTTAGCTTTTTTCCTTTTTTTCGTGGATTTCCTTGTTCAGTTAAAAAAAAAAAGGATTCGCACCGAACAGACGAGATATTTTTTTTTTATTTTAATATTAATAGAGTTTGTTGAAGCGCAGAAGAAAGCTTTATTAAGCATACGCGGATAGAACTATAGCTATCTATATATATGTCTTTCCTTTTATTGCGGGTCTATTCTGTACAGCGCATGGCGTGCTCTAGTAAAATATCGATTTTCTATAGGAATCATAAACAGATAAGATATCTGATTAGAGGTATACGTGTAATAATTTATGTTCTGGGGTTTACATATACTCATAATTGTTGTTATAATTGAAATGGAGAAGGCTTTTTTTATTGAAAAGAATCAATACTGGATAGTTAGATATCCATTTTGATTTTCTTATATCATTCGGGAAATATAAATTTAGATTCAAATTTAGATTCAAATTCGAGAATCGTTCATGAATTTTCAGTCAATAGTTAACGGTTCCAATTTGTCCTGAATTTGGGCTTTTGTTACTGAAAATTCACATTTTGTTTTTCCTTTCAATAGAAAGGAGAAAGAATTCAGATAGTGCGTGTTTTGACATACTATACAAAATTAATCAAAGAGATAGATCCAATCCAAAAAAGGAAGGAGTTCTTTTAGGAAAGGGATTCAGATTAAGAAAAATGGGATTCAAGATACAAGTACAAAAGTACAAAAAAAAAAGAAGTTTAGTAAGAAAAAAAAAGGGGGGGGGATATTTTCGTCTATTTTTTATTTCTATTGCCTTGGCGACATGGCCCAGTGGTAAGGCGGGGGACTGCAAATCCTTTTTCCCCAGTTCAAATTCGGGTGTCGCTTGATCAACAAAAGACGCGAAATACCTTATTCTGTTTTGCTGATATATTGTCCCCAATAGAAACAGCGGAGGAAAAAGACTCGTGATATTTCCAAGAGTATTGCTGCTTATTTTGTTTGCGCTTAATCTTTCCCGATTCTACTAGCAATCATACAAGAACTTCTTATAATTAATTGGTTCTAATTAATTGAATTGGATTTTTTGGATTGTTTCATCAATGGTATTGGACAAAATCTTTTTTTTTTTTTTACTCTGCACCAGCGATACTAATATTATTATTAGTGACTAATATTATTATTAGTGACTATTATTAGTGAAAAATAATGGAAAAAAGTGAACAATACTAGCAAAATTCCTTCATATTCATAGAGATAGGGGACATAATTCACATGGATATAGTAAGTCTCGCTTGGGCTGCTTTGATGGTAGTCTTTCCATTTTCCCTTTCACTCGTAGTATGGGGAAGAAGTGGACTCTAGGGATACTACTAATTGAGTTGAGAAATGAAACTCTATCAATTCTTTTATAGATCGTTCTGCAAAGACTTTTTAATTTAACTATTTTAAATTGAACTATTTATATTGAAATTGAATTCAATTTCAAAATTCTATTCGATTCGAGTGGAGTAATTTATTCTATGAATAATATTTGAATAATACCCTTTTAATCATAATCAAATAAATATTTTAATGATTTCAGTGTTCATATTTCAAAAGTAAAAAGAATACAAATGATAGGAAAGTTATTCCAACCGAATTCTTCCTAAATTCTTTATTATGATAAACCGGCTCTTATCAGAGTTATATATGGACAATAAGGAGCAGCGGAACCTTTTTAACTTTTTATTTGTTTGCCTTTTTCCGGTTCAAAGACAAAAGAAAGTAGTTCTTTTTTTAGTTATTTAAAAGTTATTAAATTAAGTGATTTTCTACGGGAAATAAAATAGACATAGTGATTCTCTAACGGGATACTCTGCATACTAAGATATTTTCTTGGAGAAGTCACATATTGCGTACTTAGTACTTAGTTTAGTATTTTTTTTTTCGTTTTATAAATTCGATTTATGCTATACTTTATTGACTTGACTCATTTCATATTATGATTCAAAGATTTAAAATCGACGGGGTTTACTAATCCCTTTCTTTTCGTCGAAATATGAAAAAGTTTTTATAAAACTCCTTTCCTTGGATGTGTTCAATTAATTACTTCTTTGGAATGCTAAAAAAAGATTTCTTGATTTTCTTTTATTAATACATACCCCAACTATTCTTTTTTTTCTTTTCATTGATTTGATTATTTCAATGGATTCCGGGATTCATATTGAAAATAATCAGAAATCCAGGAATTGGAATCATAAGAGTAAGAGGCGCCTTTCAACTATTCCAGATTAATTGGAACCAACACAAATCAAACATATGAAGAAAAGAAATCAAATTTGAACCTTATGTACATTCCATATAGATAATTAATATCTATTGTCTATATATCTATCTATATATGACTATGAAGATGACATTCTAGATTGATCCATATAGTATTCATCCCTATTTGGTGATAAATAAAACATCCATACTTTTTTTGATCTCGCAGAGATTTCATAAAACGGGCTTTCTAAAGACCCCAAATGGTCAATCTTGGCATGAATTGTTAAGGATCCGATAAGTCCGACATTGAGTCCCTCAGACGTGTCAATTGGGCAAATGCGCCCATAGTGACTAGGATGGATATCTCGTATACGAAAACTAGCAGTTTGCCCTATCAATCCTCCAGGGCCCAAATAACTCGATTTTCTCCCATGAACTATTTGTGTCAATGGATTCGTTCGATCCAAAACTTGAGATAAGGGGTGTAATCCGAAAAAAGATTCATAAGTGGTTGTTAATGGAGTTGAAGTTACCAAATTTTGAGGGGTCGGTATCAATTTATGCCTAATTGCTCCACATATAGTTCCTCTAACCACATTTTCTAAACGAATTAGAGCCAATCCGAATTGATCTTGTAAGAGATCCGCTACAGAACGAATACGCTTATTTTTTAAATGATTCATGTCGTCAAGTGTACCCATTCCAAATTTCATTCCAATCAAATGATCTGCGGCTGCCAATATATCTCGCGGTAACAAAAATGTATTGTTATGAGGTATATCAAGATTCAGTCTCTGGTTCATATTTAGTCGACCAATCCTTCCTAATTCACATCTTTGTTGAAAAAATTTCTTTTGTAATTCCTTACAGGATTCAGAAAATACTGGACCTCCGCCTACACAAATAAATCGTTGATAAAACTCCAAAATGGCATTTTCCCTTGACCCAATTTTTTTTTTCCTTATCGCTCAGGAAAGACAAGAAAATCTCGGGGTAGCACACATTCTCTAGAATTTCTCTTAGATTCAAACCCATAGCTGATGATAGAACTAAAATAGATATTTTCTGTTTCCTACTCACACGAGCCCATATCCTTGCTTTTTTATCAATCTCTAATTCTACTCCCCCCCCCCAATCTGATATTATAGTGCCGGTATAGACCGAAATTCCGTTATGGTTCAATTCTGACCGGTAATAGATACCAGGACTTTGCAATATTTGATTGATCACAATTCTGTATATTCCATTTACTATAGAAGTTCCCAAGGAATTCATTAGAGGAATGTTTCCAATAAAAATTGTTTGTTCTTGCATATCCCTACTGTTTTTCCAAATTAATCCCCCAGATACATATAATTCAGAAGAATATGTAAGTGATTCATATACAGCATCTCTTTCTTTTATCGATGGTTCTACTAATTGATATGTTTCCACAAATAATTGAAATTCAATTTCTTGATCTCTATCTTCAATTTTTGGAAACTTATAAAGTTCTTCTGCTAAGCCCTGATCAATGAACCTACAAAATCCTTCAAATTGTATCTGATTAAATCCAGGTATTGTAGACATTCCCCCATTTCCATCCCCAAGCATTTTAAATTTCCCATTTATTGAAAAAAAAATCCCATTATTGTCTCTAATTCGTTTAGAAAATGTGGTTAGAGGAACTATATGTGGAGCAATTAGGCATAAATTGATACCGACCCCTCAAAATTTGGTAACTTCAACTCCATTAACAACCACTTATGAATCTTTTTTCAGATTACACCCCTTATCTCAAGTTTTGGATCGAACGAATCCATTGACACAAATAGTTCATGGGAGAAAATCGAGTTATTTGGGCCCTGGAGGATTGACAGGGCGAACTGCTAGTTTTTGTATACGAGATATCCATCCTAGTCACTATGGGCGCATTTGCCCAATTGACACGTCTGAGGGAATCAATGTCGGACTTATCGGATCCTTAACAATTCATGCCAAGATTGACCTTTTGGGGTCTTTAGAAAGCCTGTTTTATGAAATCTCTGCGAGATCAAAAAAAGTATGGATGCTTTATTTATCACCAAATAGGGATGAATACTATATGGATCAATCTAGAATGTCATCTTCATAGTCATATATAGATAGATATATAGACAATAGATATTAATTATCTATATGGAATGTACATAAGGTTCAAATTTGATTTCTTTTCTTCATATGTTTGATTTGTGTTGGTTCCAATTAATCTGGAATAGTTGAAAGGCGCCTCTTACTCTTATGATTCCAATTCCTGGATTTCTGATTATTTTCAATATGAATCCCGGAATCCATCGAAATAATCAAATCAATGAAAAGAAAAAAAAAAGAATAGTTGGGGTATGTATTAATAAAAGAAAATCAAGAAATCTTTTTTTAGCATTTCAAAGAAGTAATTAATTGAACACATCCAAGGAAAGGAGTTTTATAAAAACTTTTTCAGATTTCGACGAAAAGAAAAGGATTAGTAAACCCCGCCGATTTTAAATCTTTGAATCATAATATGAAATGAGTCAAGTCAATAAAGTATAGCATAAATCGAATTTATAAAACGAAATAATAAAAAAAAATACTAAACTAAGTACTAAGTACGCAATATGTGACTTCTCCAAGAAAATATCTTAGTATGCGGAGTATCCCGTTAGAGAATCACTATGTCTATTTTATTTCCCGTAGAAAATCACTTAATTTAATAACTTTTAAATAACTAAAAAAAGAACTACTTTCTTTTGTCTTTGAACCGGAAAAAGGCAAACAAATAAAAAGTTAAAAAGGTTCCGCTGCTCCTTATTGTCCATATATAACTCTGATAAGAGCCGGTTTATCATCATAAAGAATTTAGGAAGAATTCGGTTGGAATAACTTTCCTATCATTTGTATTCTTTTTACTTTTGAAATATGAACACTGGAATCATTAAAATATTTATTTGATTATGATTAAAAGGGTATTATTCAAATATTATTCATAGAATAAATTACTCCACTCGAATCGAATAGAATTTTGAAATTGAATTCAATTTCAATATAAATAGTTCAATTTAAAATAGTTAAATTAAAAAGTCTTTGCAGAACGATCTATAAAAGAATTGATAGAGTTTCATTTCTCAACTCAACTAGTAGTATCCCTAGAGTCCACTTCTTCCCCATACTACGAGTGAAAGGGAAAATGTAAAGACTACCATCAAAGCAGCCCAAGCGAGACTTACTATATCCATGTGAATTATGTCCCCTATCTCTATGAATATGAAGGAATTTTGCTAGTATTGTTCACTTTTTTCCATTATTTTTCACTAATAATAGTCACTAATAATAATATTAGTATCGCTGGTGCAGAGTAAAAAAAAAAAAGATTTTGTCCAATACCATTGATGAAACAATCCAAAAAATCCAATTCAATTAATTAGAACCAATTAATTATAAGAAGTTCTTGTATGATTGCTAGTAGAATCGGGAAAGATTAAGCGCAAACAAAATAAGCAGCAGCACTCTTGGAAATATCACGAGTCTTTTTCCTCCGCTGTTTCTATTGGGGACAATATATCTGCAAAACAGAATAAGGTATTTCGCGTCTTTTGTTGATCAGGCGACACCCGGATTTGAACTGGGGAAAAAGGATTTGCAGTCCCCCGCCTTACCACTCGGCCATGTCGCCAAGGCAATAGAAATAAAAAATAGACGAAAATACCCCCCCTTTTTTTTCTTACTAAACTTCTTTTTTTTGTACTTTTGTACTTGTATCTTGAATCCCATTTTTCTTAATCTGAATCCCTTTCCTAAAAGAACTCCTTCCTTTTTTGGATTGGATCTATCTCTTTGATTAATTTTGTATAGTATGTCAAAACACGCACTATCTGAATTCTTTCTCCTTTCTATTGAAAGGAAAAACAAAATGTGAATTTTCAGTCACAAAAACCGAAATTCAGGACAAATTGGAACCGTTAACTATTGACTGAAAATTCATGAACGATTCTCGAATTTGAATCTAAATTTGAATATGGAAGTTATGACCATGCACCCACTACACATCATTTTCATTTGCATCACTTTATGTCAACACTGAGGAATTAGTGGTGTCCTGATGGGTTTAGCCCTAAAGTGTAGATCATCGAGTTAAGTACAAAGCATGTTTCATACTTTGGGCAGTGACTTACTTTTAGTATAATTAATAGAGATAGATAAAGTAGGTATATTAAATCCTTATCTCTCTTCATTGTTGACTCTATAAACTAGCACACATGAAACCTCAAACTCCTATTGAAAGTCCTCTTAGTTATGATTTGTAGTTAATATAGCATTGCCTTGGTCTATACTTTATGCACCTTATATGCATTGAGTCAACCTTTTAAGGTTTGTACGAGTGGCAACGGACCCATTTGAGACTATAGGTAGGCCAACCTACCCACATATAATGACTAGTACCTTCCTCTAAGGGTCTCTTTGTAATATTAATATAGACACCTTCCAATATATAATAAAATCAAATTTAAATGGTTTGCATCTTGATCCAACAAGAACCTGCCATGGAGAACCAAAGCCTATAAAAAGACGTGAACAAGTAGTATAAAATCACAACGAAGTTAATCAGTCATTCAAAGAGTTTGCAAGTTCAAACAAGAACTTAGTATTGGAATCACTCAACTACATAAAAAGATAGCAAAAATGCTAGTTTCTTTATTAAAAATAGTTTTTTTAAAAAAAAAGTCTTTAAAAAAGAGTATTTATACTAGAAAGAATCCGAAGTTTAACAGGATATCCCTAATGAATACGAATAAAATTAATAAATAATAATAATCCAATAATCCTAAATTTAAATAAAAACCCTAATATCTATAAAAGGCCTAAAAATAACTAAAAGATAAATAAACCAATAATCCAACTAATTTAAATAAGATTATAGTCATTTTTTTTAATCTAGTGGCAGAATCAAAACCTAATTTCAAACACATGGTTTTCTCTTATATTAATGCATTGGAAGTCGTTCTAGTTATACCCTAATATATATCACTGGAAAGTTATGAGAGTCTATTTTCCAATGAAATTAAAATTGTATTAAAATTCTTTTCATAGCTCTAGTTATGACCAAAACAATAATGAAAGATCAAAATTGACATATGTGAATCTTCTAATTCCAGTCTTTCTGTAATATCTGAATACCTACCTACTAGCCCTTCTTAAACATGAATAAATTAATCAAGGTTTATACTTAATTATTTATTATTTTTTTGAAGTCCATCTTAGCTCATGTATCTTGAAGAAGTCCATTGAAAACCTCCTTAAACCTCTTAGCCCTAAATCTTGTCACTAGACCAACTAAAACCTCTAATGGATCTCTTGGTGTTGCTTGGATCGCATCATTCCCTCTCTTTTGAAAGGATTTGTCCTCAAATCATCACCTACATCAAATAAAAAGAGATTAGAAACATTAAATATAACACTAACATTATACTCACATAGTGATCCAATTTGTAGGTATTGTCATTAATCCTCCATATAATATGAAAAGGACAATCTACTCGAGTGATGCAAACCTCATGATCACGTGGTCAAGCAACCCACAATCTAGATTAAGATTTGATCCTGAAAAGCCGAAATAGGCCTGATAGGAGTGTGACACAATGAAAACCTGTCTCAAGGCACCAATATTATGAGAATGAAGTCGAATAACGCCACGAAGCCAATTAATCTTAGATAAGGCAGATTCAGTTCATTCAATAACTGAAGAATGCAAGAATCACTCTCACGTATTAAAATGAAAAAATTCAAAAGTATTATTCATCAATGGTTGCTGAAATTTAGGTTACATATGTTTAAATGGTTCTTGAAAAAATTAACCCTAATGGATCTACCTAGTGGACTGAATTGATCCACTTATAAAATTGACCCAAAAACCTTAAACTAAAAAACTCATAACCTAATCCAAATAAATCTTGGATCCTAGCTGAGAACAAAGTATTAATTAAGTTCAAACAAGCATTAAGTTGTAGCTAACAAAATAAAATAAAGCTCATAATATTAAATCCTTGTTTTGCCGTGAGAAGAAGAAAAAGAAAGAAAATATTACAGAACTAATTCTAGCCTTCCATGCAGCCCATCAATCCTAGAAACTAAAGAAAAGGTAGTTGCTCATGTTGTTTCCAAGTTGTAGTAGGATTTTGATCACTTTTTTTTCTTTTTTTTTGAAAGGAAAGTAATGTTGGTATTAATTCCCTTCTTTTGCCACCTCTTAGAATCCTTCTAATACTAGGAAACACAATTGAAGTTGCTGCAATAATCTCCTTGCATAATTCGGAAGCTTTGTTGCCACTTTGTTTTCTTAGTCAATTTGAATTCTTTTGTTTCATTTGTTGTGTTTTCTCCTCACTTGACAAGAAAATAAACAAAATAATAAATCCTAATACTTAAAGGAAATAATAAGTGCTCTTATACATAATAGGAAATCCAAAACTAATCAGGAATCTATAGAACACATGGGCTGGCCAAAAATTTAGAAAATTAGCAACCTTATTGTCGAAATCTCATGGACCAAATAAGGTAGGATTAGGCTCCTCTTACACATGGATAAGATGTACTAAGGCCTCCTCTTAATACTCTAATGGGCCTTACAAATCTGAGTTGGTCGAAACCTTCAAAACTAATACATTAAATGCCTTCATCTTGGACTGAGTCATTGATCCATTTGGAATATGTAATGGGTCTTTGCTAGTGTTTATAGGCTTATCCACGCCATCCCCTCTTTCCTTGAAAGGATTCAACCTCGAATCAAAACCTGTGTCAAACAAAGTAAGATCAACATTAAAGGTAGCACTAACACCATACTCACTTGAAAGATCAATTTTATATTCTTTATTATTGATCCTATCTAAAATCTAAAATGGACCATTACCATGAGGCTTTAATTTTGATTTCTTTTGGTTAGGAATCGTTCCTTATACATGTGTATCCAAGCCTAACCACCGGATTGGAAAACAACTTGTTTACACCCCTTATTTACTTTAGAAACATATAGTCTGTTCTTTTTTTTTATTTGTAGTCGAACTCCCTCATAGAGTTATCTCACCATCTTTGTCTTCTTTTCACCATCTAAATTTACTCTTTCTTCAAAAGGTAAAGGAATTAAGTTCATAGAAGTTAGTAAATTAAACCCATAAACAATTTCAAAAAGAAAAAAGTTAGTGATTGAGTGCATAGTTCTATTATAAGCAAACTCAACAAAAGGCAAACATTATTCCTAACTTTTCAGATTCTTTTAAATAATAACACACAAAGTTTAGATAAAGTCTTATTCACTACCTTAGTTTGTCCATCTGTTTGAGGATGACAAGTTACAAAAAATAAGAGTTTAGGTCCCAACTTTCCCCACAAAGTCTTCCAAAAGTAGTTAAGAAACTTAACATCATGATTTGACACTATACTCCTAGGACTGCTATACAAATGTACAACCTCCCTAAAGAACAAGTCTGCGATATGAGATGCATCATTTATCTCATGGCATGCAATGAAATACACTATCTTAGAAAACCTATCAACCACAACAAAAATAGAATCTCTATCTTTTTTGACTTAGGTAAACCTAAAATAAAGTCCATAGAGATATCTGCTCAAGGTTTAGTAGGCACAGATAATGGTGTATATAGTTTATGCGGTTGTACTCTAGATGTTGTCTTTCTACGAGCAATGCATTATTCACATATTTATTGCACATTTCTTTTTATCTTTGGCCAATAAAAATGCTCATGCAATACATCCAAAGTTTTTGCAACCCCAAAGTGACTCATTAAACCACCCTCATCTGCTTCATGAACAAGCAATTCAAGCAAAGAACTAGCAGGAACACCCAATCTATTCTCTTTGAACAAGTAATCATCCATCAAATAAAACTTACCAAAAGTCAAATGTCCACATGCATTATAAATCTCGACAAAGTCAAAATCATTAACATACAATTCATGGTGTTTAGAAGAACATATATGTACAAAAGTGTATTAGCCATGATCTTCTCTTTTCCTTGCTTATACTTGATTACGTAAGGAAAAGGTTCAATGAATTCAACTCATTTTGTATATCTCTTATTCTACTTACCTTATCCTTTCAGATGCTACAAAGACTTATGATTTGAATGGATTACAAACTCTTTTGGCCATAAGTAATGTTGTCATGTCTTAAGTGTTTGTACCAGCGCATAGAGTTCTTTGTCATAAGTGGGATAGTTCAAGGTTGTTCCACTTAACTTCTCATTGAAATACGTAATAGGTCTCTGATCCTACATCAAAACAACACTTATTCCTATCCCAAATGTATCACATTCTATCTCAAATATTTTTCTAAAGTTAGGTAAAGCCAAAACAAGAGTAGAACATAATTTCTCTTTCAAAAGAACAAAAGCCCATTCGTGTTCCTCCCTCCATTTAAACCCAACTGGCATTTTTACAATTTCATTTAAGGGTGCAGCTAATGTACTGAAATCTTTCATAAAATGCGTATAAAAACTAGTTAACCCATGAAACCTCCTTATCGATTTTGGTGTAAGCCAATCTCGGATGACCTTAACCCTCTCCTTATCCATATCGATACCCTATACGGTTACAACATAGCTAAAAAACACAATTTTCTCCATCCAAAAGGTACACTTTTAAGATTAGCATATAATTTCTCACTACGTAACACATTAAGTACATTATGCAAATGATCAACATGCTTAGTTAAGTTCTTGTTATATAGATTAGAATGTCATCGAAATACACAACCAAAAACTTACCTATTAATGCACACAACAAATGATTCATTAAACGTATAAATGTACTAGGTGCGTTTATATGTCCAAATGACATTACCAACTATTTATACAAACCATGCTTAGTCTTAATGTTGTTTTCCACTCATCACCTTCTTTCATCATAATCTGATGATACCCACTTTTCAAGTCAAATTAAGAGAAAATATAGGATCCATGTAACTCATCTAATAAGTCATCAAGCCTTGGAATGAGATGTCTATACTTTACCGTTATGTTGTTGATGGCTCAGCAATCAACACACATCCTCTATGTTTCATCCTTCTTAGGCACAAGTAGCACGGGTATAGCACATGGGCTCATACTCTCATGATACCCTTTTTCCATCAGCTCATCAACTTGTCTTTGAAGCTCTCTCATTTTCTTGGGATTGCTTTTATAGGCTGGTTAGTTAAGGAATTGAAGCTCCAGGTATGAAATCAAGTTGATGCTTTATCCCCCTCAATGGTGGTAATCCGCTAGGAATATCGTCGGGGAACAAATCATCAAACTCCTGTAACAAAGAAATAGCCACACTAGAAACACAATGGTCGATCTCATTAGTATTAAAGCAAGCCTCCTTATATAAAAGTAAAACCATTAACTTGTTAATGAAAAATACAGATCTAACCTCACCCTCTCTAACATAAAAATTAGGTTGATTTTTTTGTTTTTCCACACAAATCTCATCACAATTACTGACTTTCTTCACTCCTCTTATTTTACCTTCACTCTCGGTCAGGTTTGGGGTTCTTTGGGTGGTGGCCGAATGGGTGTAGATGTGGTGTTTTAGGATATGGACGAATTTGATTGTCTTCTATCCCCTTGTTCCTCAATTTGATTTTCTCTTCTTATAGCCTTATGCTCACTTTTTAATTTTATTTGATCATCATACACTTGTTTGAGTGTAAAGGGTACAAGGGTGATGGTTTTACCATCTTTTACAACTGTATATCTATTTCAAACACCATTATATATTGCCTTCCTATCATATTTTCATGGTCTCCCCAATAAGATATGACTTGTTTGCATTGGTACCACGTCACATAGAACCTCATCAACATACTTCCCAATAGAAAATGGAACCACAACCTACTTAGTAACCTTCACTTCCCCACTATCACTCATCCATTGCAATTTATATGGTTTAGCATGTTTAACAGTACACAAATCAGTTTACTAATAAGGGTGGTACTACAAATATTAATACAGCTTCCACTATCTATAATTAAACTACACATCTTATTTTGTACATAGCAACGCGTATGGAAGATATTCTCCCTTTGTTTTCATCTTCCTTAATGAAACTAAGGACTCCTCAACCGGTAATGCTAACTCATCCCTATCACTATTCTCCAATGGTGGCATACCTTCACAATCAAATCTGTCACTTTTATATTTGATATCACCATTGTCTCTAATCATCATGATTCTCTTGTTTAGATAGTCCAAAGCATAATATCCATATCCCTGACACCTTATATAAATAAAACAATAGTCCAACTAATTTAAATAAGATTAAAGTCATTTTTTAATTTGGTGGTAGAATCGAAACTCAACTTCAAATGCATGGTTATCTCTCATAATAATACATTGGAATTCATTCTATATATCACTAGAAAACTATGGATGTCTATTTTCCAATGAAACTAAAATCGCATTAAAATTCCTTTCGTAGCTTTAGTTATGAACAAAACAATAGTGAAAGATCAACATTAGTATATTTGAATCTTCTTATTCTAGTCTTTTGTAATGTATGAATGCCCACCTCTAGGACCTTTTTGAACATAAAAAAAATTAATTAAGGCTTTTACTTAATTATTAAATATCTTTTTGAATTCACCTTAGCCCATGTATCTTGATGAAGTTTATTGAAAGCCTCTTTGAACCACCTACTTGTTTGGTTCAGGGTCATTAGGAAACCCGAGATGTACTGGTTTTATTAGAGATTCTAAGGATAGGTGATTGTTTATAGCTAGAAAAGATATTAGCACCCCTTACGCACCTTACCTAAGGTAAATTGCATTATGTGGTATGAATGTGGTTTAAAGGTTTTGATGGGTTCCTAACTGGTGGTATATTTATAGCATGGTATGAAGATTTATTCATGTAAATAAATCTAGCTTTTTAAATTTATTATGGGCTCATGTGCCCCAATGAATTCTTATAGAAAAGATCTATGTAGGTGCACTGACAAGGTTCACCTATTCTGGAAGGCGAAAGGGTTTTACACAACTTGTGTGCTGTGGGGAAAAATACTCCCAAATAATATTGGTGAATATCTAAAATAATTCTAAGAATTTTCTGTTCAACTCTTGATATTTAAATATTAGTCTACTTGTAGGTCTAGCATTTATAATGAAATATTGACCATTAATTCTCATGAATTAAAATTTTATCGGTTATTGAAATATTACTCAAATTCTTATAAATTTAGTAAACTGGTTATTAAATCCAAAATGCATGCTTAAAATTTTGATTAATTAAAATTTTTTATGTTTTATCATTTTTTTTATCTATTTAACACAAAATAAAATAAAATAAAATAAAATGTAACAAAAAAAAATGCAACACACACATTCCTTTTCTTACTATATTTTTACTCACACACCTCACAATTATATGTTTACAACCCACAAAAACTTAAAATTTAAAAATAGTTTAAACACACTAAAAATTTAGAATTTGCAAAATAGTCTTTCAAAAGGTTAAGAAACATGTTGGAGAGACTATGGGAAGCTCAAGAACCACACTGGAAAGTTTCTAAGAATGGTAGAAAAGTGGCAATGCATGGTCTTCACGTGCCATTATCACTAGCAGCGCGTGAGCTCATGCGCCATCATGTCTTAAAAGGAAAATTATAGTGGATATGGGATGGCTTCCTTACTTTTTCCCTTGTACATGGTGTAAATAATCATTACATGCTTGGAACAACCCTCCAAATCTAGAAAAACCCCAAACATAATTGAGACTCAAATAAATAACTTTAATATAAAATTAGACAAATATTAACTAGCATATATTTTTAACTTCTTAGAAATACAAATAGACAGATAGAACGTTTAAAAACTAAAACAAACATAATTTTTTTTAGAAAACTCTAATGCGTGTTTGGTTAGACAATATGAATCACATTCTTAACTTGAAAACCACAATTGATAAACTTATTTTCCTATACAATGAGCTAATAGAACATCATCATGAACTTCATCCATTTATATTGTCAATCTAAATTTAAATAGCTCAACATCAATAGAACCATTAGAGGACATTCCTGTGTTATTTACCTATACATAAATTGGTAAACAAAATCATTACTTCTTTAAGTCTAGAAAATAGGATTTCTCCCATCATTATATGTAAAAGATTGTTTATATCTTTGTTATTATGTGATTTATGTGATTTTTATCGAACAATTATCTCAACATAAAAACTTAAGTTATTGAATATAGTTTTAGTATATGATTTATATTATTTTTCTAACATACTTTTTCAATAAAAGTTTATTGATCTTGAAAATTAAACAAATTTATCATTACCCGTGCTTAAATTTAATTTTAATTACAAAGATATAGGTTGTAAGATTTGATCATTTAGTTACAAAAATTCTAGTATCATATCAAAAACATTATCTTAATTTAAAATTTTAAATTATTAAATGAGATGATAATATAATTTATATTATTTTATATCAATTTTCAATAACAAAAAAAATCATTTTTTAAGAATCTCTTTATTGTTGCCTTGTCCTATCTTTAGATTGAGGCAATAATCGATGATTTCCCTTATACATCATTGGAACTTGATTAGATCTTTGAAAGTAAATTACCAGATGGACTAATAACAACTCCTTGCATCCTATGCCATTCAAATGTTGAATGGTTAAAACAGAATTGTGATGTTATCTTTAGTATTAAATTGTTTTTAATTTGAAAATATGTTAAAAAAACAAATTAAAAAGATTATTTTTAATATCAATAGGTAATTAAAAATCACAAAAAATAATTTAAAAACAAAAAAAAAATTCACAATGCCAAACAAGAAAAAATAATTTACAGATACAAAAAATAAATCCCAATACCAAACGAGAAAAAACCATTTGGCAATGGAGTCCTTGATAAATGAAGAACACAAATTTTACTTCACATCACAACCATTGAGTGACAGTAAACCTTTTTCTAAAAAAAAAATTATAAACATTCATCTAATCCTAATCGAAAAAATTACGTACATTTATCCAATCCTAATCGAAAAAATTACGCCACCAAATGAAACACTCGCTAAAACAGAAGCTAAAACGCTCGCCAGTTATCAGAACTTCCCTTCGGAGTTTCACTCTCTAGTGATGTCCTAAATGGTCCACTTGAGCCAAATGGATCCGTATCATCAAATGATGAGAACCCATGGCTATTATCAAAGTCTTTAGAGCCACGAACAGAATCAAACCTTGCTAGGGAATTGTCAGATGCTTGGAAGAACCCACTGTCATGGGCATTAAATGAATCCATCTTTGAGAATCCATGACTATGATCAGTATCTCTAGATTCTCCAAATGAACTGAAACTTGATGAGAACCCATGACCAGGATCAGACTCTTTGAAGGAATCAAACCTCCAGAACCCATGATTCTGATCAGACTCTCTGAATGAGTCAAACCTCGAAAACCCATGACTTCGATTAGAGTCTCCAAATTCTCTAAAGGAATCAAACCTTGATGGGAATCCATAACTTTGATCCGAGTCCTTAGTGCTCTGCATGGAATCAAATCTTAAAAGAGAATGGCGAGGAGATTGAAATAATCCACCATCATGCATGTTAAATGAATCAAACCTAGAGAAGCTGTCAAAAGGGTGGTCCTCTGAACCTTCACTAAACCTTCGTGGAGAGTTCCCTAAATTGTATGCTGGGGTGCTTGGGATAGAATCTGCAAATGAAAATGGACTCTTTCCTGTGTTATAGGCAGGGGTACTTGGAACAGAATCTGCAAACGCATTCTGTGGGTTATATGCAGGGGTGCTTGGAACAGAATCTGCAAAAGCATACGAGCTGTTCCCCTGGTTATGAGCCAGGGTGCTTGGAATAGAATCAAACATAAACTGGCCCTTCCCTGGGAACATGTTATCTCCATGTGAGGACCCTGTTTTTATTGGATTTAAACCAAATTCACCAATGCTGAAATCCATTTCCTGCAAGAACAATATTAGATCAATCCAATCAGTTTTCTGAACAAGGCAAGAAAGAAGAAAAGGTACAGAAAGAGATTAAACAGTTCCAGTGCCAAACCAACCACCACTCAGTTCCCACAATCAAAACTATAGATTTCAATTTCATGCAAAGTAATAGAATTGCCTAAATAAACATAAATAAAGTTCATAATAAAGCGTGTGAAAATGTATGTCACGCATAAAAGCACACCAATCCCTTCCTTCGACTTTAAACAACTTCCACAATTCTTAAGCACCAAGAAATCCTATTGCCAACATCAAATAGAAAGCATAAGACCCAAGTTTCCATACCTTGCCACTGACAGAATTGAAGCCCCAGGCTGATTCTGTATCATAATGTGTGTCATCAAATGTACCCCAGCCAGGTTCAACAATTATGTCACCAGAATGCAGAGATTCAGTACCACCCACATCACTGCGCAAGTGTACCAGTAAGCTTAAACATCCAAATGAAGCATTAAAAGCAGAGCACATAAAGCAGGACAGACTCATTTGAACTGTCATGCCATGCCAACAACTTTTTTTTTTGGTAAAACTTAACTTCGAGGGACGGACAGCAATATATATTGTTGCAAAGATAAAAAATTGAACCATACGTTTGGATCTCTCTAGCACGGGGTGAATTCTCTGCACCACTTTCTTTAAATGGGGAGTCTCGGAATTCACTGGATTGGTGGCTCTCTGTTGTACTCCTTCTGACAGGACTGTAAGGAGGACATTTTAGAGTGCCATTCTCATGTTGATGATCCAACTAATCTTTCTCAGAATTTGATTTGCTTGGCCTTGAAACCTTTTCTGACTTCGCACCTGAATCCTTATCTGTGGAAGTTGTTTCTTTTGGAACTGAAGTTTTTGGTTTTGGAGAAGCTACAACATTTCATACATCCAAGGTGAGCTCTTTGACAAATGTGAATCCTGAAAGTCACAATTAACAATGTTCGTAAGAGCTTTAATGAGGTTGAGACTTAATGCTGAAAAGAAAGCATCATGTACCCAAGTGAAAAGGAACTCCAATCCCTCCAGAGCAAAATCAAAGTCAACTAAATCCAACAAACAATTATTTAGCATACCTTCGTTGTCAAACTTGTCCCAACGTTCATCCCAATCAGCTGCAGCTTCCTGGATTCCACGTTGCCAGCCTAAAGAAAGATCAAGAGGAAGAGAGTAAGTAATGATCCTGATGTAGAAAGAAAAGGTAAAGATGCGAGGTAGCCGGTGAAGGAAAATACAGCATGATCCTTTGAAATGGATAAAAAATTGCAGGTCTGAAATTTGAAACATTTTGGGGGCATTGGAAATGCAGTTAACACCAAAATAATAAAAAGTTCGTGGTTCATAAGAGATACAACATGGTGTATTTTTCCTACTGAAACACAAGAAGAAAGAAGAGTGGCTTAATTGTCATAGCTCAATTGTTTTTCGCATACAAGTAACAGAACAAGCCAAATTGAAGTAAAACAACCATCTAAATGGGCCAAATATTTTCAAGATTAGACAGGCAATATAAAACCAAAGAGGGTTGATAACATCATGGAGATACCAAATGGAAGTTCCACCAGTGAGATTGGTTTAGAACGCAATCCATATAGTTTACAGCATTCATTCACAGTTTACTAGTTCCTCAAGACTCGATTGGATATTCTCAGCATGCTCCTGCAAAATCCAGTAAAAAAGGCCTTACACACAAGTTTCATACTATCTCCAGAAACTAATGGTTATTACAGTGTACCTTCACCACGCCATCAGCAGCTCCCCCTTCTTCCATTTTAACAATTGACCGATATAAATCCATTTTTTTCTCCTGCAGTTATCAAGGACAATATAAGTTTGTTTGATATCCAAAAAAGTGTACATAAAAGAAAGAGATAAGCATGGATAAAACTCACCACAAGTTCCTAAATTACCTGAATATCATGAAATGTAGCCTCTTCAATGGTTAGTTTGGAGGCAACATCTCCAGTCTGCTTGTATTTTTCTTCATACTTCTTTCCTAATGTCTCAACCTGAAACACACAAGTTGCTCCTGTTAGTTCAATAAGCAATAGATATTACATGGACAATACAAGCAAATCATGCAAGAAAGAGAGGTACCTCATGCTTATCAGTAGATACCCTTGCTGTGACCTCGTTAAGTCGATTGTCACATCGACTTTTATATAAAATCTGATGCCAAATAACAGAAGAATGGCAATAGGAATATCAGCAAACACATATTTTCATGCTCTCGACCTCAACCACTCAAAGACAAAGTAGACAGGTTTAAATTAGGCGGAATACCTTCATGCATTTTCTTAAACCAATTCTTGCATGTTAGTTAACTGGGACAGGATCAGCTGCCTAAAGAAACTGTCCAAGTTTTCTTTCACTCCATTACTATGTTTAAATTGTTTTATGGTTCAATGGAAGGTGCCCAAAGGGACTTGGGCTACCCAAATGGGGCTATTTCCCCCACCCCACCCCTCTTCACAGTTTGAACCTAGGACCTTCTAGTGGAAAACCCAAGAATAAACCTAGGACCTTTTATAGTATGTTTACTATAAAAAAAAAAAAGGGAGCTGAACAATTCTTTTCTTTACTTTTATCAGTATAGTCAGTCCAGTTTGAATTTATTTGTTTTTTTTTTTTACTTAAACCACAAATCATAATAAGGCATTTGATGCCACTGACTCATACCTTTTGGTTTTGAGCTCTTAGTATATTCATGACCTTGAGATAATTCAAGCTATAGTTTGTGCATTTTTGAGATATCCAATAGCAAATAAAATGATGAAACGAGCTTTCATCCAGAACTTAAGCACAATGAGTCAGGCACAATTAGTTTATGCATATATAATACATCCAGTAAAAAAAGAATGATTTGAGGAGCTTGCATCCAAAACCAAAATCAATAGTCCAAACATAGCAGACAAGATACAGCTAAAACAGTTCAACTTGAATACTTCAAAGCAATTTTTACATAATAGCAAAGGACATCATATGTAAAAGACATTGACTCTCACAAAGGGAAAAAGAAATTGCGAGCGTACTTACAAGTTCCTGCATCTTGACATGATAAAACTCAATCTTTTGTCTAGAATCTAATATTTCCTTTTCTAGTTCTTCTACCTGCACTCAGAGATAAGCAAGAAGATTTTTGTTTTTAATCCCATTCATAGAAAACCTAGAAAATCTGTAAACACAAAAACACCTCACATATACTTTATCTTCATTCTATAACTTGATGCAACTCAAAGCTTTTTAATGGCAAATGAAAACAAATTTCTCTCACTTTAACATAATAATATATGAATACCACATCGACCACACAAAATTAACACTCCCATATGATGAGCACACAAGAAGAATAAGAAATACCTTTTTATTGGCCTGAGATGCCTCTTGGAACTTTGAGTTGAGAGCATCCTGCTCCTCTTGGTTGAGTTGATTCGTGAGATGTTTTTCAAGCACAAGAACATTGGGCTTTTGTTGCGTGGGATGTTTTTCATCAGCATGAGGAGCAGCAGGTGGCCTTGGTGGCCTAGCAGCAGCAGGTGATGGTCGTGCAACTGTCACAACTTCTTGTTGTTGCAAACCTTTGAGATTTGTTTTTCCACTTAAAAAGAATGCAAGAGGAAAAAACTAATAATGAAAGCCTATGGCATGAAAAGGAAGAATATACCAGAAGCAGGTCCCCAAGTTCCACTGCCATATGAAGTTGCAGGGTGACTTGTGGCAGACAACAGAGTCTCATCGGACATGATAGTGGTTGGAAGTGTTGAAGGAAGAGGACGATTTTCTCTATAACGCTCCATCAAATAGAGAGCAGTGCAGAACTCCCTCAAAGAAAGCATGCTGTCATTATCTTGGTCAGATAAATCCCAAACTTTTTTCAACGCCTCTGAAATATCAAGAGTACAGTAAATTAATGAAATGTTAGCCTTTGAAGAAATTCACAAACTCAAAACTGTCACATTTTGAGGAAACTAAATATAAAGAAAGAAAGTCGCCACACATTATGAAAAGAAAGGAATATGATATAGAAGAAATGTCAAGAAAAGTAAACCATACTTGAATACTTAATTGTGTGCCTCAACTATTTACCAGACACTTGCGATAGCAATCTGATCAATCCATGAAATAACATTTCTAGCAACCCAATTATTTGATAATATATTATAGGGGATAACACATCTCTGTCCTCCAGCATATTCTTCAGAAAAACCCTTTCATCCTACCACATAATATGAATTTCTAAAAAGGCAAGAAATACAATTGACTTACATAATAAATCTTAAGCTAACAGCATACTGTTGTAGGTTGTGCTTTCACTGTTCATCTTAGATTATCTTAAGAGTTCACGTCAAAACTGCACAGTTTAAGCAGGATTATTAAAAGGAAACAAGTCTAGCAGTCTACCTCTTGGTAGCCTCCAGCTTAAGAAAAGGTTACATGCCTGTTCCCCAATAAGCTTCCCATCTCTATCTGTGTCAACTTGCACAAACAATTTTGTGTACTTTTGAATATCAGATTGAGTCATCCTCGGCCATGGAGGCTGGGATTGACTGAGAGATGCATTGCTAGATCCAGAAGGAAAACCAGTTGAAGGAGCAGAGGTGACACTTTGAGGTGGAACCTGCTGGTTTGGTCTTGCTGTTGATTGACCACCCGCAAGCAGCTGAGAAAAAGTACTCTGCAAAGAATCCAGGGAACTTGAATTAAGTGAAAGTTGGGATCCGACAGAAGATGGAACAATAGCTGACAAGACAGGTACGCTGCTTGTAGAAGGTGCAGCTGATAAGGAACTCTGCTTTGCTTGAGCAGGAGTTGCAGAGAATACATCGCCAAAATGCGAGTCTGAAGCAAAACCATTCCCAGAAACAACCACTGATTTGAAATCCTTAGTTGCAGGTTGGTTGGATGTGATGGCTGCTTCTAGTGGTTTACAAGTAGGGGCTGCCATCTGCCCAGCAGAAACCTGTGGTCTAGGTTGAACAGAGGGCGTAAAACCAGGTGCACTGAGCCCAAATCCATCCTGAGTTGTAGTAGGACTAGTCCCTCTACTAGGAGCTCGTGAAGTCAGGCCACCAGCACTTCCACCAAGCCAATCTGTTGAGATATTTGAATTCAGAGGCCAAGGAGCAGCCATGGTACCTCCCCTGGGCATACCTTGACTTACAAGAATTGTGGATGGGAAGCAGAAATAGGAGGCATGGCTTGGGGTTGGGGTCTGGGTTGCCTCATAACTTGGCCTTGCTGGGATGGAAAATACTGCAGGTTTGTGACTGCATTTCCAGGCACTTGTGGTGGTCTGATGTCAACATTTGTTGATGCTGCTGACATAGTGCCAGCCAGCTGGGGAGCAGGTGCTGATGCTTTAGGAGCAGGAGCTGATGCTTTAGGAGCAGGAGTTGCTGCTAGGTTAACTTGAGGAGCAGGAATTTTAGCTGAAGCAGGACCATATAATGCTGCCTTCACTATTTCTGGGGTCAACTCTCGCTTACTCTGTGCCACAGTAACAAGTAAGCCACAGTAACAAGTTTAAGTGCATTATAGAACTCTTGTAGACCGAGGTAGCCTGCTTTCCTCTGGTCAGCATGCATCCACACCTGCACAGAGCATAAGTGAATCACACACACTCAGTTTAACAAAACATTATTTGAGACCCCAATATGAAGGGACTCCGAGGGGAAAAAAAAGTTGAATATTCACATGGAAAACCATTCCAAAAAAAGTGGGAACATTTAAATTCTTACACACACATGCACAGGCAAAAGTGCACACATAGTACAGAGGTTTCCAGTCTTTTAACAGCAGAACCCGTTCTTCCCTCTGTCATATGCCTAACAACAAATCAAAAAGTTTTCTTCCACATTTAAAATGCATCATTAACATAAAATTTAGAAACTAATTCAACTCAATCTCAAGTAGAATGTAGCCCATACAGAAAGAATATAGTTAATACACCAACCACAAGATTAAGTACAAAACTTCACATGCTATGATTGAACCAACAAAAACCCACCAAACCTGCCACTACCCATTTATTGCACAATCCTACAGAAAAAAAAAACCTCCACTTTATATTCAAACACCAAAATGCAATTCACAAACTGAACACAACATTTTCAACAAGCTACAAACCTCCAAATGTCTAGCATAACGACATTTTTTACTTCTAGAATCAACTAAAAATCCTCCATTCACGTAGTATTCATCAACTTCTCTCTCAAAGACACCAGACCTAAAAATTGAAAACTACACATCTTCAATTCTTTACATGGTCTCAACCCAGTTAGCAAAATTTACTAATAATAAGAATATACAGCAAACATTTCTTATTAGTTATGCAAACATGCATACATTTGTTTTCTGCCTTTTGATGGCAGAACCAGTTCTTTTTACTGCATTACCTAATAGCAAATCAAAAGGTTTTCTTCTAGAGACTTAACATCCATTATCAACATGAACATTAGGACCCAAGCAAGCTCAATCAGTAGTAGAACATAGCACAAGAAGAAACATAGTTAATACATCAACAGCGAGATAAAGAGTACAAAACTCAGCACGCTATGAGCAAATCCACCAAACTCAGCACAACTACCCATTTCTCAGAACCCAACAAATAAAAACCTCCATTTTAAATTCAAAACTCTATCGTACTACCTGAAGTTAAACTCTTTCTACTTCTAGAATCAACTAAAAACCTGTAGTAATTCATCAACTTCTCTCTCAAAAACTAGGCATCGTCAATTTTTTCGATGATCTCAACAAGACAGTAGCAACAATAATAATAATAATAATTCACCATTGCAAACATGACTTACTGATTTTATCATTATCCAAAATCAAAATTTCTGTCTTAACTAACCTCAAAAATTCAAATAACCTAATCTTTTATAACCCTAGCTGCAGCAAACATCATAACAGTTAGTTCTACATCGAAATTAACATATATAAGTAACAAATCCAAAAACAATGATGAGAAACAGTGGATTGCGAGGAACCTGAGCAAGGACGTGCTTAGGCAAACCGGAACCTTGAAAGAAACCGACGGCTTCAGCACCACTGATCTGACCATCACCGTCTAAATCTGCTCTTCTGAAAAACGAATCGAATAGATCCGTATTATTCGAGTTTGTCATTTCCGAATTCAATTAATTTTTTTCCGGCAGCAGGATTTGCTGGCGGTCTTACGATTCGGAAATTTTCATAAAAAGGAGTTATTCATATGAAAAGGATCGAAGCCCTGATGAGAGAAAGAGAGGTGTAAAAAATAAAAACAAAAGAAAAGGAAATTATGGGCCAACTATTGATTGCGGGGCAGAGGTTTATTGCTTGGCCACAAAGACTGTGTCGTTTCGGTTTTGGATGGGATGGGGCGGGGGACAAATTTACTTTAGGGAATCGTCTGTCTCACCTAGTTACGGTCAAGATGATAATATTCAAATTTTTACTGCGGTTGGCGTTTTTGTTTTATTACGAAGGAAAAAAAAACTTCAAATTCAATAGCGAGCGAGGTTTTTACTCATGGTAGTTTAGAATTGTGTTGTAAATGGTTTTTAAGATGTTAAAAAAAATTGTTTAAAATTATTTTATTATTATTGTTTTGAAGTTTTGTTTTTAAAAAAATATTATTTTAATATATTTTTAAGTAAAAAAATATTTTAAAAAACAATTATTATCATATTTATAAATACCTGTAAAATTACTCGGCACCAACTAGCTTAAGTTCTTTAGGGCTAAAATTGTATCATTTTTTTCTTATCATCTTAAATTTACATCTATGAGTCAAAATAATATACAAATAATATTATTATATATATAAAAAAAATCATTTTATTGGTAGGAAATTATATGTTTAATTTTTTTCATCTCTCTTTTTTTATTATTATTAACGTGGGTGTCAGAGCCAGTTTGCGCGCACCTCGACTAATCCCACGAGTCCTGAAGTTAACAACCATGCAAGCCTCCAGCGGCCTTAAGAAAACTTGAACTCGTGACCATTGAGGAGCAAACTCAAGACCTGACTAGTTGAGCTACCCCTCAAGGTATTTCCTCTCTCTCTCTCTTAAATCATTAGGTGATGAAGAACATAAATTCATAATGGTGTTAAATCTCAATTACTTATTATACTTAGGTTTTTTCTTTTTTTGGAATTATGACCTAAATGAAAGTTGGCCAAAATTTAATATTTTTTTGTTTAAAGTTAATTTTTTATATTTTTAGATCATTTTGATATGTTGATATTCAAAAATAAATAAATAAAATATTTTGAAGTATTTCTAAGTGAAAAACACTTTGAAAATTAACTATTACTATGCTCTCAAACATTCCCTTAGTATGCTTAATAAAAATTAAAATGATTCCAAACAAAAAGGCAAACGGTACAACCCCAAAAACATAGGATTATGATAAGCATATTAAAGCTATCATACTAAAACTATCTTTTGAATATTTCTTCTTGTTGGTTAATGGGTTATGCCTGATTCGCCCATGAAGGATGGGTCTGGTTCAAGTATTTATAGGAGTTTTATAAAGAGACATAACCCATATAAAAAGGTAAGTTTTCATTGTTGAAAGAATAAAATTCTTTCTTTCTCTCTCTCATATTATACATTTTGAGTTGAAAGAATGCTTCCGTTGAGTCTTGGATTTACAAAACTTTATTTAATATATTGTTATTCAAATTTAATGAAGTAATTTGATTACGATTTTGTCTTTTTTGTCATTAAGTAGAAAGACTCTTCTGCCAAATAAATGGTAGTTGTGTAACTGTCATTTGTTAATTAATTAAAAAGAAAAAATTTACCAATTAATCATGTGAATTGGTAACTGACATTTTATGGTGTTGGCTATGGGACACCTACTATGGGGTAATTTCAATTAGTTCTCGTAGTCAATTGGAAACTGCTATTTGGCAGTTAAAAAAACATGACAACACTTCTGGTTTGACATATGTGTAATTGCCATCTAACAGTTGAATGAACAAAAAAAATATTAACAGTCATGCTCTGTCTGGTCCTAAAGTAAGAGAATGGATTAATGCTATGGAAGAAGAAATGGAGTCGATGAAAACTAATCAAGTTTGGGACTTATTGATTTGCCGTCAAGACAAGATCCATTAGAAATAAATAGGTTCTTAAAATTAAATGTAAGGCGAATGGGTCAGTAGAACGTTATAAGGCTCGATTAGTAGCGAAAGGTTACATTCAAGAAGGGGGAATTGATTATGAAGATACATTCTCACCAGTTGTGAAAATTACTTCAGTTCGCCTTATTTTAGCTATTGTCGCACATATAGACCTAGAGTTATACCAAATGAACGTTAGAACTACATTTCTTAATGGAGAACTAAATGAGGAGATCTGTATGGATCAGCCTTTAAAATTCGAGACTAAATGACAAGAACACAAAGTTTGCAAGCTTAAAAGATCCATATATTGTTTTAAGTAAGTTTCTAGATAATGAAACGTTAAGTTTCATTAAGTTATCCTTAAGAATGGTTTTACAATGATGGGAAAAAACCATTGCATTTATTTAAAATGTTCTAATAATAGTTTTATAATATTGTTCTTATATGTTGATCACATCTTAATAGCTGGAAATAACAAAGAGATAATTGATACTACTAAAAGATGGTTATCATCAAACTTTGAAATAAAAGACATGGGTGAGGCCAACTATATTCTTGGTGTAAAAATCATAAGAGATCGCGCTAAAAGGTTTTTGGGTTTAAATCAAGAGACTTACATCAAAAGGATGTTAGAGCGTTATCACATGCAAGATAGCAACCTTGTTGATAAAAACTTGAGCTTGAGTCGTGATATATGCCCCAAGACTTTAGAAGAAAAAGGAAAAAATGTCCAGAGTACCTTATGTTAATGTCGTCGGTAGTTTGATATATGCAATGATGTGCACATATCCTGAGATATGTTATGCCATTGGATTGGTTAGCCGATATCAATTAAACCTTGGTAAAAAATATTGAATGACAGTCAAAAGGATTCTATGATATTTGAAAGGAACTTCAAATTACATGATATGTTACCTAGGAAAGAAAGACTTACGATTGGTTGGTTACTTTGAAGCTGATTGGAGAGGAGATGTCGACCAATCTAAATCAACTTCGAGATATGCTTTCTTGCTTAATGATAGTGCAATACTATGGAGGAGCTAGAAACAATCCTACATAGTCTTATCTACTATGGAGGCTAAGTATGTAGCTTGTTCCGCAGCAACACAAGATGTTGTTTGGTTAAAAAAATTCCTGTATCATTTAAAAATTATCAAATCAGCATCAGATCCAATGATAATTTACTATGATAACACTACCACAGTAGTTGTGGTCAAAGATCCAAAATACCATGGAAAGACTAAACATATCAAGATGAGATATCACCACATTAGAGAAGCAATTACTAAACATGATATGATCCTAAAACACATTTCTACAAATTCAATGATTGTAGATCCACTCATAAAACCAATAGCAATGGATGTATTTATTAGACATGTGAGATCCCTTAGTCTTTGTATAATGTAATTAGTAATATAACTAGTTTTTAGGATCATACAAAGGCTTACAGTGATTGAATAATGAATAAATGCCATTAGAATATCATTTTATTAATTATTTTTTATGAAATATATTAATTATCATATGGTACAATTTGTTAAAGTATGTCGATAAACATAGATTGACTCACTCACACGAGCAATCACCTTTAACACTTGTAAGGTGAATAAAGATGATACTAATTGAGTTTTAATGCTCAATAAGCAACTTGAGTGCAGTGGGAGCAATTTGAACTCAAAGTATTTATTAAAATGTCACCTTGGTTAGGACCAAGATGAGGTTCTTAAATAAAAGAATCGACATGAATGAATTCTTATTATTCATGTGTCTATTATGATTGAAGTCGAGTATGAAATTATTCATCTGCCACTAATGATAATGAGCAAATGAGAATTTCTGATTTGAAGTCTATGTTTTTAGCAACAAGACTAAGACTCATATGATGTATTACCTCTAACAAGGAGAGCAACGACATACACTTTTTGTCTTCAGAAAAAAGAAAAGAGTAAGCTCTACTATAACATGTATTTCACACTACATGCATTAACGACCACTACATATATAGAGAATGGATCCATGTTTCTTTATTATGTAAGTCCTAGAGATCATATCTAAGTTCTTAAAATTTTACCCTTTGTGACTTTTGACTGTATCAAGAGGTAGTGTATAAATGATCGCTACTTTAGGAGTATATCTTATGGTCATTGAATAATTCGAGTTAAAGAAATACTTTTAAAAAAGCAAGTTAATTCAAATTTGATTGATATGGGTGCAAAAAAAAAGTAATTTTAATTCTACACCTGTTAATTGTATTCATTGGTCGAGATCATATCATTTGAATAAATTTATATGATTTAGAATACTTGTAATTGTAAGGATGAATTGAGTATGAAATCCTTAAGGGATTGAATTATATGAAGTCATGTGTGACTAAAAATGCTTAGGGTATATTAGTACACTTTAAGGAATAATTAATTATGAGGTTGATGTCTTCTATATGACCTATATTAAGTTTATATATTGGAGCTCCTTTCACTGTGTGCTTCAGGTTGCACGGTCCATTCGTCAAGTATGAAATTCATGTGCAAATTTAAAATATAATGTATTAGATAGATTCAGTCCTTCATGGGCGAGTGAGAGATGTTTGTTACTGGGTTAGGTCTAGTCCACCCATGAGGGATGAGCTTGATTCAAGTATTTAGAGGAGTTACTAAAGGAAGTAACCACTTCCTCTACTTTTATATATAAGAATATAATTCTCTCTTTCTTTTCTCTAATCTTGGACTCTCTACATTAACTTAACAAGATTTACAAAGACATTTATATGGTTGAATATTACTCTAGTTCTAGTAATTGAAATAACACTAAAATAATTAACCAGAGATAAAAAATCAAATTCTCAGTTTACAAATAAATTCTTTTGAATTCTACACTTCTCTACAGTAATAATAATTATAATATCAATAACTACAAATTAGAATGCAGAAGCATGCTATTTCCTATTCTTTTCTTTTGGTAGCAATATATTTTTTTGGCATATCGAAGATCTATGTTACATTTTTTTAAATAAAAATAAAACGAAAACCCAGGGCACTATAAATAATTAGGGAGGGGAGGAATAAGAATAGGACAGAAGGCAGTTGGGTAAAGGGTAATCAACCATGAAAAAACCGATCCAAGAAATGTGATCAGTCCAACCCATCTAAACCCAAAAAAAACCCCACCCCACCTAATAAATAGGCAATCACGCATAAGCAAAGTGTACGTGTGTATATTAAAAAAAAGGCTAAAAAAGGAAATTCAAATCCCCACTTTAAAAAGCCCTATTTACAAATGCCCAAGCATTTTAAAATGACTTGAGGAACTGGAGAGGCGAAAGGGGAAGTCCCTCTTGTTTCAATCAAAGCTTCGAAGCAATATATTATCGCTTTTGTTTTTTAAATCAAGGTTAGTTTGATTAACCTTTTCTATTCTTTGATTGAAACGATGTCGTGTTCATCGCCGTCGGGATCAGAGGAGGATGACGAAGGAATCGATTCATACCGTAAAGGAGGTTATCATGCGGTGAGGGTAGGGGATCAGTTTTCTGGTGGCCGTTATATTGCCCAGAGAAAGCTTGGGTGGGGCCAGTTTTCTATTGTTTGGCTTGCTTACGATACTCGATCATCTGTATGTTTGGATCTGTTTCTTTTTCTTTTTTCTTTTCTTCTTAAATTTAAATCATATGATATTTTCAAGTTTAATGAAAAATTGATTAATTATTGATCAGTAAAGCTTACTGGATCATCATTAATTAATTACAGTTATTGCACCTTTTCTTTTAATGAAGAAATGTTTAATTATTGATCATCAATAGTTAATGATAGTTATCGCAATTTTTTATTTTGATGAAGAAATGTTTAATTGATGAATTTACAGTAAGAAATGTTTATTTATCCTTTTTTTTTCGTTTTTTCTTCTTTTAGGAAATGTTTGTTTTTCTATATGTCGTTACTTTTTTTTTTTAATTAAATACTGGTTTTGGATGTGTTTTGTTTTATGAGATCAATGAGGCCGTTATTTGTTGTTTTGATGCTAGTTATTTCTTGATACGAAGGGTCGTTGTAGTTTAATCTAGTTTTTGAAAAATACGATACAGTGTAATACATATTTTAGGAGGTGGGTTTATGCGGCAATCATGGAGGAATTAACCTAGTGAAACGGTGTTTCTGGTTGAAGTCTCGGTTTGTCTAGGTTAGCCGTTTGTGCGCGCGCGCGCACCCACCCTTGTGTGCGTGCATAAGTATGCGCAATAGTTGGAATAGTTCTTCAACCTTTTCTCTTCTTTTACCTGTCGTAGCTTGATTTGAGATTCTGTTGATTTTTCCTTCTTATTTTGTTCTATCTTATTTAATTCTTTTTTTTTCCAGAAATATGTTGCTCTTAAGATCCAGAAAAGTGCTGCACAATTTGCTCAAGCTGCGCTTCATGAGATTGAACTCCTTTCAGCTGTAGCTAATAGTGACCCCTCAAATTCAAAGTGTGTTGTGCAACTGATTGACCACTTCAAGCATGCAGGGCCAAATGGGCAGCATCAGTGCATGGTCCTTGAATTTCTTGGTGACAGTTTGCTCAGGTTAATCAGGCATAATCATTACAAAGGTCTTCAATTAGAAAAAGTTAGAGAGATCTGTAAATGCATTTTGACAGGTTTGGATTACTTGCATAGAGAACTTGGTATAATCCACACTGACCTAAAACCCGAAAATATTCTTCTCTTTTCCACCATTGATCCTGCCAAGGATCCAATTAGGTCTGGGATCAAACCAATCCTGGAAAGGCCTGAGGGTAACCTTAACGGTGGTTCA
This sequence comes from Populus nigra, assembly GCF_951802175.1. Taxonomy (NCBI): domain Eukaryota; kingdom Viridiplantae; phylum Streptophyta; class Magnoliopsida; order Malpighiales; family Salicaceae; genus Populus; species Populus nigra. Next base: position 7,895,228 of record NC_084865.1, read on the forward strand.
ACTATGAATCTCATCGAGAAGAAGTTGAAAAGGAGGGCAAAGAGGGCAGTTGCTAATATATCAGGAAGAAGAGATTCGATGGGAGGAGCCATGCAAAAGTCTGAGAGATCTCTTGATGGGGTTGATGTGAGGTGCAAGGTTGTTGATTTCGGGAATGCGTGCTGGGCCGTTAAGCAGTTTGCCAAAGAAATTCAAACCAGACAGTATAGAGCTCCTGAAGTCATACTGCAATCCGGGTATTCCTTCTCTGTTGACATGTGGTCTTTTGCTTGTACGGCATTTGAGCTTGCTACTGGGGATATGTTGTTTGCTCCCAAGGATGGACAAGGCTATAGCGAAGACGAGGTAGGCTGTTTTTTTCTGGATTTTAGCATTGTCAGAAATTGGAATTATTATTAGGATAACCCACACTGAATTCTAAAGTTTAAATAAAATTTGCGCATGATATGCTGTATTTGAAGAGAGGATAGAAAATATTAATATAGTGAAATTATAGGGAAAATGGTGGAAGAAATAAATGCAAGCTGGTTTCGGTGTAGAGGTTATTAATGTGATTATAGCAATCAAGCTCCCCTTACCTATAGCGGAGGTGATGTAGAGAGGAAGGGCAGCCCGCGTAACCCTTCAAGGTATGAGAGGAAACCAGGGGGGGCCTCTCATACTAAAGAAGAGTAGAGAGGGGACTCCTTAACTGCAATTCAAGGGATAACTTAAAGCAATTCGAACTACTTCAGGGGTTCTTTTCGAATTGCATAAGTGACCATTGAACCTTACTGAGCCTAGTTCCCCTGTACTACGGGAATGGTGCCTCAGCTAACTCACATAAGCGATTTCTCAAGCAGTAACCAGTAACTCAATAAGACAAGACAGCAATGGTTGCTTGGTATGAATAAGGGATTCATGTGGCGGGGTGGGACTTCGACTTTTAGAGGAGATCCCACCTGTTTCTCCTTCCTTCATACTTAGGCGTGAAGATAAATAAAGATGGGGAGTGGTGACCCCTAGAAAACTTTATTTAAGCTTCACACACTATACCTAAACTCGATGCAGGCTCCAAACGGTATAAATATAGGTCAAGGGGCCAATCAGAAGCTTTTAGCTCTCGATTGGTAAGCTATTAGTGAGAACGCAGATTAGCTACAGTAGCAGCAGAGAAAGAAGCCCTTCGGGAGCTTAGCTACATACGCAATGAGAGAGGTTTGCCTCTCTTACCGTTGTTTAGCTGCAGGGAAAAGAGACTCGTAACCTCAGAAATAAGGCATAAGGAGAGGTTAAGAAAAGGCTCTTATCGAGAGAGCCTCTCCTTAACCCTTGCTAGCATACCAGGCTGATTTTGGATGTCTGTCCTTGATTGCCAATTACCTGTAATCACATTTGGCTCTATGAATAAAAACATGCAGTGTTTTATTCATTCACAACTCACCACGTAAATGTTTAAGCCATCACTTGGTTTAAAATGCAGACTTTTTGTTTCTTAGATATATGTGGGAGTACTGTGTCTCGTAATCTGTTTATTTTATATGCTAATGGAACTGTTTTTTACAATGGTTTCAGGATCACCTTGCTCTAATGATGGAACTCCTTGGAAAGATGCCAAGAAAGGTAGGCGTGTATTTCCTCAACAGCCTCCTACAATTTTCTAATCACCCCATATTCATTTGTTTCGTAATTGCAATGCGAACAGATAGCTATTGGAGGAGCTTTATCCAAGGATTATTTTGACAGGCATGGGGATCTAAAGAGGATTCGGAGACTGAAATTTTGGCCACTTGATCGCTTGCTGGTTGAAAAATACAAGTTCCCAGAAACTGATGCTCAGGAGATTGCGGAATTTCTGTGTCCCCTTCTCGATTTCACACCAGAGAACCGACCCACTGCTCAGCAGTGCCTGCAACACCCATGGTTCAATATCAAAATTTCACAGAATGAGATGACAAGTGAATCTAACGTGGAAAAGTTGGGTGTTGGAGTGAGCAATTTGAAGGTGAGTAAGTGAAGAAGGGGTCAAAGGTACTCTCACAATTTTCAAGTACCTCCCTCCGCCTGGTTAATATTGATTGTTATTTTGGTTTGTTACATTTTCAATAAGATTTAATATTTTTTTCCGTTACTAATTAACTACAATGTAAATTAGCAACTATTATTGTGAGGAAATGACATGAACGAGGGAAATTAACGACAATAACAAACATTGGTGGTCCACACACTATGTTTTCGACATGTAATTGATTTTGACATTAATGTTACTCACCAATGGCTTGCGCACCATAAAGAGAATTGTCCCCCCTGTAAGAACAAAATCAGTTGTAGTTGGATTGCTTTTAGAACTACTTTGATTGTTTTCCTCATTCTGAAATGTAAAATTGAGGAATTAGATCCAAGCTTGCATAAAATTGAGCAGTTTTCCACTCATGGTCTAAACTGAAAGTGTTCATGCCCCTCTGGTCTTTTATTTGATTTCGTTTTACCATCTGGAAACCTTACTTAAAGGATAACTTTGCCTGTGGAATTACAATAACATAATCAAATACAAATGCTAGCAGCAGTGAATAAATGATGATATATATAATCAACATGTTTTTTAATACTGTGGCCACATAGGTTTTATAATTTACATTTGTGGTATTTGGCAGAAAGAATGACATCATCGACATTTGATTATTGACGTTGGTGCAGTAATTGTCATCATCAAATTATTTTCGCCGCCCCAAATACCATTTGCTTTCTGTCTGCCACCAAACTTCCTCTCTCTCGGAAATGACATTCTGCCCTTAATGACTATGAATTCAATGAGTCGATGCCTTTTGTTCTTGGAGTTCGATGGTTTGTAGCCCTTGGAAATTTGGATTTTCAAACTGCGAGTGTCATCATGAAGCCTATATATCCTCTTGGTCAAGATCAAGATGTTTTACAAACTTGTATTTCTCAAGTTCAGTCTATAGAAATGCTGGAAGATGAATTGAGATGTGGAAGTTGCCTGACTCTCCCTCTAGTACAGAGGTCGTGGAAGACCGAGAGAGATGGGTTTTAGAGATGCATTTCCTTAAAACCATTGAGGTAAGGAGTTTAGGAAACCATCTCTAGGGAATAATGCTCTTACATTCTCTTGAAATGCCATGAGCACAACCTTTCTATCCACTGGGTTAAAGGTGGACTTGGAGACATGAAACGAATTAACCGTACGAGATAATTAATTATTAAATTAAAACAAAAACTAATTGATAACTGGATCGTTTTTTTTTTTTCAATTTATCTTAGAATATTAGATTTTATCGATGATTGAATTTCATAATTTATTTTAGTTTATTTTTGATGGAATTTATTGTTCTAAAATTAAAGCAATAATAACACCTAGGATAATTGAATAGATGTTCCATTAATACTAATAAATAATACACTTTTAATTCAATTAAACACAATAACCAATAATATAATTAAAGTGTTTAAAATAAAAGATAAGGGAGAGAAATTGCAAACTTAATTTTTAACAAGATTCGATAAGTCTATATCCACACTTCAGTACCAAATCGTACTTGAGAATTGTATTCATTCACTAATTCAAGTCAAATGATACAAATGTCACTTGATGAATGCATACCAAGCTTTTTTACAACACTTAAAGATGTTCTCTCTACAAGGTTTTCCTACTTTACCAATACCAAGAGTTTTTTTAAAACTCTCAAGGGTTTACAGATATGATTTTATTATCAAGGAATTACTCTCTTAATAAATCTATTATCACACAATTACTCTCTCAATAGAGTGGATTTTAGAATTAAAAATCTAATATATCTCACTAGATAACACTTAATGGTTTGAAAAGTGTTCAAGTGTTGTGAGAATGAGAATGTATACTATTGTGGAAGATTATAAAGGTTTTAATTCACACATATAAGTATGATTAAGGATTAAAGATTTTGAAGTGTTTTTTTTTTCTCTTAAAATATCTTGTATATGATATATGTTTGAATTCTCTACTTGATACTGCAATTAGACAAACTATATGCATGTTTCTAGCAAAAAACTAGTAATTTATAGCCATTATTGTTCCTCTAACAACTAAAATGGTCAACCGATTCAGATTGGCCAAGACAATCAATTGATTAGTTTCTGCAAAATTTTCAGGTGTTCATCACAGATAAATAAGCGGTCGACCGATTCATTTGATATTTACCAAATGGGTGATCAATTCATGTAGAATTTTAATTTTGACAGTTTTAATCTTGATGAATTCTTAGAACCACTTTATCAATTCTTTTAAATGCATGCAAAGTGAAGTGTGTACATTCATTTTAATTTGTGACATCAAGTAGAATATAAAGATTTACATTGAGCATTAAAAATGAATACTTAAACTAAGTCTCCATTTTGCTTCTTTCTTGGATTTCCGTCATACTTGTTGATGTATTCTTCGTATAAAACCTGTTTAAAACTTACTCTTAACCAAACATAATATTAGTTTTCATATTATTGTTATCATCAATATATATATATGGCCTAAAGATCAATAATCTCTCCTTTTTTTATGATGACAATTAATACGCAACTTAGATATGAAATATATATCTCCTCCTATCTTTTGCAATGCAATATATAGGAAACATTTAAACTATCTAGCATTATCTAAGCTAATAAGATAAAATTGTATTTTCAATAAATACTTATGCATTAATGAATTGGAATTTCTCTCCCTAAATATATGCATATATTATTGAACTACAATTCACCCCTTTTTACAATGATTCAATTCATATTTATTTTTCTTAATTTGGCATCAACAAAAACATAATATAGAGAGACAAAAAGATACAAAAAAATATGATGGAAATTATAAACAGGAACAAACCATACATTATAATATCCTTTACACCCGGTAAAATCGACATTCAAATAGCTAATTAAACTTAACTCACTTCCTTTTGGATACCACAACCCTAAATCAATTGTACCATGCAAGTAACAAAAAAATATGTTTTACAATAATAATTATATGAGATTCTTTAAGACATGCTTAAAAAGATACACATAGATAAATACAAAACATAATATCGGGTCTACTTGCAGTTAATTATAAGAGTGAGCCAGACAGATCTTGATATTTAGTGATGTCTATGTTCTTACCATTTTCTTCTATATCAAGGTTTGTTGATGTGCCCATGGGTGCATCAACATCCTTGACATGTTCCATTCCAAATCTCTTTAAGAGATCCTTGATGTACTTGCTTTGGTTGATGAATATGTAATCATTTATTTGTTTAATTTGCAATCCAATAAAGAAATTCAATTCTCTTTTCATGCTCATTTTGAATTCATCTTGCATATATTTTGTAAAATCCTTGCAAAGATATTCATTAGTGACACCAAATATTATATCATCAACATAAATTTGTACATTCAATATATCTTTTCCTTTTCTTTTCATAAAAAAAGATGGCTTTTATTTTGATAATGTTGAAATTGTTTTCAATAAGAAGGTCTTGAGTCTATCATACCAAGTTCTAAGTGCTTGTTTTAAACCATACAAGATCTTTTTGAGTTTAAAAACATGGTTGAGAAAATGAAAATTTTACAAAACCTTGAGGCTGCTCAACACACTTTTTCCAAGATAAATTCATTTAAAAATACACATTTAACATCCATTTGGAAAAGTATAAAGTTGGCATGACAAGCATAGGCTAAAAACATTTTTATTGATTCTAGTTTAACAAAGGTTTATTTATTTATTATTATTGTAATCAAAACCTTCTTTTAATTATAACTTTTGACAACTAGTCTAGCTTTGTTGCGAGCAATTATCCCATGTTCATCAACTTTGTTCTTAACAACCCACTTTATTCCTAAGATAGATTGAATTTTTTTTTTTTTCAAATTGGATTAGCTTATCTTGCATATCTAAGATTCAATTATCATCCTTTTTTACTTCAAGAATGATTTAGGATCTATCTGTGGAAAACAAAATGCAAAATGACCATTTGTATTTTTAAGAGATGTTCTTAGTGCCTTCAAAAGGATTGCTAATGATTAACTTAAAAGAGTGAGAGTTTACATACCTTATCTCTTTTAGTGGCACAAAAGAGTTACTTATTATCTCTTGTTGATTGTTTGTGTTTGGTTGGTCTTTGTCTATTCCTTCATTATCATCCTTTATGATGGTCTTGTCATTAAAACTTAAATGTTGAATACTTTCATTAATGTCATCTAGAATCTCAACAATTTTTTTCATTTTGAGTTTCCTCAAAGGCGACATATGTTGATTCTTCAAGACAAAGTATTTTCTTATTATAAACTTTGTGCTTTTCTTGAGGAAGACTAGCCAAGAAAAATTCTAACATCGGATTTTGAATCAAATTTATCTAAATTATTTTTGGTGTTAAGAATAAACATAGAAATATAAGATGTTGGGTTTCCTCCTTTTTCAAAGCTCACAAGGAGTCTTTTTCAACTCCGGTCTTAAGGTAACACAATTTAAAACATAGAAAGAAGTGTTTACGACTTCCACCTAAATCATTTTGGTATATCAAATTCATTTAATATTGTTTTTGCCATTTCTTAAATATATCATTTTTTCATTTCAACACTCATATTTTGTTGGGGAGTTCTAGGTGTTGAAAAGTTATTGTGGTATCCTTTTTCTTCACAAAATGATTTAAACAAATTACTTATAAATTTACCATCATGATTACTCCTTATCTTTATGATAGAAAAATCTTTTGCATTTTCAACCTTCTTTGAAACAAAATTCATAAATAGTTTTATCTTTTGATTTTAAAAACAAAATCCATATCTTTATGATGGAAAAATCTTTTTCATTTTCAACCTTTTTTGAAAAAAAATTCATAAATAGTTTCATCTTTTGATTTTAAAAGAAAAACCAGTGTATACATTCTAAAGTCATCAACAACCACAAACACATATTTATTACCACTTAAACTTCTAGTTCTAATTAGTAGATCAATGTGTAGCAATTCTAATGGTCTTTTGGTGGAGATGTTATTCTTGTTTTTAAATGAGGTTATCATTTGTTTGCTCATTTAACAAGCATCACATGACTTTTTCTTTTTAAATGCAATATGTGGAAGACCTTTGACAAGTTTATTCTTAACTAGTCTAGAAAGAATTTCCATATTTACATAACCTAGTCTTTTATGCCAAAGAATACTATCATTTATGCTAACAATAAGATAACTTCTTTCTATTCTTATGCACGCATCAATCTTAATTTGTAGACATTACCTGTTCTATTGCCTGTATGAGTAACTTTATCATTTTCAAGAGTCATACAATAAGCATGGTAAAAAATAATCTTATAGCCTTTATCACAAAATTGACTAATGCTAAGTAAATTATGTTTTAAGCTATTTAAAAGAAAAACTATTTTCAATTGAAGGTGAAGATTTACCTCCAATATTTTCAATTGCAATGATCTTTTCTTTTGATTTGTCTCTGAAAGTGACTTTCCCCTCTATTGATTTTGGAAATGGTTGAAAATAATGAATTGTCTTCGGTCATATGCCTTGAACAAGAACTATCTAAAAATCACTTCCCATACTTTTTTGATTCCTACACATAAAAATTACGATGAGGTTTTTGGTATCCATACCTTATTGGGTCCTTTGTGGTTAGATGTGGTTCCTTTTGGAACCTAAGTCATATTATAAACTTTATCCTTCTTAATAAGACATACATAAATCAAATGACCTATTACTTTACAATAATTGCACTTAAGGCTAGGATCATATGATTGTTTAGCTTTAACAAATTAGTTTTTGAAATACTTTTGATACTTTTTAGGTTGATAACCTAAACTTATTTTATTGAAAAACACACCCTTGAATATAAAACATGATTTCTAGGATTTTTAAGCCTTGTGTAAACTTACTTAAGGTTGTGTCAGGTATATGTGTGTGTGTACCTCATTTTTACATTAATGTGAAGGAGATTAGTTGGAAATTGCATCCAAAAATTGGGAATCCTACAATAACAAACTACTCTTAATCACTTGACCAATTGTCTCACTTTTATTATTGGAAACTTGACAAAAGTTTAAGGTTGTTTTATGCAAATTCCATTCATTATCAATCTAATGAATTGTTAAGCACATAGAGTTGATATACTCATATTATTCTATCATTTTAGTACATTGGTAAAAAAAAAAAGGATCAATTTTTTTTTTGTTTTCTAATAATTTTTTTTTGTTTTTTCTTGGTTTGTTTTTTTGATTATTTTTTTAATTTCCTCAGTTTTTCTAATAATTTGGTTTTTCTACTAATCCCTACTTCTCTCATTTCCTCCATTTGGTCTTAGTTGAGCCAACATTTCCCCTAATTATTCTCTCATTTCCTCATTTTTTTCTCTCTTCCAACCTCAGGTGGAGCATTGTGGACTCGAGTGTGGTAGTCATGGGCCCTTATTTTTCTTCTTATTCTTTTCTCCTCTCTTCTTCTTCCCTTCTTCACACTCCTTGGGCTTGGTTTGGCCAACCCCTTTTTTTTCCTCTTTTCTTCCTTCCTTCTCTCATTCTATCCTTTTCAGCCTCAATTAGGCAAGCATGACCCCGGTTGGGCCTACCCCTTTTCCTCCTTTCCTCCCCTCCCCTCCCCTCCTTAGGCTTAGTTGGGCCTTGGCTCTTCCCTATCCTTCCCCCCCTACTCAGGCTTAGTTGGGCTAGTATCTTTCCCCTAATATTATTCTACCATTTTAGTACATTCATAAAAAAAAAATGGATTATTTTTTTTTGGTTTTCTAATCATTTTTTTAGCTTTTTCCTTAATTTGTTTTTTCAGTTATTTTTTTAGTTTTCTCAATTTTTCTAGTTATTTGGTTTTTTTGCCAATCCCTACTTCTCTCCTTTTCCCTATTCGGTCTTAGTTGAGCCAACATTTCCCCTCATTATTCTCTCTTTTCCTCATCTTATTCTCTCTTCTAACCTCAGGTGGAGCATTGTGGGCTCGAGTGTAGTAGTCATGGGCCCTTATTTTTCTCCTTATTCTTTTCTCCTCTCCTTTTCTTCCTTTCTTCATACTCTTTGGGCTTGGTTTGGTCAACTATTTTTTCCTTTTTTCTTCCTTCCTTCTCTTCTTCTATCATTTTCACCCTCAGTTAGGCAAACATTGCCTTGATTGAGCCTACCCTTTTTCTCCCTTTCCTTCCCTCCCCTCCCCTCCTTGGGCTTAGTTAGGCCTTGGCTCTTCCATATTCCCCTTTCTACTCAGGCTTAGTAGGGCCAGTATCTTTCACATCGTTCTTCTCTTTTATTTTAAAGCCATTTTAACTTGACCCTTCGATCAAGTTATTTAAAGGGTAAAATCCTATCATTCACTCTTATCATGAAAATACCTTCCTTAATTCTAAATTTCAATCATCTTTATCAATTCCTTAATCATTGACTTAATTATTTTATAGTCAGATTTACAATGAGATTTAAGAACATGACAATCACTTCCAAAAAAAAAATAATATAGGCAAGGTTTTCATGGTTAGTTAATAAATAAATAAATAAATTGTTCCATGTAAAGTGATTGATTTCAGTTACACCTTTGGCACTCATGGATAAAAAAAATATTATAAGATCTAAAAGTTTCTGGAGATTACCATTAAATTTATGTTTTTTTTACGGTCTAAATATATAAAATTCTCTACAACCCTAACATCAACTAGTAGTACTAGCAAGATAACAAAGAGCGAACCCTGATGGGTATATCTCAACGGGTCAGGTTCTGAGTTTGCTTCCTACATATTACTAGTTCGAGTGTCACAAACTTTAGGACCACTTGAAGCTTGTCTAATCGTTAACTTCAGGGCATTGAAAAATTAGTCAAAGTACATGTAAGGTGACCCGAATACCTACAATTACCAAAAAAAAAAAAAAAGGATAACAAGGAGCGATGTTCATGCATGTCTCTGTCACCGCACCATCCACGTGGGTTCGTGGTTAGATGTGTTAATGTGGGCACAATTGGCATCGCATTCTATAGTACTTTCTATTTCCATGGTACTTTTTGGCCGTAAAAACACTGCTACTTGAACATGGTATTTGTAGTTTTCGATCAAATAGGATAAAATCCAATCCAAACTCTAAAAATCTAACAAATGGAGTAGAATTTTCTAAAATCTAACAAATAGAGTGAAGCATCATTAAGATTTTGCCTTTCTTCCTGTTTATCACCTATCTTGAAAGAAATGCCATCAATGAGAGAACGAGTTATAAAAAAATGGATGCATTTGGCACATTAAAAACATTATTTATCAAAAAAGAAAAAGCGTTGAAGCATTTCTGTACGCAAAACTCAATCCACCATGAAGATCAGCAGCTTGCTAACTCCAAGAGAGAAGATGCTTCTGTGCTAAATCAACTAGAGTGAAACCTAACAATAGACAAGCAAATGTAATGTAATTTCTCTTAAGGTATGAAACCTAACAAGCAATAAATGTGAAGGCAATTTGGACAATGACTACGTCAAAACAGTTACAAAAATCCCATGTGAATACATTATGGTCTTTAAGTTGCGTGAGAATCAAATATAAGAGAGTCAGGACCATGGCATCTCTCTCTGTTAGTAGAATAGCCAACTGTTCTCCAAGAGTAGATTTGCAATTTTGCATGCAAAAGGCGTGTTTTTATTTTCCCTGAGAAACTCCATTTTTTTTTAACCCAAGAAATAGTCATCCTTGACGTGTTTGGGAAAATAAAAAAGAAACCAATGTTGCTTGCATTTTCTTTTGATAGAGCAATACATATTATCATTAATTTCTCAGGGAAAAACAGGTAAAAAAAGTCTTAAGCTTGTTTGAAAATGTGGTTATTGTTGCTTTTCAAAGTATTTTTCACTTATAAATATATTAAAAACTCATAAATATATTAAAATAATATTCCATTTATTATATGAATATTGTAGAAGATAAAAATATTCAACTAGTTATCGACGTGGTGGAAGGAAGGAGAGGAAACAACCAACTGAACTGATCCAGTTGGTGTGTATCTCATCAAATTCGCTGCCATTTGGCCACCACGGGGGAAGGCTCTTTGACAGACCTGATTACCTTGACTTGCTTAAGAAGTCCAAATTTTAATTAGAAAAGCAGGAGATGGCCTCATCTTGTGGTCGCCAAAAGTGACAAACTGGTGACCCTCAGAAGGCAACAATGGAAAGGAAAGGAGAGTGTGATCAAACAAAATTCTGGTTTCTTTGCCTTGGAACATTTTGTTCTTTCTAGGAACCACTGCCTTGGAGTAAATTGGTATCATAAATAATAATAATAATAATAAAAAGCCCTGAAGCTCTTTTACCTGAATCTTTGGAGAGCATTCATTGCATGCACAGAAAGCAAAATGCTTCATTCATTTTGACTAATTTCTCGATCTACCTCTCCATTTATTATTTAATTTTCACCATAAAGAAACCTTTTCCATTTAGAAATATCATGCATATCTTTTAGAATAAGGCACTAGCAAGGGATGAATATGCTATAAATAGAACAAAAGAGATACCAATCCTGATATTCACATCTATAATAAAACGGGGTGGCAATGAAACAAAAAAATAAAAATAAAAAATAGCAAAATTATTTTCTAATTTATTATATTACTATACTTGAAGTTTTGATATCATCTTGAGAAACAGGAATTTTGAATGTGTAAGCATGGATGCAAGCAATTGAATTTTTAAAAATATACATTTCAATCAGTTTAACTTCATTACAGAACCAAAGGTCATGGGGGGAAAAAAGACAAATCAAATAAAGCTGGTTTCTATATGAAGAAAAAAAGAAAAAAGAAGAGCATCACAAATCCTACCTCAGCTATCAACTTCTATCAGTCATCAAGTGTTACCAAAGAGGGTTTGAGGATTACGACTGCACGACTTTATTCTGTTTGACACATGCAGGTGCTTTGAACTCCTGGCATTTCCACAGTGGTGTAGGTTCAATTTGCATTAGAGTACCAGTAGAAGGCTCCATTGGAAACAAAGGCTTAACACGAGTAGTAGCAGGATTACCCGTGTTCTTATCAGTCAATGGGAGGCTTCTAGGAAGACTATCTTCCTTGGGGTTTGATTGATCCTTAGAATTACAAACGCTTAATGGCAACTTCTTCAGTTTCAGTCTTCCCCTCTTTTTACTAGGCGAACCCGAATCCCCCCAGTTTTTCTCCTTCGAGTGACTTGACTCTGCTTCCCCATTATCCATGTCTAATTGGCCAGCTTTTTCATATTTCAGTGCCTTTTCATCAGGTATTCTTATGGGTGCCTCCTGGATAGAATCATCAGAATCCAACTCACCAGCTATGGCATGCCCATTGCAAAAAGAAGGTGGGTTTTCTCCGAAAATTATACTTCCATTTGAAACCTTAGTTCTTTCCGAACTTGTTGAGCTTTTAGGCTTCTTATTTCTATGACCACCCTTCAAGTCAGAACTGGAAGAATTTTTCGAAATTCTTGGCGAGCTGTTTATAACGCGATGCAACTTACGAGCTAATTCTTCATCATCCCTATAACTCTCAACTGGTTGGTGTTTTTTGTACAAGAGCTGAACTTGGACATGCTTCTTCAACTTATTCTTTCTCAGGTATTTATCCTTGCTAGCTGCCTCTTCAGGAAATGATGCAACTAAAGCTAAAGCACTCTTGGCAGCTGTCACAGCTTTTGCTGCACTAATTTCCTTCTCCTGAGCCGCTGCTCTTGCAGCCTCTGCAGCCTTAACAGCAGCCTCAGCTGCTGATTTTGAGGCCTCCACAATCTGCTCAGGTGAAAGGTTATGACTATTATTAAAATGGGAACTCAACAGCTTGTTAAGACGTGCCTGAAATTCACTTGAAGAAGGAGAACAAGGTGTCAGGGAAGGAGGAGACTGGGGAGATGGAGAAGCAGGAGATGCTGAAGATGAAGAGGAACCAACTACAGGAAGAAGCGAAGCACCATCACCATCAGAACTCTGTTTCTTGAATCCAGCAAGCAGGCGCTTTCGAGGAGGCAAAAGGACATCAGCATCCAAGTGATTGATGTCACATATGTTAGCCTCCATTATTCCCAATCCAAGTCTTTAAAAAAAAATTCAAATTCACTATCTGATGACACAGCCAATCCAACTACATTCCTGCTCGAAAAAAATAGAAAACCAGACAACAGATTCATTATCAAGCCTCAACCCCAGGAACCAGAACCCTAAATGAAACAAATCGAGCAAAATCTAAGCTTACCCTTCTCAAAATCAAGATCAGCACAAACCCTTTTAAAACTAGATCATAGTTCATCAATTCACCATTATTAGTTTTCTAATCAGAATTGAAACTACAAAACGAATCCACCAAAACCCTATACTTTCCATTAATCCAATTAATCTTTAAAAAACACAAAAAAATGAAGGTTATCAACTTCAACAAAATTTTATGCAACAATCTTAAACGACAATTTAGCTAATAAACAATCCATCCAATACAAAAGCTCAAAATATTTTCAAATTATCATCTTTCTCAGCAACCAAACACAACCAACCAATATAACACTACAACCCAAAAAGGATTACAATTCAAAATTCACCCACCATGGACCAGAAAGTAACAATCTTTCAAGAATCCATTGTAAACAATTGAATTCCCTCATTTCTATACCAACCATGATTAAAAACAGAGAATCAAAGCAAGATAAGAGGTAATTCGCAGTGTTAGAAGCTTGATTCAACTGAATTATACAAAATCTAACAGAGTTCCATTGCATGTGCATTGATTCAATGACAAAAACACATAAAGGTTTGTTTTTTATCAGATGGGCTGTGCTTGATTTAAATTGTTAAGTACCTGATCACTTCAGTTAATTGTAAAAGAGGAGATGAAACGGCGAATTCAAAATTAAGGGGGTATTGTGGGGGTGGTGTGGAATGGGGGTGTTGAGGAAGAAATCCGAGTAGAGAGGAAAATAGAAGATCCTGTTATTTATATTTTTGTTGAGGTTAAGGTAATAAAAGGTTAATGTTCTGTAAGAAAGAAGGGTATTTTTTTTAGTGGTTCTGATTTCTAGAATACAAAAATCCCCTTGCATGATGACCTAATAGGGTTAAGTATTTTTTTTTTCTCTTGTCACAATGAAAGCTTGTTTTTATGTTTGTATTGGGTGTTTACTATGTTTATTAAAAAAAAAAAAAAACTATATGGACATTCACTGTAAAAATAGTGTTTGTATAATTTTTTTTGAACTCGTGATATTTTTTTACAATTATTATATTGTTTTAGACTTTTTTCCATGCAACTCTCTCTTGCACCTAAGTTGTCTTTCTTTTACATATTCCAGGTATAAAAGCTTTTTTCATTTTGTATTCTATAAAATCATTCATTTCATTGCAAAATTTCTGCAAAACCTTAACTTACAAAATGATCATATAACTCCTCTTTTAAGTAAATTTTCTTTATCTTTTCCTATTTATTTTATAATATTGAAGGTCTTTTTCTTTGCAATAAATTTATTGAAAATTAGGTTTCATATAAGGGTAGTTGATATATGTTAATTAGTTTGCTTGAAATTAATTCATCTGTGGAGTAATATATGTATGTTGATAGAGATTGAAACAAAGAGAGTCACAACGGTGGCTTTATCCCATGAATCTCAGCAAAATAAATAAATAAATTGATATTCAGTCAATGTAATGCATTTTAAAAAAAGAAATAAAACCAAGTTTAAGTAAAAAAATCAATATTAAATGTTAAAACTATAAAAAATAAGCTAAAAAAAATTATGTCAACCGAGTCATTTGACCAAAAACAATAAATATAGAAAAATCTCAAAGATTAATTTTTAACTAATCAAATATTAAAAAATAAAATTAAAAAAAAAATCAATCATATAGAAAGATAAAAAATAGCAATTATAAGCCAAAAAAGCCCGAGCCCGCCCAAATCATCTTGCTAAATTCACAGGTCAGGTTATGAGATAGGAATAACCTGATAGGAAAAAAAAATCACGAAACCTAATTTTTAATAAAACCAATGTCGAATAATGAGATCAAAAATATAAGTAAAAAAATTGATGTCGGCCCTTGTCCATAGACTATTTGATTGAAATCACCATATATAAAAAAACTACGAAAGTTAATTCTCAACAAATCAAATATTGAAGCAAATATTGAAGGATGATATATATATATATATATATATATATATATATATATATATATATATATATATATCACATAAAAAGATCCAAAGTAAAAAATAGTAATTAAAAACTGAAAAAAAAAACATGAGTTCACCTGAGTTAACCGTCAAAACACACATGCCAAACTATGAGATCGAGATAATCCTATAAAAAATTAAACAAAGAAAGCCATGAGTCCTATTTTTTTCTTTAAAATCAACATAGAGTAATGAGATCGAAAAATAAAATAAGTGAAAAAAAAACATGAACTTGTGTTAGCTTATAAAACCTATGACTCAAGCCATTTGATCGGAAGCACCAAACCTAAAAAAATTATAAAACATGAATTTTAATAAATAAAATGTCAAATGATGAATTCAAAAAAATCAAAAGAAAAGGATTCAAAAGAAAAAAGTAGCAATTAAAATAACGAGGATCAAATTTAAAGGAAAAAAATAAAGGATGGATAATTTTGGATTAAAGGGCTAAATTAAAAAGAAAAATCAATTCCACAAAAAAACTAAAAGAAAAAACCATAAAATGAATGAGGATAATTTTTTTTAAATAACAAATTAAGAATTTTAATTAAATAATAAAATTAAAAACAATTAAAAATTTACAAAAGAGACAAGGAAAAAACAAAGAAAAAAATTAGGATTAAATTTGAAAAAATAAAAAAATAAAAAATTTAGATTGAAAGATAAAATTGAAAATAAATAAAAAACTTACAAAAGATCTAAGGATAAAAATTAAAAATCAAAACAATGAGGGCTGAGAGAGAAGAGAGAGAAAAAAAAAAGATCATCAATGTTAAACCTAGAGGTCTTTGGCTGCATGTGCCGCCTTCCTGAGAAGGCAACGCCAAGATGATTCAAACGACTCAATGTAAGGCAGCGTTAAACCATTAGGCAACCCCGTGCAAGTTGTCTTAAGGGCACGAGAATTGTCCACGTGATGACATATGCAACTGTCAATAATTTTTTTATATATTAAATTACATAATTATTCCTAAACTAACCCATAATTAGAAAAATGTCTGAGTATAAATACAAAAATATACTTGAATGTAAAACATAGAAAATCCACTCCGACGAGCATTTGAATCATTGAACTGTTTATTAAAATTGAAAAGGATGAAAACGTGCCTGAACATCAGCTTGGCTGTTTGTATGTAAATTTGGCTGCAAAATGAGATTTGGTTTTGGAGAGATGAGAGCCTTTTCCAAGTTATTGTATTTCTCTGTCAAGGACAACATTCTTTGTAAGTTGTGGTGTAGCTAATGTCATCCCAACATGCTATTAAGAAGCATAGTTGATTTAACTATTTAGTAGACGGTAAAGTGATAAGAGTTTGGAATTAAAAAGTTTATTTTTTCTGTAATTTTAGATTTGAGTTTTATGGTTACTAATATGATAGTCACTGTAGGTTTACATGATTGTTAACTTTAGAGCCCGTGAGATGAGTTAAGGTATATACAAGTTGATTAGGACACTCACATTAATAATAATAATAATAATAATAATAATAAAAAGCATATTGATTTATCTTCAATCTTAGATCAAGTCGATTATTTTTAGTAAAATCGACATTAGACATTCTTAAATGGGCTTATAGATCAAAGAAAGTCAGAGAAAGACGCAGTGATGACTCTAATTCAGGTAAATAAAAAATCTTATTGTGTTAATCAATTGTTCTTCCTATTTTATTCTTAATCTAAACTTGGAAAAAAAAACTTGTCAGTGAAATTAGGTTTTGTTTAGAATATTTTGGTGTGTATTTTGGTATTTTTTTAATGAGAAATTTGTGGTTTAATGATTACGAATGAAATTGTGTTAAATACTGATTTCAAAGTTTTATGTCATTGGTTTTGGCTTGAATTTGAATTTGAATTTGAATTGAATTAAGAAGGAGAGCTTTATCGAATTTATTGTTTGAGACTCAGTATGCTTTGATTTGTTGCTGTAGCCATTGTTTATAATCTATAACAATGATGAGGAAGGAAGGTTTTATATAGAAAAAGAAAAGAAAAGAAATTGATATTTTCCCAAACTTGGTGCTCCTTTATATATATATATATATATATATATATATATATGTGTGTGTGTGTGTGTGTGTGTCTCTCTCTTCCTGTGTAATATGGAGGCAGATGAAGGTAAAGCTAGGAAAGACTTGTCTTTATCACAGAGTAATTATTTTTGGTTTGATTTGGTTTTTATTAAAAAAATAATTAAATTAATTTTTTTTTAAAATTCAAAACTAAAATAAAACCGGTTCAAACCGGTTTGACTCAGTTTTTTTCTGATTTTTTTTGTTTGGGTTCGGTTCGGTTTTAGACTTATAAAACCAAAACTGAACCGAACCGGTCGGTTTTTTTAAAATTTTAATCGGTTTAATTGGTTTTTTTTCACGATTCGGATTTTTCGATTAATTTTTTTTATTTTCTCAATTTAATCAGTTTTTTTTTTATTTTTTTCTCATCCTAGCATAATCAATAACACACTCAATGCTCTTTTTTAGAATGGCAAACCAAACCCTCACAATTGTTGATGCTATTTATGTGAAACCATTTGATACCGAGACACTTCTCATTGCCGTAGGACAGACTGCAGATGTTCTTCTAATTTTCCAAAGACCAAACCCACCAACCAAATGCCAAATTTAAGTCAGAAGATATTAATAAAAGTTAAATAGAAAATATGGTATATTATTAGTGAGGCTGGTAGCATTATATAGAGCAGCATAATAGTCTTATGGATCTTCAGAGTAAACTCAAATTTGAGAATGAATGAATCAACAATCATTTACATGATAAGAAAGTGTTTGTTGAATGCAAAGAGTGAAATTTTGGGATAAATTTTAGATGAATGTATGCTAATCATAATTAAAAAAATATATATTTTGAAATCTTAACAGCAAAGTAACTATGGGCTATTATTTATTTTCCAGTTTGGCCCTTCTTTTCTACATATATTTCTTATTAACTTAATACCAAAGAAGTAGTTTAAACATGCAACATTGTTATTAGCTAGGTTTTCCTATTTGAAAATAAACTAATTTTTCTTGATCCAAACTAATATGCTTAGTAAGGTAATTTTATCTTGTTTGAATTAAATTCAAATTTAACAATAAATGAATTAGGATTCATTTACACAATATTTGAAGTGGAATTCTTCATAATCATAGAACTAGAATGAGTAGTTGTTTTTTTATTTGGTTTTGTTGTTAATTTTGATGATGCATGTAAATTCTCGATCAAAAAAATTGGTAAATCAATGTAAAATATGGTAATCTGCAATTGAAAAATGATAAATTAGAAAAAAATATTAAGAATGGAATGGAAAATCCCCAATGAAAATCCCCAATGCATAAACACAAAATCATAAAAGTTATTGAAGGGCCACAATTAAAATTAGAGGCACAATTGTACATGTTGGGATTTGTTGGTTGTTTCTGTAATCCATTTTTTTCTCAGGACTGGGAAAGATTCATAAGCCCCGGTTTCCAAGAGCTCTAGCTCTGTGCCTTCTTTGGAAAACATCTTGCCTTCGTATTTCCATGAATGGCTTCCTCTCAATAGTTTCCTATTGTTGTCGATGTTTATGCACAATGGTTGATTCTCCACGTTAAGAGCAACAAGCTCCTTGAGTGTCTATTGTCGTGTAGCAGCCATGGTATTAAAGCAAGTTTCATTTCGTAACCTGCGTAAAATGTTTTCTATTTTGAGATCTACCTGGACTTGTCTTTAATTAGTAGAACGGGTTACAGGCATAAATCGTCAAGAAAACTCAAAATAAATTAACCACAAAAGAGATTTAGAGTAGTGCAAATTAAATGAAAATCCTATGCTAGAACACCAAACCTGCCTAAAAGCCCTAGAAAACAACGGAATTTGGCCTTGATAGGATGAGGCTACTGGCCAAAGGCCATTATTCTTGTTCAGAACGTCATTTCCCTTCAGGAAACAAAAGGCCAAAGTCTAATTCCACCAAAAAAATTGTATTTCAATAACTATTTTTCTAAAAAATGAGAAATAACCTTGCATAAAATCTTCAAGCTTTGACTTTTGACTTAGAGGAGCTAAATTACTGAAATAAAGACTTGGATGTCAGTTTGGATGCTTTGAGAAGTACTTTGGACTTGTTTCTTCACAAAACATGTTTGCTGATAGAATTCATGTATAAGCTCTTTGTTTACTAACATTTGGTAGGCTGATAGGTTTTCGAGTCAGGAATCCAACAAAATTGAGTTTGCATCAAATAGACTTCTGATATCCAACACTAGCAGAAAGCGAGATTTGTCTTTGAAGGCTGCGATTTCCATGCTCTTTCCTTTTTTATTTTTCTTGCCATATATTTATAGAAAGGTATGGATGTTAGCTTACTATTTCCACTAGAATCACTTTGTTTCCACTTCTAGAGCTAAAGTTCTGCACAAAACATTGATTGGAGGTCAAATCTGTCAATTATCTTCAATTTACTTCTTTTTTAATCTTACATCCAAAAGTGCCTTCAAAACATAAAACAATGAATATCAAGGCATTATATATATAAAACATAGACAAAATACTAGGTAAATATGGGTAAAACTATCCAATAATATGGTTGCATTAGGATAGTGGCCTTAGAGTACCTGATGACAGATTATTGCATCTTTAGGTACTTTTAAGAATAAGTATATGATTTGTAAGATTTTCAAAGTTGTTTCACTATAATACCTTTTGTAATGTCTTCAGTATATACTGACAAAAGTTTTTTATCGGCATATTCATGGATGAATTTTACCATCGAGTTAATTTCGTCGATAACTAAGTTTGTAAAACTTACACGTTATCGTATTGTTTGCCTTCCCCCCTACTGCAATTCCCTTGGTAAATACCATGAGAAAATTCTTGTTGGTATTTATCAATAGATTTAACGACAAATAATTCCATCGGTAAATATCACCGTAATATATCGACGACATATCAACGAAAATTAACATGTAAGATCTGATTTGGGTCATAGTGATGGGCCGAGGAAAAGAGTAATGTGTGTGTGTGTGTGTGTTGTATATCAACAACAATTTTCAGATGCAAGTTGATGCGAACCTCGTGAACCTGGATCATATCACAAGTTCTACATAATTTCCTTTACAATAATGTAAAAAACAAGATAATTTTTTTTATATTGTGACCATACACTATTAGTTTATCGATTGATCAAAATAACTTGGACCAACAATTCGGTTGACCTGTTTCTCCAATTGATCGACCAATTCTTAACTTCTCTTATTGGTTGATAAATTGGTTGACTGGTTTCCTCGAGCAATGACAATTTTTGTTGTTCATTCCATCAAGCAGTCGATCAGATCAATTTGTAAACTAAATTGGTTGACTTGTATAAGAAGAATCATATAATTTCAATATTCGTCCTTGGATTCATCTAAATAAATCTAGTGTAGCATTTATCATTACTTATTTTTGTGAATTAACAATATTCTTGTCGAATCTTCAACCCTTTCCTTCACAAACCTAAAATCATGCATTCTTTTTTTTATTATTATTATTAATTGTTCAATAGATAAGCTAACTAAACTCTTTTTCTTGGTTGTAAAGACATAGAAACCTTCGGATTTCAAGAACTGTGAGATTTATTTTATCTTTTCTTTTCAGTTTATATGATGAATATGTTTGTTTTTCTATGCTTATATCTTATGATTGTTTATTTTAATTACTAGAGTAGACTCTAAGTTATTATTGTAAACTATTGCTAAGTTTGATATCAAAACTAGAGTTGTAGTATATAAACTGGTGAAGCAACTGAATTTAATAATTATAGCAAATCTACGTTATTAACCTTAAGGAGAACACTCGAACAAATCAAACAAGAACTGCGGACAATTATGTTATCTAGATTAATCAATTTATTTAGTTCTTAAGGGTGCCATTGAATTAAATTAAATTACTAGTGCAGATACTGTGAATGTTTGTTGATTTGGGTTAGTTATACGACGGATCTGTTAACTAACCGATATTAAAAAAAGATAAAGAGTCAGAATATAAATTGATGTTTCGTTTCAATGATCGGTTCTGATTTCCATAGGTGGATGTCTACTTGAAACCAGAGTTTGTTCTCTTGATAGTTTTTTTATTTGTTTAATTTAGCTTAATTGATTTATTCTGCTACAGCCTTAATAATCTCAAAATCCTTTCCATTACATATCATATAGCATAAAAATATGAACTGGAATCAAGTCTTTTAACATTTTCACTGCAAGACTCCGTAGTATTTTCTTTTGCTTATGAAATGGAAAGGAACTGAAAATAATATCATATGACTGACTAAACGCGATTTCAACCACGAACATTCGAATTTCCATCCCTGGTTGTTGTAAGGTCTTAGAATGACTTTGAGGAATATCAACACAATGGAAAAGAAAATACTTTGTGGGGTTGACGTAGTTTATAAAGATTGATTGTTTTGATATTGTACTTTGAGACACACACAGATATATATATATATATATATATATATACACGTACAGTTTTGCATAGAGATTAAATTAATTAAATCTCTTTCTAGCTGTATCTTAGTGTTTGAGATTATGTTTTGAAATTGGTTTTGAAAAAATTTAAATTTATTTTATTTTATTTTTTACTTTAAATTAATATATTTTTTATATTTTTAGATCATTTTGATATGTTAATGTCAAGAATAATTTTTAAAAAATAAAAAAATATTATTTTAATATATTTTAAAATAAAAAATATTTTAAAAAATAACCGTAACATACTCTTAAACACTCTTCTAAACATGACACTGGCAATTTATGAGATTTTCTTCAGACCTTTGAAATTAAATATGAAGAGATAACATAGGAGGAAGAAATTAAGACAAGCTGAACGACAAGAATCTTGGTCCTCGAAACCGAGTAAGCACGGTGTTCATGATGTTTACTGTCCACGAAACGGCCCATATCCCGTGCATGGGTCATTTCCAATCCTTTCTCACGTTTCCACCCTTTAATCAAAAGTCAAAACCAATAAAGTGACTAGATTTTAATGATGCAAATTTCGCGGTTACAAAGTACAAGATGATCCCCTTATTTATTTATTTATTAGTATCCTATTATTATTAATAACGAGACTGAAATATTTTATACCTATGAGTTTATTTATATAAATTTTTGGATCTGATTATTACTTAGATTTGAATTTTTAAGGTTTGATCTAAAAAATTTTAAAATGGTTTTTGATATTAAATGTTGTTTGGAGGAGGGAAAGAATTGTTTTAGTGGGTTTTTTAAAGTAAAATAATAATAATAATAATAAACTACATTTTAAGGGAGTGTCGGTATGCATGACCCAAAATTAGGAGGACTTTTTTTTTGTTTAACGTGGATGTACGGGTCAGCTTTCGCACACCTCGACGAATCCCACGGGCCCTGAAGTTAACGACCATGTAAGCTTCCAGTGGCCATCATATGAACAACCACATGACTCGAACCTGAGACTACAGAGGGAATAAACCTCTTAATCCTAAGCTCTTGCCATTGGGCCACCACCTAGATGGTTTGACCTTTTAATTTCTTGTATGGCCCGGGAGTGGTAAATTTTATGTGAATAACCAAATCTCATTCTTCTCCTTATTCTTCTTTTTCTTCTTTCGTTTCTTTTTTATTTTTTTAATATCTTTGTATACATTAATTTATGTATTTTTTTATATATAAATCTAGCTTAGAAAGGAAAAAATGGAAAAAAAAGCATTCATTCCCCTTCTATATCTTATGTCTATAGTATTTTTGCCCTAGTGGGTCTCTTTTTCATTTAATAAAAGTCTGAGATCTTGGATTATTAATTGGTGGAATACTAGTAAATCCGAAACTTTTTTAAATGATATTCAAGAAAAGAGTATTCTAGAGAAATTAATAGAATTTGAGGAACTCTTCCTGTTGGACGAAATGATAAAGGAATACCCCGAAACACATCTACAAAAGTTTCGTATCGGAATCCACAAAGAAACGATCTAATTGATCAAGATGCACAACACAGATCGTTTAGATACGATTTTGCACTTCTCGACAAATATAATCTGTTTCGTTATTCTAAGTGGCTCAATCTAAGGTTTGTCTTTGCTACTGTTTTATTATATTTGATTTATTAAAATGCCTGCAAATTGGGGATTATATAAGCATGATTTAAGTCCAATTCACCCCAATTATATTCATAAACTAAACTAACACATCCCATATAGGAGCCATTGAAAAAAAATGATTTTTTTATGATTGCAGAATTGAATATTAGTTAAAACAAATAAAAAGTAATTAATATAACATAATTAATTCTAAAATGAAAAAGAAAAAACTCATGAGTTTATTTTTCAAAGTAGCATAACAAGAAAAAATAAAAGAGAAAATAATAAAGTTTAAAACTTATTTAAGAAAAAACATAGTTTAGCAAATCGCATGTAATATCTATGCTTCATGAGTCGCATGCAACATATGCAACTCCAATCAATTAAGGTATATTACACACTTTTCTTATATAAAATTGATATTTTTGTACTAATTTTTTATTTTGATTATTTTAGAGGTTAGTGTTTTCTAGGTTAATTTAGATTTTAGTGAATTACGTATGAATTATATTCATTAGCTATAAAATACATCAATTGAGTTAATAAATTATATTATTTATAAAGAAAATTGATGCATTTAGGTTATTATCGATTATGTTATGGTTAGGGTTTTTATGTTAATTTATGATTTTGTTGAATCAAGTATAAATTATGTTATTAGCTATGAAATGCATTAATTGAGTAGATAAATTATGTTATTTATGGAGAAAATTTATGAATTTGGGTTTTTGTCGATTATGTTATGGTTAAGGTGTTTTAGGTTAATTTAGGATTTTGTTGAATTAGATATAAATTATGTTAATTATTAATGAAATACATCTATTGAGCTAATAAATTATGTTATTTGTAGAAAAACAATTGATGAATTAGGTTGATGTCGATTATGTATAGTATAAGGTTTCATTGAATAAAGTTTTATTGAAATTATATACCTTAATTAATTTGCGATATTGATAAATTAGGCTTGGGTTTTGTTTTGTTGTTTGATAGAATATCTTGTAGTGTTGGACTACTATGCTTTGAAACTATTGTCAATACTAATAATGATATCACTTACAATGAAAGAAGTAACGAGTTTCTAACTATTAGATTAGATATGTCTCTTATTGAGCTAAAATGATTTATATGTGATTGAATTAAGTGGAATTGATGTGAACCTCGTGATCACGCAACCCGCAATTAAGATTGAGATTTGATCTCGAAAAGCCAACATAGGTCTGATAAAAGTGTAACACAATGGAAACCTACCCCAAAACACCAACATTATTGGAATGAAGTAGAATTACATCACGAAACTAGTTAATCTTTGATAAGTCAAATTTAGTTCGTTCAAGAACTGAAGAACACAAGAATCTCTTTCACACTTTAAAATTGAAAAAAATTCAAAAGTATTAAACATAAATGGCTGTCGAAATTTAGCTTATATGAGTTTAAATAGTTCTTAAGAAATTAACCCTAATTGATCTACTTTAGTTGACTGATTTGACCTTCTTACAAAACTAACCAAAAACCTTAAATCATAACCTTATCCAAGCAAGACTTGGATCGTAACTGAAAACAAAGTATTAATTAATCCCAAACAAGTCTTAGATTGTAGCTGACAAAATAAAATAAAGCTCATAATATTAAATTTATGTTTTGTTGTGAGAAGAAAAGAAGGAAAGAAAATATTTCAGAACTAATTCAAGGCTTATTTATAGCATTCCATGTAGCCCATTAATCCTAGAAACTAAAGGAAAAGATAGCCCGCCCATGTTGTTTCCAAGTTGTAGTAGGATTCTTTGGTTTCCTTTGTTGTGTTCTCTTTAGGGGTGAGCAAAAAAACCGAAAAACCGATTAAACTGAGAAAATAAGAAAAAAATAACTGAAAAAACCGAATCGTAAAAAAACCAATTAAACTGATTAAAATTTTAAAAAAACCAGCCAGTTCGGTTCGGTTTCAGTTTTATAAGTAAAAAACTGAAAAAATAAAACTGAACCCAAACTAAAAAAAACCAGAAAAAAACTAAGTCAAACCGAGTCAAAATGGAGCCAAATCGGAAAAAACTGAGCTAAAACCCGAAAAAACCGAGCCAAAACTAAGAAAATCGAGCCAAAATTAAGAAAACTAAGCTAGACCGGAAAAACCTAGCTAGACCGATTTGAACCGGTTTTGATTTTTTTTAAATTTCGATTTGGTTACTTTTTTTTTATAAAAACCAAACCGAACCGAAAATGATCACCCCTAGTTCTCACCTCACCTAACAAGGAAAGGAACAAAAATAATAAATCCTAATACTTAAAGGAAATTATTAATGTTCCCATATATAATAGCAAGTCGAAAACTAATTAAGAATACACAAAACATATAGAAACATCATAAACACAAGGTTGGCTGGAAATTTGAAAAATTAGCAGCCTTGTTGCCGAAACCTTATGGCCCAAATAAGATTGGATTGGGCCCCTCTTGTATATAGATAAGATGTACTAAGGTCTCCTCTTGATACTCTAATGGATCCTTAAAATATATCTTGGTTGAAACCTTTAAAACCAATGCATTCAATGTCTCTTTCAATACCTTTATCTTGGACCGAGTCATTGACCTATTTGGAACATATAATGGGTCCTTGCTAGTGTTTGTGGCTAATCCAAATCATCTTTTCTCTCCTTGAAAGGATTTGACTTGAATCAAAAACTTGTGTCAAACAAAGTAAGGTCAACAACATTAAAAGATCAATTTTGTATGCGTTGTCATTGATTCCTTCCTAAAACCTAATATGGACCATTACCACGAGGCTATAATTTTGATTTTCTTTGGTTATGAAATCATTCCTTATGTATGTGCATCCAAATCTAATCACCGGGTTGAAAAACAATTTGTTTACGCCTCTTATTTACTTTAGAAACGTAAAGTCTGTTCCTTTTTTTATTATTTGAAACTGAACTCTCTCATGGAGTTGTCTCACCATTTTTTCCTTCCTTTACCATCTGAACTTACCCTTTATTCAAAAGCTAAAGGAATTAAGTCCATAAGAGTTAACAAATTAAACCCATAAACAATTTCAAAAGGAAAAAAGTTAGTGGTTGAATGCACAATTCTATTATAAGCAAACTTAATGAA
The DNA here is from genome assembly GCF_951802175.1 of Populus nigra. Taxonomy (NCBI): domain Eukaryota; kingdom Viridiplantae; phylum Streptophyta; class Magnoliopsida; order Malpighiales; family Salicaceae; genus Populus; species Populus nigra. Next base: position 7,921,562 of record NC_084865.1, read on the forward strand.
AGGCAAACTTTCTTCCAAACTTTTCAGATTCTTTTGAATAACAACACATAAAATTTGGGATAAAGTCCTATTGATTACCTCAGTTTGTCCATTTATTTGAGGATGACAAATTGTTGAAAATAAGAGTTTACTTCGCAACTTTCCCCACAAAGTCTTCCAAAAGTAACTAAGAAACCTAACATCATGATCTGAAACTATAATCCTAGGAATGTCATGCAAGCGTACAACTTCCCTAAAGGACAAGTCTGCGATATAAGATTCATCTTAGAAAATGTATCAACCACAACAAAAATAAAGTCTCTACCTTTTTTTGACCTAGGTAAACCTAAAACAAAATCCATAGAGATATCTAAGCAAGGTTTAGTAGGCACAAGCAATGGTGTATACAGTTCATGCGGTTGTAAGATTCATCTTAGAAAACATATCAACCATAACAAAAATAAAGTCTCTACCTTTCTTTGACCTAGGTAAACCTAAAACAAAATCCATAGAGATATCTAAGTAAGGTTTAGTAGGTACAAGCAATGGTGTATATAGTCCATGTGGTTGTACTCTAAATCTTGCCTTTCTACAAGCAATGCACTATTCACAAGATTTGTTACACATCCCTTTTTATATTTGGTCAATTCGCAACCCCAAAGTGATCAATGCAACCACCCTTATGTGCTTCACGAACAAGCAATTCACGCAAAGAACTAGAAAGAACACAAAGTCAATTCTCTTTGAACAAGTAACCATTCATCGAATAAAACTTATCAAAAGCCAAATGTCCACATGCATTATAAATCTTGGCAAAGTCAGAATCATTAGCATATAATTCCTTCACATATTCAAAGCCTAGCAATTTAGTATTCATGGTGTTTAGAAGAACATAACTGAGTGAAAGTGCATCGGCCGCTATGTTCTCTTTGTCTTGCTTATACTTGATTATGTAAGGAAAAGATTCAATGAATTCAACCCATTTTGCATGTTTCCTATTTAACTTATTATGTCCTTTCAAATGCTTCAAGGACTCATGATCTAAATGGATTACAAACGTTTTTTTGCCACAAGTAATGTTGTCACTCAAGTGTTTTTACCAGCGCATAGAGTTTTTTATTATAAGTGGAATAGTTCAAGGTCACTTCACTTAATTTCTCACTGAAATATGTAAATCAAAATAATACCTATTCTTATTTAGATGCATCACATTCTATTTCAAATGCTTTCATAAAGTTAAGTAAAGCCAAAATAGGTGTATCATATAATTTCTCTTTCAAAAGAATAAAAGCCAATTCTTGTTTCTCCCCCCCCATTTAAACTCAATTGACTTCTTAACAACTTCATTTAAGGGTGCAACTAATGTACTGAAATCTTTCACAAATTGCCTATAAAAAGTAGCTAACCTATGAAAAATCCTTATCTCATTTACTGATTTTAGAGTAGGCCAATCCGGGATGACCTTAATTTTCTCCTCATCCATCTTGATATCCTGTGCAGTTACAACATAGCCAAAAAACATAATTTTCTCTATGCAAAAGGTATATTTTTTAAGATTAGCATATAATTTCTTACTACGCAACATTAAAAACATTACGCAAATGATCAAGATGCTCAATTAAGTTCTTGCTATAGATCATAATGTTATCAAAATACATAACCATAAACCTACCTTTAAATGCACACAAAACATGATTCATTAAATGCATAAACGTACTAGGTGCATTTGTAAGTCTAAACGACATTACTAATCGTTTATACAAACTATACTTAGTCTTAAATGTTGTTTTCCACTCATCACCTTCTTTCATCCTAATCTGATACCCCTTTTCAAGTTAATTTTAGAGAAAATATAGGATCCATGTAACTCATCTAACATGTCATCAAGCCTAAGAACCGTTATGTTGTTGATGACTCGATAATCAACACGCATGATGCGAACCTTAGCGGAATTTAATGGTATTCACGACCCCATGATCAATCTAACTTAAGTTTGTTGAGATTTGAATGAGTTTATCACAATGAAAGACTTGCTCCAAGGCAACAAGACTATAAACCAACTCGATCACAACACCTACACTTGGAGATGAGCAAATGAAGTATAAATTCACAATAAAGAATAGTCAATTCATTGAAGAGGTGAAAGTTCAATCAAGAACCAAGATTGAGCAACCAAAAGTCGGCTACAATGCTAAAAATATCATCAAAATTCTGCTCTAAAATTATTCCTAAAGAGTATTTAAACTCTAAGCCAAAACCCTAGTTTCCCTAATGGGTCTCACATAATCCCAATTTAAATAATAATCAACCCAAGCTAAAACTAGCCTAAACAAATTAAAATAAAAAAAATAAAGAAGTCTAAAACCTAAAAAAATTGTCTCCTCTCAAAATAAATAAAGTTTGATAGCCCAACTAATTAAATAAGACAAGTTCGTTGTTTTCACATTCTGTCTGGCAGTAGTAAGGCCCAATTTAAAATGGAAGGTTCTCTCTCGTCTTAATGAATTAGAAGACATGTCATATGTCGTTGGAAAGGTATGGAAGTCTAGTTTCCAATCCAACTAGAATCACATCAAAATTCAATTTGTAGCTCTAGTTATGACCAAAGAGTAACAAAAGGTCAAACTGTCCGAATCTAGTCTTCTTCTCCCAATCCTTGTGTAATGGTCTTGGTTCCACCAACAAGCCCCTCTTGAACATGAATCAGATTAATCAAGGCTTGCTCTTTATTATTACAAATCCTCTTGAAGTCCACCTTAGCCCATGTATTTTGAAGAAGTCCATGGAAAGCTTCTTTGAACTTCTTAGCCCTAAGCCTAGTAACTGGACCAACTGGAACCTCCAATGGATTCTTTGATGGTTGGATCGCATCAACGCATCTTCCTTGTTTCATCCTTTGTAGGCATGAGTATAGCATACAGGCTTATACTTTTATGAATGTACCTCTTTCAATCAGTTCATGCCTTTGAAGCTCCTTTGTCTCCTTGAAATTGCTTCTATAGGTTGGTCGGTTAGGAATTGAAGCTTTAGGTATGAAATTAATCTGATGTTTAATCCCATTTAATGATGCTTATCCGCTAGGAATATCATCGAGGAACAAATCATCAAACTCTTGAAATAAACAAATTGCAACAATATGCATAATATGATCAAGATCGTTAGTATTAAAGCAAACCTATTTGTATGCGATCATAAAATGGTTTATGAAAATAAAGTAATCTTTGGAACAATATTTTAGATATTTGGAGTTTTAATTAATGGGTTTTAATATTGTCATCTTTTTATTAGTATTGACAACAATCACCTATATGGTACAATGTAAAGTTATTGATTACAATTAATTATGACGTGAACGGGTTTATTTGTTGTGTTATGTTATGGTTAATGAAGAGATGAACAATAATTGAAGATGATTTTTAGATTTGCTTCATCATTTTTATCATTATTTGACACATCACTATAGCGTGAATATATTGAGGGTAATGATATATGGATGTCCAACTAGATGGGGAATGAAAAAATATCCAGGGAGATCTACTCGCTTGCAAAATGAGATAGAAGTGAAAGGGAGGAAAACACAATAAATATGTCATATACAGTAAAAGGGATTATAACATAAAAACATATGAAATTGTTCAAGGTAAGTGAATATTTGTATTTATTTAATTATTGATTGTTTTTTTTTTGGTGGTAGAAAGTTGAGAGGTGAAGAATCAATTTATCTCAAATTTTTTGAATTAGAGTCATGCAACTCGTGAGATATAAATGTTATTTGTACCTTACTTAATGCTATTTTTCTAATAAGTTTTAAACCATATTATTTCTTTCTATTACTGTTGACCTTTGGTAATAAAAAAAACACCATAAGTCACCACTAGCTAATTAATTAGACTAAACAGTAGTAGTTAGTTAATAATAACTAATGTGGCCCACTATCCTATTTTATGAGCATGAGCACCAACTCCCTCACTGCCAATGGTCGGCAGATCATTGACACTTTAGATCGATCAAGTATTAACGAGTAAAAGAAATTGGTGATAAACGGAAGGCATTAAATACAGTGCGATGTTTATATGTCTTTTAAAATATAAATATATTTGAAGTTTTTAATATATTAAAATTTAAAATAACTTTTCTTTAAAAAAATATTTTAATATATTTTACAATTAGAATAACAAGGTGGTCTCCTGACAGAAATTAGTTTTCAAAAAACTGCTACAAGTTAAAATACAAAATGTTAGGCCTAATAGAACCGAAAGAAACAGCAAAGTGAAGACATATAGTAATTGCCTAGAAATGCAAGCACTTCCTCCACCACAAAAAGGAAAAGAAATACACTTCTTCGTTCCATGACTTTCAAACCCTTAAAAACTTCTCTCTCTCCCTTTTCTTTCTTGGCTCCTTCTTAGCTGGTTTCTGCCTCAAAATTTCAAATATTTATAATCCGGAAAGCGTGCGGCTGCCACATCCTGTTATAAGTTTTTCTGAAGATTACGTAACTTTGAAGAGTTACTGAAAGTTCAACATGGGCAATTGCCTTAGATCTCTCTTTAATGATCCTAGCACTCCTAGCTCCATAGCCAACAGCGATCCTGCCACCTCAGGTATCTTTCTTGCTTTTGCTACTTGTTTTGGATGTCTTAAGAGTTTCATATGTTGTTTGTTGGTTCTTGTTTTTGCCTTTCTTAAATGATCTAATGATTTTTCTCCCTTCCATTTTTGGATGTTATATATAGGGACATCTAAAATCAATTACAGCAACACCACCATAGATTTCTCAGCCACAAGTGGCAGTACTGCTTGCAAGAGTCAATTCTCTGAGGCAGTGAGTCATGATGAAGGAAATGAAGCGACAAATAATCCAAATGGACAAATATTGGAATCACCAAACTTGAAGGAGTTCACTTTTGCAGATTTGAAGAGTACAACAAAGAATTTTAAATCGGATACTTTGTTGGGCGAGGGAGGTTTTGGTAAAGTCTATAAAGGTTGGATTGATGAGAGGACTTATGCACCCTCTAAGTCTGGCAGTGGCATGGTCGTTGCTATCAAGAAATTGAACCCAGAAAGTGTGCAAGGGTTTCAAGAGTGGCAGGTATTTTCAATTTCAAATTTCGACTGTATTGATATTCAAGAAAGGTATATTTGAACATTTAGTAATAATTCTGTTGTCAATTTTCGCTCTCTCTCTCTCTCTCTCTCGCTGTCTGTTTTTGAGTTTGTAGCCGATCCATTAATGGAGGGGCAAGTATTTTCAATTCCAAATTTCAACTGTGTCGATATTCAAGAAAGGTATAATTGAACATTTAGTAATCTTTCGATTATCAATTTTCTTGTTTTATTTAGCTTGTGACCAATCCATTAATGGAGGGGGCAGCAAAGAATAATGGGAAAGAAACCATGGTTTTTGTTATTGGCTTTAATTTTTTTCTATAATGGGTCCCATCTAGCATGACTTTTTGCATGCTATTGAATGGAATTTCAATGGTGTGGCTGGTAGAAGGTGCTCTTGTCATAAGGTAACCATTGCAGTCCAACCTTAACAACTATGAGCAATCTTTTGAAGAAAATACCAGGAAATACACCTCCTTGCTTATCTTGAGGGCGGGGTTTAGGGCACTAGCCTTGAGTTTAAAGACCTGTTTGAAATTGTGGTAGCGATAGCGATTCAAAGTGTTTTTCACTTAGAAATGAATCAAAATGAAGTTTTTTTTTAAAATTATTTTTAACATCAGTATGTCAAAACGATCTAAAAATATTAAAAAAATTATTTTAAGTAAAAGAAAAATTCAAAATTTTTGATAACGCGATCAAACACTCTTTGCCACAGACCAATGATTCATTGGCCACATATTGGCTTGGTGTTTAGAGAACTTTAAATTTATGCAATGTAGCCCTTATTATTGATGCTAAATATCTGTTTCATTTTTCATTTGGTCATACAGTCAGAGGTGAACTTTCTAGGAAGGCTATCACACCCCAACTTGGTTAAGTTATTGGGCTATTGTTGGGAGGATAAAGAGCTACTCCTTGTGTATGAGTTTATGCAGAAGGGAAGCTTGGAGAACCATCTTTTTAGAAGTAAGAGTTGCTGGAAAAAAAAAAGTAGTATAGAGAAAAAAAAGTGGGAAAGAATTAGCTAATTCAAAGATAAATTCTCTTTTGATTGTTGGATTGGTTGTTTGTGCAGAGAATCCTAATATTGAACCCCTCTCTTGGGATATACGGCTAAAGATAGCCGTTGGAGCAGCTAGAGGTCTAACTTTCCTGCATACTTCGGACAAGAAAGTCATTTATAGAGATTTCAAGGCCTCTAATATCCTGTTGGATGGGGTTAGTTTATTTATTATGATCCATATATTTTCTATTTGAGGCTTAATTTTCTTATGATACTCTCCTTTTGTTGTTGAAAGAACAAATAAAGTGGAATCCAGTAAAAAATATGATAGTGCACTTTGTGATTCTAAGTTTTTGATTAATTCTGCACTGTCATTGCTAAAATGTGATTGACAATATGGTGGAAAGGAATGTCACTGTGTGAGCTTAAGCTTGTCTTCTTTTCATTTTCTTTCGTACCATTAATAATTTCTACATCTAGTAAATGGAGCTTTGTGCTAAATTTGATTGACTATAAAACTTTGAAGCTGATGCAAAATAGTTCAGTGTACGTGATAACAAAGTTATACCAAGAACACTTTGTTAAAAATGTGTTATTTACACGAGGGAGAGCTGGAGATCCAAAACTATTCCTCAATTCCATCGCTTGAATTGTGGTACTTCAAATCTTCAATAATAATCGTTAGCAAAACTCTGGGTGGTTTCTCTAAGAAAGACAACTAGACTTTCTGAATAAGTCTAGAAGTTGTAAGGGAACAATCAATTATCAATGAAGAAATGTTAATGTAGCATATATTGCAAGGTATTAACAGTCTTTAGGGGTCATCTCATTGAAAACTTGAAAATAGACATGTATGCAAGGTATAATAACATCATAGACGACCTGATGTTTGGGGCTAAGGCCCTGCCTACGTCCATGGTTTCTTGAAACACTAAACAGAAAAACAATTTGTTTTTTAGGATGTAGGTTTCATGAGCCATCATTTATCATCACTAATATTCAATCCTTTTCATCTCAACTGTCTGTTACAGAACTACAATGCCAAAATATCAGATTTTGGCTTGGCAAAATTGGGGCCTTCGGGTGGAGAGTCACATGTGACAACCAGGGTCATGGGAACTTATGGTTATGCTGCTCCTGAGTACATTGCAACAGGTATGCATTCCTTCCAGGACATCGGAAATGCTACTGGCTGTTAAAGTTATAGTTCAAATCATAAACATGTGTACAAAACTCTTGAACATATAAACAAATCATCTAATGTGATATTTCACCGTATGATAAACAGGTCATTTATATGTAAAGAGTGACGTGTATGGTTTTGGCGTTGTGCTACTTGAAATGCTGTCAGGCCGAAGGGCACTTGATACAAAGCGGCCGAGTGGTCAGCAAAATTTGATCGAATGGTTAAAGCCATTTCTCTCACAAAAAAAGAAGCTCAAAACCACCGTCATGGATGCAAGGATCGAGGGCCAATATTCATCCAAGGCAATGGTACAAGCAGCACAGCTTACTTTAAAGTGCCTAGAAGCAGATCCTAAAAACAGGCCCTCCATGAAAGAAGTTGTAGAGGTGTTGGAACAGATAGAGGCAATGAAGGAAAAACCAAAGGCAACCAAAAGCACTTTTGGTTCCTCACTGTCAAAACCCCATCGCAGAGGCCAACAACCAAACCTGCATCGTTTTCCGTTTCATTCCAGGTCAAATGAGCAGGAAACATTCAAAAACAACAAAAAGAAGTAAAGTAAGCAGAATTGGACCCAACAAATTATATGTGCACACAAAATTATTTACTCCATTATTTTAATTTCTTTGACTTTTGTTTAAAAAGCCATCATTTTTAAGTGCTTCCTTTTAGTGTAGAACAGATTCTGTTGTAGTTGCCATTTGTATTCAATGAGATGATAATTCTGTAACTTGGAAAACAATAAGTATGTGATTCTTTAATATAATTGTGAAATAGAGTAGAAAAAAAATGTCGTGGTTTTTTAGCTGTAGTCCTTGGGGAAAATATAACAAGTGTCTATTATAATTGCAATTAGAAGAGCTAACTCCATAATTCCAGTTACCAACCTCCAACCTACGGAACCTGATTTATTTATTTATTTTAATCTAAATTATGCCGCAAACATTTAGATCAAGAAATTGTGTTAATTTCGTTGTCATATGCGAGTCAGCCCTGCTGGTTACGAAAGTGCTAGTGATTAGCATGATGGAAGAATATAGTGGTCAATTTTGATTGAAGCATTGCTTGGAAAGGGGATTGGCTGAAGTCAAGCAACTTGAATTAATGACCTAACGAAGAACAAGATACATAAAAGCGAATCCTCCAACTTGCATACAGCTAATAGCTCTGCACTTGGTCAAATTTTCTCAAAACTTTTGACACTGCTTTTATTTTTAATTAAAAGAAATAGGAAATGGTTAGTAATGGATAAAAGGACTGCATAAACTAAAGACTAAAGATTACAAATTTAACAAAAACTAATCGAGGTTGAGAAATCACTATTTCTCTTACAAAGTATTGGAACAATACCTTTTTTTTTTAATTTTATTTTTTAACATTAAATTTATTAGGAATTAAACTTCATAATTTATTTTGGTTTTTTTATTTTAAAGTTATCATAGTTTCATGACTTGAGTCGTAGATTTTACGAACTAACTCGGTTTACTACATTTTTTAGGTCTTTTTTTTTGTAATTGAATCTTTTTTCAATTTCATCCTTCAATATTTGGTTTGATTAGGGATTAAACTTCATAATTTATTTCAATTTGCTTTCTATGAGGTTATCCCAATCTCATAAACTAGGTCACGGATTTTGCAGGTTAACTAGGTTTACTCGGGTTTTTTTTAGGTCCTTTTTGTAATTGATTTTTTTTTAATTTCATCCTTTAATATTGAGGTTGATTGAGAAATAAACTTCATAATTTATTTCAATTTGCTGTTTATGAGGTTATCTTAGTCTCATGACCAAAGTCAAAAGTTTAACGGGTTAACTTGAGTTGACCATGGTCTATTTTCTTGTCCTTTTTTTATTGATTTTTTTTTGCAATCTCATCCTTCAACATTGGATTAATTGAGAATTAAACTTTATAATTTGTTTTAATTTTTTTATTGAATTATTTCGGTCTTATGATTCAGGTTCAACAAGTTAACTAGGTTGACTTGAGTTTTTTTTATCCTTTTTTAATTGATCTTTTTTTCAATTTTATTTCTCAACATTGAGTTAATTGAGAATTGAGCTTCAATATATATATTTTTTTATTTGCAAAGTATGAGATTATCACCATCTCATGACTCAGGTCTTGGATTTTACATGTTAGCATGCGATGATCCGAGTTGATCTAATATGTTGTTATCTCAATATTAAAAAAAAATATATTATCTTGAGATTTTTTAGTTAAACTATGTTTTTTTTTCTGGTTTTTTAGGTTGTCTTTGGACTTGTAAAGATGATCAAGTCACATCGGGTCAATCCCTATATATTTATATTTTTTTTACTTCTTAAAAAACACGTTAGCAATACCTGAATATTTTTTTAAAAAAATTATTTGACCTGCAATATAGGTAGGTAAATGGTCTAGTAATTAGCAAAAATGAAATAGGCAACTCTCTTCAAAAAGACAAAAAAAAAAAGAAGAAAAAGAGAACTATAATACCAAAATGGTTTAAAAAAAGTAGTAGAAGAAAAAGCTCAACTAGGATATAAGAATTATATGGAGATTTATTTTCATTGTATAGTTCAAGATTATTCATAATTAAATGTTGCTAAGGCATGTGTAGATAAACAAACAATAAATAAGGCTAGATCAAATGATAACATGTGGTGATGAGAAATTGAATTCTTATTGATGAAGTTGTGAAAACTTGGACTAGGCTTTTCATGGTTGCGATATGGAGCTGGTGGAATGACTGGGCTTGACCACTATTCTCATAGGTTGATGATTGACTTTTATTAGCTCTTCTACAAAACAAATTCTCTATTAGAATAAGAGACTTTTTGATGCATAATTTAGAAAAATAAAAGAGAGAAATAATGTATAAGAGAGTAAAGAACGTGAGATAGTGTATATGTGAATGCTGTGTGTTCTGTCTAAACTTGTTAAACTGTTGAATGATTATTTCTCGTATGTGATCTTGTGTGGAATTGTTGTATTATTATTGCTCGATTTAATTTATCGAGTGACCTGAGATCTTTTAGACCTCTGTCACATTAAGTTACCTCGTGAACTAATTAATGATAGAGAATGACCCTGTGGTGAGTGGAGAAAAATAAGTACCATTTTTAGAGAGGTTGGTGCTTGTCAATGGTTGTGGTGCCTTATTGTACCATTGACAGAGGGTGTTGGTTTTTTTAAAAAGCAAATACATAGAAAAAATAATAATTTAATTTTTTAGGACTTCTAAGGATCTCGTTAAACAATTTAGGTTCATTTAAAGTTTGCATAAAAATCACCTTAAAATCAAATCTTCTTTTTGAGGTTTGATTAATGATTGTGCATCAAAAGTATCATTAAGTCTCTTATTTTACATATGTATTTATTATTTTTATTTGGGTTTTTTATAATAATTGATGTGCTTTTTAGTAATGAAGTTTCTTTTAATGTCTCGATAGGTTTTTGGAGCTTAAATGAATTATTTCAGAAAATTCAACGTCGGAATTCGGAACAAAGAATTGAAGAGAAATTTAGTTGAAGATTGAAGCAAATCTTGGTTCAAATAAGTGCTCCAAATTTGCCCCAAAAATCAATTCAAGTCCAATTCTAGAAAAGAATATCATATGATTTATTTCAAGCCCAAACATGCCTTATGTTGTGTGCAAACTTCAACCATCAAACACTCAAGGTTTCAAAGTCAATCTTAGCCCAAATAATAGGTACATTTGTATCCTTATTTGATGCTTAAATTCAGCCCCAAATCAGCCCCAAATCACCTTCCAAATCAGCCCAAACACAATCCATGATCCTACATGTCCACATAATAAATAACATTTGATTTATTTGGGTAATTCATTGATCCAAGAGGGCAAGCACATGGATGGAAAGCTGGAGGGGACATTGTGACATTATTTTGGGTCAAAAGAAGAAAGAGACAACTCATAAAGGAGGAAGAAAAACGTGCACCAAAGTGTTCTCCAAGCTGGCCTGGTTTGATTTTCCAGAACACCTTTCGGTGTTTTGTCCATAACTTTTGACTCAGATGTCCAAATGAGCTGTTCTTTAATGATCTGGAAAGCTAACAGAATTGCCTATAAATATGTCTCTAATAGCCATCTCCAGGAGAGGCTTCAAAAAGGGTCGAATTGCTGTCCAAAGTTAGAGTCAGATTTGTGTCCGAATTTTTACTGAAATTGTGTTGTGTTCTTCTTTATAGATTTCGGTTCTTTAGCTTGTAAAACTCATTATTTCAGTTTGATTCAAGTCATTTTATGTTTATTAAAGTGTTATTATATCTAATCATGGTTGGCTAATCTTCTTCTTGGATCCAAATCAAGGATGATGGTGGTTGAGGTGAGTTCTTTAAGATATGAATGAATCTTAATGTCTATCTTTTCATTTTCTTCATGAATGTTTATTATTGCAAAGAAATTTTAGAAATCATTTAGGTAATGTTATAATCTTGAATTTTTATGCACAAACCTTAGTTTTGGTATAGAGATTGCTTGATTCAATGTCTTACTTAATATGAAAATACTTGTACATTCTTAAGCAATAATCAATCTTCATCCTTTTAAACTTCATTGTAATATCTTCCGATCTAATATCACCATCGTTGATATTAGGTTGAGTTATCTTATATATGTTAAAGGAATCACCAATACATCACCATTAAAATTGATTTGGACCAAGACTTACTTTTTCTTGTCATTTAAAATCTATTTACACTTTTTCATCTTTGAAAACAAATCCATCAATCATTTTCAACCAAGTTATTGTTAATTTAATTTCTCTTGAGTTTTGTTTTGTTACCTAGCTTAATTTCCAGATCTAGCTCTCTGTGGATATGACCTCGATCTTACCGAGTTAATTGCTACATCGCACACTCGTGCACTTGCGAGTTAAAACAAGCCGAACATAAAAAGCGGTCAAGCAATTTTGGCGCCGTTGCCGGGGAGCTAGCAAGCAAAGGTAACAAATTTCTATTTGATTATTGGAAAACAAAAAAAATACATAAAAATAAAAAATCAAATGGCTGGTTTTACCGCCTAAAAAAAATTTAATTTGACCTCAACTTTTCGGATATTGGACTGTGGACTGGACTATTAATTGTTGGATTTTTGTTGGTTCAACCATTTTTCTTTTATTGTCTATTCTAATTAGTTTATAATATTTATTGTTTATATTATAAGGCTGGTACTACCGCCTTTTGTTCATTTTATTTTATTTTGTTGTTCATTGTTGTTATTTTTCTTATATTTATTGTCTGAAGTGCTTGGCCGGTACTACCGCCTTTTGTTCAGTTTATTTTATTTTGTTGTTTATTGTTGTTATTTTTCTTATATTTATTGTCTGAAGTGCTTGGCCGGTACTACCGCCTTTTGTTCATTTTATTTTATTTTGTTGTTTATTGTTGTTATTTTTCTTATATTTATTGTTTGAAGTGCTTGGCCGGTATTACCGCCTTTTATTCATGCTTGTTATAATTATCTTTTAATGTTTATTGTTGTTACTATTGCTTATTAGTTAGAGAGTGAATTTCTTAATTTGTTGTATTTTTATTTTTGAGCTATTACTTTATCTTTTACGTTTCATTTACTTTTATTTGCAATCTTTTTTTTCTTTTTCTTTTTCTTTTCCTTTCCTTTCGTATTCATATAATTGTTATATTATTGTTTTTTTATCATGGCTAATGTTGAAGATGTAGAGGGTGAAGGGAGTGTTCAAGGTAATGGACCTCCACAATTCAATGATCAACCTAATTTTCGAACTCTTAGAGAGTATCTTCACCCGGCTAGACAAAGTACACCTTCGTGTATTATCTTACCTCTTAACCAACAAGCTTTCAATTTGAAACCGGGCATGATTCAACTTCTTCCCACATTTCACGGTATGGATTCTGAAAATCCATACATACACATTAAAGACTTTGAAGAGGTATGTAATACTTTTATTGATAGAACATGCACCGAGGAAACTATTCGTCTTAAATTGTTCCCATTCTCTCTAAAGGATAAAGCCAAGCTTTGGCTAAACTCCTTGCGTCCTAGGTCTATAGGTACATGGAGAGAAATGCAAGCTGAATTTTTGAAAAAATACTTCCCCACTCATAGAACGGCAGCCTTACAACGTCAAATGATGAATTTTTCTTGTAGTCCAAATGAGTCATTTCACCAAGCTTGGGAAAGGTTTAAAGACTTGTTAAATGCATGCCCCCACCATGGTTTTGAGATGTGGAGGTTAGTGAGTTTCTTCTACGACTCTCTTACCGCAGATTTTAAAAAGCTAGTGTCAACCATGTGTAATGGTGAGTTTTATGACAAAGAACCAAGTGAAGCCTTTGATTTCTTTGATCAATTGGCTGAAAACACAAAGCAATGGGAGACTTCTCTCCCACTTCATGTCGAGTCTAGAAACACCATTTCTCATTCAAGTGGGAAGTTCCAATTGAAAGAGACTGATGACCTCAATGCTAGATTAACCTCATTGGCTAGGAAAGTAGAGTCTCTTGAGATTAAAAAAGTGCATGTCATGAGTGAACAACAAGAGGAAAGTTGTGTTGTTTGTGAGAGCAAAGGGCATAAGACAACTGAGTGTCCTACCATTCCAGCCTTCAAGGAAGTGCTATATGGCCAAACTTCTGATTCAAGTAATGTTAGAAAGCCATTTTCAAACCAAGTAGGCAATCCCTACTCTGAGACCTACAATCCTGGATGGAGGAACCATCCAAATTTTGGATGGAGAAATGAGGGCCCTTCAGTACCTCAAACATTTCAACCTCCACCCCAACCATTTCATGCTCCCACACATAACACATACCAACCACCTCATAAGAGATCCCTAGAGGATACTCTTCAACAATTCATGCAAACACAAGGAGGAATCAACAACCAAGCTTATAAATTTCAAGACCAGACCAATAGGACCTTAGATGACATTCGAAGTCAACTAACCAAGTTGACTCAATCACTAAGCATTCAAGAGAAGGGAAAGATCCCAGCTCAACCAATGCCAAATCCTAGAGGTCAGGTACATATGAGTGAATCCTCATCTAGTGAACCTTCAAACCATGAACAAGTCCAAGCCATCACTACCCTTAGAAGTGGAAAGATTATTGACAAAGCTATAGGTTTTGGGATTCCTAGAAGTATTGTGGAGGAGGAATCTAGGCAAAGTGAAGAGGAAATCAAAACACAAGTGACAAATGAGAGCTTGAGTGACAAAGAAGGTGAGATAAATGAGAAAGAGATGAGTGAGAAAGGAGATGATTCAAGCAAAATTGGAGTCAAAGTGAGTGATTTAGAATTTGTTCCTAGAGCACCATTTCCACAAAGGTTAGGGAAACCTAAACATGATCTTATGAACTCAGAAATCTATGAATTGTTCAAACAAGTGAAAGTCAACATTCCACTCCTTGATGCAATTAAACAAGTCCCATCTTATGCAAAGTTCCTCAAGGACTTATGCACAGTCAAAAGGAGATTGAATGTGAAAGAAAGAGCCTTTCTAACTGAACATGCTAGTGCCATCATCCAGTTTAAGACCCCTCCCAAATACAAAGATCCTGGTTGTCCTACCATTTCATGCATTATTGGAAATCATAAGATAGACCAAGCTTTGTTAGATTTAGGAGCAAGTGTGAATTTGATACCCTACACTGTTTACGAACAATTAGGTTTAGGAGGAATCAAGCCTACTCGAATCACCCTTCAATTAGCTGATAGGTCAATCAGTAACTAGGGGTATTGTTGAGGATGTGTTGGTCCAAGTAGATAAATTCTACTTTCCTGTTGATTTTGTAGTGTTGGACACCGCACCTATTCAAGGTTCTAATGCTCCCATCCCAGTCATCTTAGGTAGACCTTTCCTAGCTACATCCAATGCTTTAATCAACTGTAGGAATGGGGTGATGAAATTGTCTTTTGGGAACATGACTGTGGAGATGAACATATTCAATGTCTCCAAACAAATTGGTGAACACGAGGACATTAGAGAGGTGGATTTGATCCAAACAGTTTGTCAAGAACACTTTGAGAGAGAATGGATAAAGGATCCATTGGAGAGAACTTTAATTCATGATGAAAGATTTTATTCTTTGGAATGTGTTGATGAGGAAGTAAGAGAACTCGAGACTTATCTAGATCCAATGCCTCTTATGTCAATAGGTCAATGGACCCCATCGTTTGAGCCTTTGATTTCACCCCAAGTGAAAGCTGAGGCATCTCTTGTCCAACCTTATAAACCAGAAAGGAAGCCTTTACCGAGTGATCTTAAGTATGCATTTCTAGGGGAAGATGAATCATATCCTATTGTGATTTCATCAAAACTTAGCATAGAGCAGGAACAAGAACTTTTGAGAGTGGTGAGAAAACACAAAAAAGCAATTGGGTGGACTATTACTGACTTGAAAGGAATTAGCCCTCTTTTATGTACACATAGAATCTATCTTGAAGAAGAGGCTAAAACTGTGAGGCAAATGCAAAGACGATTGAACCCAAACATGAAGGAAGTAGTAAGATGTGAAGTGCTTAAGCTACTTGATGCGGGTATCATTTACCCCATTGCAAACTCAAAATGGGTTAGTCCAACCCAAGTTGTCCCAAAAAAATCTGGAGTCACGGTAGTGAAAAATGAAAATAATGAACTAGTACCAACTAGAATCCAAACTGGATGGCGTATGTGCATTGATTATCGTAAGTTGAACATGGTGACTAGGAAGGACCATTTTCCACTTCCATTTTTAGACCAAGTGCTTGAAAGAGTAGCCGGAAGAGCTTTCTATTGTTTTCTTGATGGATACTCAGGTTACAACCAAATTGAGATTTCTTTAGAAGACCAAGAAAAAACCACTTTCACTTGTCCTTTTGGTACCTATGCTTATAGAAGAATGCCTTTTGGCTTGTGTAATGCACCAGCCACTTTTCAAAGGTGTATGATGAGTATCTTTAGTGACATGGTGGAAAATTTTTTGGAAGTTTTCATGGATGATTTTTCAGTTTATGGGGATTCTTATGAGTTGTGTCTAATGCATTTAGAAAAAGTTCTTGAAAGGTGTGAAGAGAGGAATCTTGTACTTAATTGGGAGAAATGTCATTTTATGGTGACACATGGCATTGTCTTAGGTCACATTGTCTCTTCAAAAGGGATAGAGGTAGATAAGTCAAAGGTTGAAGTCATTCAAAAATTACCTACCCCTCGGACTGTGAAAGATGTGAGATCCTTTTTAGGACACGCTGGTTTTTACCGAAGATTCATTCATTCTTTTAGTACCATTGCCAAACCATTGTGTAACTTGTTGTCACAAGATGTTCAATTTGATTGGACATCAAAATGTCAAGAAGCTTTTGAAAAGCTTAAAGGGTTGTTGACCACTTCACCAATCATGCAAGCTCCTGATTGGTCTTTACCATTTGAACTGATGTGTGATGCTAGTGATTTTGCGGTAGGGGCTGTTTTAGGACAAAGAAAAGATAAGAAACCTCATGTCATTTATTATGCTAGCAAGACTTTGAATGATGCTCAATTGAATTACACTACAACTGAAAAAGAACTTTTAGCTGTAGTATTTGCATTGGACAAGTTTAGGTCTTATTTGGTTGGATCTCTTGTTATTGTTTTTACTGATCATGCAGCATTGAAATACTTGCTCACAAAACAAGATGTCAAGCCACGTTTGATTCGATGGATCCTCTTACTCCAAGAGTTTAACCTTGAAATTCGAGATAAAAAGGGAGTAGAGAATGTAGTGGCTGATCATTTGTCCCGTCTTTCAAGCTATGAGACCACAATTGATGAATCTCCAATAAATGAATTCTTTGCTGATGAAAATTTATTTTGTGCAGGTACTGTTTCCTACATTGGCTCTCCATGGTATGCCGACATAGCAAATTACCTAGCCACAAGTCAGATTCCTTCTCATTGGTCTAAACTTGACAAACAAAAATTCTTGCGTAACGTGCGCACCTTTTTTTGGGATGACCCCTACCTATTTAAATACTGCCCTGACCAAATTGTTAGGCGGTGCATCCCTGATCATGAAATTCCAAGTGTAATTAATTTTTGTCATGCATTAGCCTGTGGTGGGCATTTCTCTTCCAAGAAAACCACTGCCAAGATCTTGCAGTGTGGTTTTTATTGGCCCACCATGTTCAAAGATGTCCATGCCTTCTGTGTTGCATGTGACCGATGCCAACGACTAGGTAACCTTACTAGGCGTAACATGATGCCCCTAAACCCCATTCTTGTTTTGGAAATATTTGATTGTTGGGGGATTGATTTCATGGGACCTTTTCCAAGTTCATTTGGTTACCAATTCATCCTTGTAGCTGTTGATTATGTGTCTAAATGGGTGGAGGCCATTGCATCTCGAACCAATGACCATCGAGTTGTGGTCAAATTCTTGAAAGAAAATATTTTCTCTCGTTTTGGCATGCCCCGGGCTATGATTAGTGATGGGGGTAAGCATTTTTGTAACAAGCCCGTTGGGATTTTGATGAGAAAATATAGTGTAATTCACAAGGTCAGTACCCCCTATCATCCACAGACTAGTGGCCAAGCTGAGTTGGCAAATAGGGAGATCAAGAACATTCTAGAGAAAACAGTCAATCCAAACCGTAAAGATTGGTCCCTACGACTAGTTGATGCTTTGTGGGCATATCGCACTGCTTACAAGACCTCTTTAGGAATGTCTCCTTATAGGCTAGTTTATGGAAAGCCTTGTCATCTCCCTGTTGAGATTGAGCACCGTGCATATTGGGCCATCCGGCAATTCAATGATAATGAAAACGAGGTTGGCAAAAATAGAAAGCTTCAATTGGATGAATTAGAGGAGCTGAGAAATGATGCATTTGAAAATGCAAAAATTTCAAAACATAAGATGAAAGCTTTGCATGATAAACACATTTTTAGAAAATCCTTTCATGTTGGTCAAAAGGTTCTCTTGTATAATTCACGATTACATCTCTTTCCTGGGAAGTTAAGGACAAAATGGATTGGTCCATTTGTGATTAAATCCATCTCTGAGCATGGTGCATTTGAGGTAGAAAATCCTAAGAATGGAAATGTTTTCAAAGTAAATGGTCATCGATTGAAACCTTATCTTGAAAACTTTGTGGCTGAAGTTGAGACATTGGATCTTGAAGATCCAATACCATTGTAGTATCAGAAGTAATGAGTTTTTATTTTTATTTTTTTCATTTTTATTTTTATTTTTTTTTCTCTTTCTTCCATCTCTTATATTTTCTTGTTCATGCATTAGGGACAATGCATTATTTTAAGTTGGGGGGGTGTGAGGTTCTTTATTTTCAAAAAAAAAAAAAAAAAAAAAAACATCAATGTTTTCTTTTAGTTGTGATATGCAGGTAAAAAAAATCAAGCAAGAAGTCAGCTCATGTCTAATTCAATCAGACATTCATCCTTGAGAACAAAAGGGGAGTAACAGTTTTCTAATCTTTATACTTTTCTTCTCTTTCTTTTTTACATTGAGGATAATGAAAAACTTAATTTTAGATATTTGATTATGTTGAATGCTTGAGATAACCATGCTTGTTAAAAAAAAAAAAAAAACTTGCATTCGTATGTGAATGAGACTTGTTTAAGATCAACATTACATTTTTGGATTCATTATTGTGTTGAACATTGCATGCTTTAATTTGGGATAGATAATATCTTATAAAGCAAGATATAGCATACTTTTTTCTTAAGATTATTGAAGTACATCTTTCCTTGTAAAAGTTGTGTGAGTTGTGTGATTATGCATGAAAGATGAGTGTGATGCTTTACTTGTGATCATCCCTTTTGATCTAGTCCTAAACAAGGTTTAAGTAAATAGAGTAATCATTATTACACAAATGTGTACAAAATTCTATCTACTCCAATGTTTTGAGTTGCTCAGTAACTAGGGGTATTCATCACAAATGTTTATCTTTACGTCAAACGGCAGCTTGAAATATGAGTATGCAAAGCACTTTAAGTTTGTGACTTTGTGAGTAACCGGGTGCATTCATCACAAATGTTTGTATTCGCGTCAAAAGGGAAGTGACCACTTAAAGAAAAAGAATAAATAATATCTTCAAAAAAAAAAGAGAAAAAAAAAAGAAAAAAGAAAAAAATATATATAGATATTTCTCTAGTTTGCTACCTTGTTTGTAGTAGTAAGAAGGGAAGATTACAAGTTGAGTTTTTGCGTGAATCAATTATGTTGGTTGCATGATAAATACGATTGAATTTGGAATTTTGTATGGATGTTTGATTTAGAGAATGTGAGTATGCTTATTTTTCTTTATTTGTTATTGTGTACACTAAGTTAAAGATACCAATGTTTGCATGATATGTCCTTTAAGTGTGATGAGTCGAGCCTAATTATGTTATTATTATTCTTTTTATTTCAAAGGTTTTATGTTTTGTTTTGCTTGAGGACTAGCAAAATCTAAGTTGGGGGGTGTGATTGTGCATCAAAAGTATCATTAAGTCTCTTATTTTACATATGTATTTATTATTTTTATTTGGGTTTTTTATAATAATTGATGTGCTTTTTAGTAATGAAGTTTCTTTTAATGTCTCGATAGGTTTTTGGAGCTTAAATGAATTATTTCAGAAAATTCAACGTCGGAATTCGGAACAAAGAATTGAAGAGAAATTTAGTTGAAGATTGAAGCAAATCTTGGTTCAAATAAGTGCTCCAAATTTGCCCCAAAAATCAATTCAAGTCCAATTCTAGAAAAGAATATCATATGATTTATTTCAAGCCCAAACATGCCTTATGTTGTGTGCAAACTTCAACCATCAAACACTCAAGGTTTCAAAGTCAATCTTAGCCCAAATAATAGGTACATTTGTATCCTTATTTGATGCTTAAATTCAGCCCCAAATCAGCCCCAAATCACCTTCCAAATCAGCCCAAACACAATCCATGATCCTACATGTCCACATAATAAATAACATTTGATTTATTTGGGTAATTCATTGATCCAAGAGGGCAAGCACATGGATGGAAAGCTGGAGGGGACATTGTGACATTATTTTGGGTCAAAAGAAGAAAGAGACAACTCATAAAGGAGGAAGAAAAACGTGCACCAAAGTGTTCTCCAAGCTGGCCTGGTTTGATTTTCCAGAACACCTTTCGGTGTTTTGTCCATAACTTTTGACTCAGATGTCCAAATGAGCTGTTCTTTAATGATCTGGAAAGCTAACAGAATTGCCTATAAATATGTCTCTAATAGCCATCTCCAGGAGAGGCTTCAAAAAGGGTCGAATTGCTGTCCAAAGTTAGAGTCAGATTTGTGTCCGAATTTTTACTGAAATTGTGTTGTGTTCTTCTTTATAGATTTCGGTTCTTTAGCTTGTAAAACTCATTATTTCAGTTTGATTCAAGTCATTTTATGTTTATTAAAGTGTTATTATATCTAATCATGGTTGGCTAATCTTCTTCTTGGATCCAAATCAAGGATGATGGTGGTTGAGGTGAGTTCTTTAAGATATGAATGAATCTTAATGTCTATCTTTTCATTTTCTTCATGAATGTTTATTATTGCAAAGAAATTTTAGAAATCATTTAGGTAATGTTATAATCTTGAATTTTTATGCACAAACCTTAGTTTTGGTATAGAGATTGCTTGATTCAATGTCTTACTTAATATGAAAATACTTGTACATTCTTAAGCAATAATCAATCTTCATCCTTTTAAACTTCATTGTAATATCTTCCGATCTAATATCACCATCGTTGATATTAGGTTGAGTTATCTTATATATGTTAAAGGAATCACCAATACATCACCATTAAAATTGATTTGGACCAAGACTTACTTTTTCTTGTCATTTAAAATCTATTTACACTTTTTCATCTTTGAAAACAAATCCATCAATCATTTTCAACCAAGTTATTGTTAATTTAATTTCTCTTGAGTTTTGTTTTGTTACCTAGCTTAATTTCCAGATCTAGCTCTCTGTGGATATGACCTCGATCTTACCGAGTTAATTGCTACATCGCACACTCGTGCACTTGCGAGTTAAAACAAGCCGAACATAAAAAGCGGTCAAGCAATTAACACTTCAAGTCTAGGTTATCGCAGACCATAAGCTGTCAAATTGTCTGGCTTCTAATAGTAATTTACATGAACTATTAGATTTGAAATCTCCTAAAACCCTTTTAAGAGAGGGATTATTATGCCTTATTGATGTAACCATATTATTCGATAGTTTCACCCACATCTACCTAATGTTTTGTCCATGTTTTATATATAAAATGCCTTGATATTCTTTGTTTTATGTTTTGAAGGCATTTTTGGATGAAAGATACAAAAAGGAGTAAATTAGAGGTAATTGACAAATTGATGTTTAGTCGATATTTTATGCAGAGCTTGAGTTCTAGAGATCCAAATGAAGTGATTCTAGTGGCACTAAAAAGCTAACATCCATACCTTTCTGGAAATGTAATGCAAGAAAAATAAAAAGAGAAAGATCATGGAAATCACATCCTGCAAAATCAAATCTCACATTCTGCCAGTGTTAACCTTTGGCCATTCAAAATTTAATATCTGGAGCTACAGAAGTCCAATTGATGCAAACGCAATTTTTTTAGATTCCTAACTCAAAGACCTATCAACTCTCCAAAGTTCAGCAAAAAATGATGTCATATGAGGGAGATATGAGTTTTCAAAGATGACAACTGAATTCTGCCAGCAAACAGGTTTCGTGAAGAAACCAGTCCAAATTACATTCCGAAGCATCTAAACCGACATCCAAGTTTTTATATTAGCAATTTAGCTCCTCTAAGTCAAAGCTTGAAGATTTCATGTAAGGCTATTTCTCCTTTTTAGGAAAAATAGTTATTGAAGTACTTAAATGTAAACTGCCAACTTAAGGAAGGACTACTTTGTAAAATAGAGACTAGGGTTTCTTAGCATATAAAAAGAAAGAGAGAAACAGGCAACAACCAGCAGAAAAGAGGGAGAGCAGAAGGAGGCAGCAACCAGCAGAGAATAAACACAAATTCTCTCCTCTACAAATCTAAAAATCATGCTCTTTTCAATCTTTAGAAGTAGTTGTTCAATAGTTATGTAAGGCTAAGCTCTTTTCTTGGTTGCAAGGACGCAAAAACCTTTGGATTTCAAGAACCGTGAGATTTATTCTTACTTTTATTTTCAGTTTATGTTATGAATGAGTATGATTGTTTTCCTATGCATATTTTCTATGATTGCTGTTGATGATTGCTAGAGCGGACTCTAAGTTATTGTTGTGAACAATCTATTGTTAAGTTTAATATCAAAACCAAAGTTGTGATATATGAACTTGTGAAGCAACTAACCTTGATAGTTGTGGCGGAACTAAGTTATTGAACTTAGGGAGAACATTTGAACAAAGTGACACAAGCTGCGGACAACTTGTATGTTAATCTTGATGAAATTATCTAGTTCTTAAAGTTGCCATTAAATTGAATCATTAGTGCGGACACTTTGATTGTTTGTTGGTTTGGATTAGTTATACGGCGGATCTGTTAATTAATCAACATTCAGAAAAGATAAAATTTTAGAACATAAACTGTAATTTTCATTTCAAGGATCGGTTCTAATTTCTGTAGGTGGATGTGTGCTTGCGACCAAGATTTTATTGATGAGTTTCGGTTTTAAATGATTTTGTTTGTTAGTTTAATTGTTGTCATAGTTTAGATAATCACAAACCAAATCCCCCCAATTATATAATGTACAACATAAAAATCTGACTTGAAACTTCCTCGTGGGATCGACCCCTTGCTTGTTCTATACTATCTTGTATGTTGTGTTTTAAGCTAGGGTAATTAATTTGTGTGACCGTGACATCGCAACACTTATGCATTAGTCTTTATTTTCTCTTCTCTACTTATCTCTATAGGTGCATTTAATATTCTATACAGAAATATAAGACATAACATTCTATTTAAAGGAAAACCTAATAACCCTATAAATAGTAAAATATCAATTTATCCCCTAAATAATATCACTTGTATCATTTCAAGATAGTTTTATAAATTTATGCAATTAAATCCCTATTTGATTTTTCTAGATTTAGAATTGTAATCCCCTAAATAAATTACATTTTAGTCTTTAATTTCTAAAACTTATTTACAATCAAGTTACATTTGATTAATCATCCTAGTTTAATTTCTTACTAAGGGTTCCTTATGTGTGTTGCCTATAAAGTTTCTAATATGTTAACCCAAATATAATTCAAATTCTAAATAAAATTTAATAAAATAATTAAATTTATTATTAATTTAATAATTGATTGATTTATATTTGAAGATCAAGTATACTGTCTAGTAAGTAATATGTCATGACTCTCTACTATTAGAAAAGTCATACAACATCTGACTTAACCTTTTCAAACTTTTAGTGATCAATTTCTCAGTATAATTTGTTAGGTTCCCAAATATCATACACACAACGAAAACAATAAAACAAAATTATTCAAGAATTTCTAGGAACCTATTAGACAAATCTAAAGTTATTTAGGAATTTATTACTTGAAGATCATTCATTGTCTTTGAATAATTTCTTAAAGGCTGAGTTGTCGCAAACCATAAGCTATCCAATTATCCAACTTTCAACGGTGATCCACATGAACCACCAGTGAAAAATCTCCTAAATTCCTATTTAGGAGAGAGGGATTACTATGCTTAGTATCACTTCTGGACATCACGACGACCAATTAAAAATAATCTTATTTAGTTTTTCAAGCAAAGAATGGATATCTGACATCTTGTCATTTGGGGAATTATTTCTAGTTCAAGGAGTTGCCACATATTATTATGGTCACTAAGAATCATAGCTGGTCAATAGAGATTCTAATGGAATGAGACTAGTTACGTAAAATGAAAGATGTTATCATCCCTTAAGCGTCCTATCTAAGACAAGCTGCATTATTAGTTTTTGTCTAAAATTGCTAAGAGTTTGTCCTTTCCTTTTTTCTTAATATGTTCCAAACTCTAACGTTGGTGAATAGTACCTATGAATATTTTCAACTCTGGTATTGGTAAATATTACACAAATCCAAAAAAAATGTGATATCCTAACTCTGATACCACTGAATAAATTCGCAAAATTTTGGATTTTTTAATGGAGAGATAAATTTTCTACACTCTTTTTTTTATCCCTTTTTGTATATTTACTCCTTTTAGACAAACCTAAAAGAAATATTGCACACAGATTTTCAATTAACAGTACGGTCCACAAATTAAGCATATAACGAGGAAAGAAAAATTGAACAAAAAACAAAATGCAAAAAAAATACGTGAGGAGTCCACAAATAACCCTACAAAGATCCTCAAATATTTTAGGAATTATCTGATATTGGAAAGGGCTTGTTTAACCAAATATCAAAATAGAAGGGGCATAAAAATTATGGTCAAGACATAAGGGTGTGTTTTGCCAAACACACCCGAGGCCCACACCCGACCCAACCCGACCCAATCTCTTTTCTCTTCTTTTTTTTTTACTTGCAAACATGCGTGAACTGTTCACGCATGCTTGCAACAAAAACAAGGGAATTAAAATACAGGGAGGGGGGGATTTGAAAACGACTTACCTGTTTGCAGTTCTTGAGCGGTAAAGTGCAGGTGCTGGATGAAGCTCTTCTTCGGTTCTCTTTCTGTTCCTCCTTCTCTTCTTTTTATTGCTTCTGTTTTCTCAAGAACGACTTCTCTCATCCCTTCTTTTTTCTTCAATTTTTTTTCCCCGTAGACCATTTTTCTTAGGGTAGCTATATAATCGCTACTCAGTGAGGTGGAGGTCTGGTCGGCCACGCTTCAGTAACGGATCAAAAGAGCTATAACTTTTGATCCCACTATTGGATCACGCTCAAATTTTTACACCATTTTCTGAAGGTCGATTTCCTTGGGGTAGATATGGAATATTTCGCTACTTGGTGACGAGGAGGTCTGGTCGGCCACACTTGAGTAACAGATCAAAAGGGCCATAAATTTTTATCCAACCATTGGATCACGCTCAAATGTTTATACGAGTTTCGGGAGGCCGTTTGTATTGGGGTTGCTATGGAATTGCTACTCGGTGATGAGGAGGTCTGTTCGGCTGGACTTGAGTAACGGGTCGAAAGGGCCATAAATTTTGATCTCATAGTTGGATCCCGCTCAAATGTTTACATGATTTTCCGGAGGCTGTTTTCCTTGGGGTAGCTATTGAATCGCTACTTGGTGATGAGGATATCTAGTCGGGCACGCTTGAGTAACAGGTCAAAATAATCATAATTTTTTATCCAACCATTGGATTGCACGCTCAAATATTTACATGAGTTTCGGAAGGCCGTTTGCTTTGGGGTTGCCATGGAATTACTACTCGGTGACGAGGAGGTCTAGTCAGTTACACTTGAGTAACAGGTCAAAAGGGCCATAACTTTTGATCCCATTGCTGGATCATACTTAAATTTTTACATGATTTTCCGTAGGCCATTTTCCTTAGGGTACCTATTGAATTGCTACTCGAGACGTGGAGGTCTGGTCGGCCACACTTTAGTAACGGCTGAAAAGGGCTATAACTTTTGATCCCACTGTTGGATTGCGCTCAAATGTTTACTTGATTTTCTGGATGCCATTTTTCTTATGGTAGCTATGAAATCGCTACTCGGTGACGAGGAGGTCTAGTCGGCCACACTTGAGTATCGGGTCAAAAGGGCCATAACTTTTGATTCCTCCGTTAGATCGCGCTCAAATTTTTACATGAGTTTTCGGATTCCGTTTTGCTTGGGGTTGCTATGGAATTGTTGCTGGGTGAAGAGGAGGTGTTGTCGGCCAAGCTTAAGTAACGGGTTTAAAGGGCCATCACTTTTGATCCGACCGTTGGATCACACTCAAATTATTACATGTGTTTCCGGAGGTCGCATTCCTTGGGGTTGTTATGGAATCGCTACTTGGTGATGAGGAGCTCTGGTCGTCCATACTTGAGTAACGGCTTAAAAGGGCCACAAATTTTGATTCGACCGTAGATCGCGCATAAATGTTTACATGAGTTTCTGGATTACATTTGCCTTGGGGTTGCTATGGAATGGCTACTTGGTGACGAGGAGGTCTGGTGGGCCGGACTTGAGGAACGGGTCAAAAGGGCCATAACTTTTGATCTCACTATTGAATCACGCTCAAATTTTTACATGATTTTCTGGAGGTAATTTTCATTGGGGTATCTATGGAATATTTTGCTACTCGGTGACGATGAGGTCTGGTTGGCCATACTTGAGTAACAAATCAAAAGGGCTATAAATATTTATCCAACTGTTGGAGCGCGCTCAAATATTTATACGGGTTTTGGGAGGCCGTTTGTCTTGGGGTTGCTATAGAATTGCTACTCGATGACGAGGAGGTCTGTTCGGCCGGACTTAAGTAACGAGTCGAAAGGATCATAAATTTTGATCCCACAGTTGGATCCCGCTCAAATTTTTACATGATTTTTCCGGAGGCCATTTTGGGGTAGCTATTGAATCACTACTTGGTGACGAGGAGATCTGGTCGGGCACACTTGAGTAACGAGTCAAAAGGGCTGTAACTTTTGATCCGACCGTTGGATCGTGCTCAAATATTTACACGAGTTTCGGAAGACCGTTTACCTTGGGGTTGCTATGGAATTGCTACTCGGTGACGAAGAGGTCCTGTCGGCCGGACATGAGTAACGAATCAAAAGGGCCATAACTTTTGATTACACTATTGAATCACGTTCAAATTTTTACATGATTTTTCGGAGGTCGTTTTCCTTGGGGTACCTATTGAATCGCTAATCGGGACGTGGAGGTCTGGTCAGCCACGCTTGAGTAACAAGTCAAAAGGGCTATAACTTTTGATCCCACTGTTGGATCGTGCTCAAATGTTTACTTGATTTTTCGGAGGCCGTTTTCCTTGGGGTATCTATGAAATCGCTACTTAGTGACGAGGAAGTCTGGTCCGTCAAACTTGAGTAACGATCAAAAGGGCCATAACTATTGATCCCATCATTGGATTGCATTCAAATTTTTACACTAGTTTCTAAAAGCTGTTTTCCTTGGGGTTGCTGACACGACCAAAAGATTGATGTCTTCTCCCAAGTGTAAGAGTGTCGAAGTAATAAATAACCCGGCAAGACAGGGTCGAACCACAGGGAGGTTAACTGTATAAATTACAAATAAAGAAATAGATAATAACAAAAAAGGAGTTGAAGAGAACTTTTAGATGTGATATTGTTGTAAGGATTATAAATTGTTAACATTAATGGTATTTCAAACAAGTATAGTATAAACTCTTTTTATTACTCAACTGGAAACCACACACAAAGGAGTTTCTAATCGGATTATAAATTGTTAACTAAGTAAATAAACAAGATAAGAATATAAATAAAATATAAGTTAACTAAGTAAAGGAAAGGAAATGAAAAGCATAAATAAGAGATTAATATAAACAGAACTTAAGCATTACAAATATAAAAAGAGAGAGCAAGAGCATGATCTTGATCTGAAAACCAAGATGCCTAAATTCATGGAAAATGCCTCCTTTTGTAGGCCAAAATTTAGAACTATTGATTTGATGACTAATTGTTGAGTGGGTGGCCACATCTTGACTTGGTGACAATCGTTATCTTCTTGTCTGAACAAAACATCATTGCTAACGTAAGAATTGGAACATATTGTTCGCATGAAAGTTCTAGAAAATTGTCTAAGCTTTCCATAAAAAAAAATGTCGGTGAATTTGGACTTCTAGAACTTGAGATATGGGCTGAACACTGAATAATGTTTGGGCTGCAGGATAGATTCTGACTTCTCTGTTGTTGCTAAGATTTGGACTTCCAAATAGGCATAATTGAGTCTTGAACTTCCATGAATGTTTTTGGCCTATGTCTTAGCTTTCTATCCATATAAGCCAAATTGAAATCCAAGATCTACAGCTTCAGATATGACCCAACAACTGAACAATTTTCCAGTTTGAACTCAACTAACATCTCTTTTCTAAGCTTAACCGTCTCTTTGTCTTCTTAATTTCAGTAGCTGAACTCATCAATCAATGCTTTGATTTATGTGATAGGCCTGCATTTAAAATGAATATTTACCATAAATTAAAGGTATCTTATATTATTAGACATGTTATTATAAAACATGCTTTTGTTAATGAGTTACTGATACTTCAAGTGTAAAATGATGATATAAAGCCTTTATAAAAATGCAGTTATAAGTACTAATCACCCCCCTAACCAGCTTATTACTAGTCCCTAGTAATCAAAACGTTAAAATAAAAAAAGAATTTGCAAGTTCCGCAAAGCAAGGCATTCATCATTCAACTTCCATTAATCTATCCAAATAAAAAAAACTCTCATTAAATTTATATATCTGCTCAATACCTCTTTACCAAGATATTAATAAA
Organism: Populus nigra; assembly: GCF_951802175.1. NCBI lineage: Eukaryota > Viridiplantae > Streptophyta > Magnoliopsida > Malpighiales > Salicaceae > Populus > Populus nigra. The sequence goes on from NC_084865.1 coordinate 7,950,184, forward strand.
CCTTTCTTTTGTACTCAATAAATCAACACATAGTTATGGGGTTTACTTGGATGAAAATAGAATTTTGTTCTAATGCTTAAGGTTAACTTCCTTGGGTTGGGATTATTATCTTTTTTTTTTTTAATATATATACATATAACTTAAAACACAATGCATCTTTAACCATGTAATGAGCTTTCAGCTAATGACTCCCAGACCAGTTGGTCTTAGGGCATTAGGTGTTGAGACACCCCTATGAGCTCAGTAACTCGGGTTGCAGATACTGATACATAGATAGTGTAATGTTTGATTCCCTTAAGCTTTTCTCCTTAACTTATGTAACAAGCTTTGGGCCAATAGCTCCCAAGTCAGTTGACCTTAGGGTATTAGGTATTAAAACATCCGTTCGAGCTTAATTGCTTAGGTTAGGGAGGCTATGAAACCAAACTTATCTACGTTTTTATTATCATCAGTTTTTTTGTTTTTTTTTTTTTGCAAATTATATACTATCCCTTTCCCTTAGTTGTTACCTTTAACAAAAGAATATAAATAATGTAATAATCCAATGTGCAACCCACAATCATATGTTAAAGTGTGTGTGTGAAGATGAAGGTTTAAGAATACTTGTTAAATGAGTATATGAGCAGAATCAATTGATGATAATGCGAGAGTTTGTAAACCTGAATATTTCAAAAAGTATTCTGATAGACCTTGTTATTTATATTGCAAATAACCATTAGAAAATGTTTACTAAGATGCTTCTCAAGAGTTAATACAATTCCCATTTACTCTACCATCCTAGTAATAACAGTTTTGCTAAATGGTTTTATTAAAAACAAAAATAGTTAGTTGGTTATTTTTTTATGTCAACTACTACCCTCCCCCCCAACCAAAACGAGACATTGTCCTCAATGTCCTAAGGTAGAAAGATAGAGTATAGAAGACATCACCTGAAACAGCAAACACTGACAAACCTGAAACACACTTAAATAAATATAAAAAATAATAAAACAAAATAAAATGCTATTAATAAAACCAAAGGACACAAGGTTTCACAAACGAAGGCTCAAATCCAATCTAAGCTTTTTACGGGTTTCCATAGTTGACCAATTTATGCGACTCATGAATGGATCAAGTACAAGGATGAAAGATTGTAGTTGGTCAATCAATTGTTCAGTAGTAGCAGCAGAGATTATGATTTATCGTGCCGAAGATGTTAGAAATTCCTGTTCCACAGCTTGATCAAGAAAAGACAACAAATTATCATAAAAACCATTAACATTTAACACACCTATAGGTTTATGGTGAATGTGCAATTGAGCCCAAGAAAAAATATGAAAGATCTCTTCCAATGTTCCCAGACCACCTGACCAAGATGATTTGCTGATTCTAAAAACTCCTTTTCTTTCCCAGGACTGGATCCATCGAAAACACAAATATTTCTTATATGATGACTTAAGGAACCTGCCATTTCAACACACTTCTATATCTGTTGAATGTATGGGTTGAGTAGAAATGAAGGGAAGGAAGAGAAGATTTTATAGATGAGAAATTGAAAATGCAATCATACCACCTATATGTAGGCCAGCTGGAGTCTCACTCTCTCTCTTTCTCTCTATTTATTTATTTATTTTGAAAAGGTATATGTATGTACAGGTAGTTGTGCTTATGGATCACATCTTCCCTTGGTTTTACGTCCAAGAACAGCTTAAACGACCTCTATAGGTCGTGGATAGGCTTCCCATCAAGTTTTCTTAAAAACTAGCAAACATGGTTTTTTATAGTCAGATTCCCAAGACTATGTCGAGTATGTTCTTTATGAAAATTGGGTTATAAATCATGAATTGCACAATGCACATCTCCACCAGGATATGTCTTAAAAGTCAATAGAAGATTATCTAAAGATTTCTTATGTTTTGAAATAAATCCTGACTTTTGATAATTTTCATAAGTTTTGTAGAACACATGTGTGTCTTTGAACATGGTGGGCCAATAGAATCCATATTGTAAGATTTTTGCAATCATCTTTTTTTATGAGAAATGACTCCCACATGCCTCAGACCGTCAAAGTTTAATGACACTACTTACCTGATTGTCCGAAATGCATCTTTAAAATATTTGATCAGGACAATATTTGAATAAAGGTCATCCCAATAAAAGTTCTTCACTTCATTCAAAAACTTTCCTTTGTCTTCGGTACTCTAGTGAATTGGCAAATCTCCTGTTGCAAGCAAACCAAGGCATTGGACTAAGAGAAAGTAAGGATTCGTCAGGAAAAAAATCATCGATTGGTGTGATGTTGGATGTCGAATCTATTGTCAATCTTGACAAATTATCCGTATCAACATTTTCGGTGCCTTTCTTGTCCTTAATTTTTTCTTGAGAATAAATCATTCGCAAATCTACATATTCGTCAAACTCTGTTTTACTCACGGTGGATTCAAATTGATCATAAACTAATTCTTCAATAACATCTACTTCTTGTAAATCATTATCATCTCCAGATTGCTTGCACATGTTGAAAATATTCATTTCCAATGTCATGTTTCCAAATGATAGCTTCATCAATCCATTCCTACAATTAATCAATGCATTAGAAGTTGCAAGAAACAGATGTCTTAAAATAACAGGAAATGAATTACATGCTTCAACAAGTTGTGTGTCTAAGACAATAAAATCCACAGGATAAATGAATTTATCAACTTGTACTAACACATCTTCAACTATTCCTCTAGACACTTTTACAGATCTATCAACAAGTAAAAGAGTTATAGAAGTTCGTTTTAACTCACCTAGATTGAGGCTTTGAAAAACTGAATATGGAAGTAAATTCACACTAGCTCCAAGATCAAGTAAAGCTCTTTCAATTTTATGTTCTCCAATAAAACATGAAATTGTAAGACATCTAGGGTCTTTATATTTCAAAGCATTATTGTTTTGAGGAATAACACCTACTTGTTCGGCTAAAAAGGCTTTTTTTTCACATTCAGTTTTCTCTTCACGGTGCACAAGTCTTTCAAAAATTTAGCATAAGAAGGTACCTGTTTAATAGCATCCAACAAAGGTATATTGATCCTTACCTGCTTGAAAGTTTCAAAGATTTCAGAGTTGTGATTGACTTTCCTTTGTTTGGTCATGGCATGAGGAAATGGAAGTGCTGGTGTGGAATCAGTCTTTTCTTTGCAATGTTCAGATTCAACCCCTTCCTTACCCTCAGAGATTAACTCATCATCTTTCTCATAAGGTTCAAGAATGAGTTTTTTAATAACCTTACCACTGCAAAGAGTGATGACTGATTTGACTTGATCTATATGTTGGCTTCCAAAGCTACTTGCATTTGTATTGTATTGCCCCGTTGGATTTTGCTGTGGTTAATATGGAAACTTACCTTTCTCTTGAAAACTGAGAGCAGATATGAATTTTGCAAGAGTATCTTTAAAATCTATCATGGTTTGAGCAAGTTGAGTGTTGATTGTCTCTTGCTTTTTAATGAATGCATCCAATGTTTCCTCAAGATTTCTTCTAGAAAGTGGAGCATAAGGAGGTGCATATCCATGAGAATTTTAGAAATTATTGTGTGCTTGAGTTGGTGGTTGTGAGGTTTGTGCATTACTCTTCCAACTGAAATTTGGGTGATTTCTCCAACCAGGGTTCTATGTTTGTGAGTATGGGTTATGATTGAGCCTTTGGAAACTGTTTAAAGCATGGGCTTGTTCATGGATACATTCCTTAAAAGAAGGCAAAGTTGGACAATCATTGGTTGAGTGTTCATTGGTTTCACAGATTTACACATAATGTCTTGAACATATTTTAATTGACCACTCTTTTTCAATTTTAGTGCTTCGACTTTTCTAGCTAAAGATGCAAACTTGGCTTGAAGGTCATGATCTTCCCTAAGGTTATACATTCCTCCACTAGATGTATGAGGTTGAGTTTTACCTAGTGCCTCATAAGTGCCTGTAGTGTCCTAATTTTAAGCATTTTCAGCTAGCAAGTCTAGGTACTCCATTGCTTCATTAAGGTCTTTATCTTCAAAAGTTCCATTGCACATCAATTCCACTATTTGTCTATATTTAGGTGTTAACCCTTCATAAAAATGTGAAACCAATTTTCATGTTTCAAAACCATGATAAGAGTAAGTATTAAGCAAGTCTCGATATCTATCCCAACATTGGTAAAATGTTTCTCTTGGTTTTTGAGTGAAAGTGGTGATTTGTCTTTTGAGAGAGTTTGTTTTGTGGGACGGAAAAAATTTCTTTAAAAATTGTTGTTCCATTTCATCCCAAGCACGAATGGATCTCGGTCTCAAATTTTATAGCCATGTTTTAGCTTTATCTTTTAATGAAAAGGAAAAAGCTTTAATCTAATGGTGTTCATGCTACAATTTAAGTCATAGATGTTACAGACCTCCTCAAATTCTCTTAAATGCAAGTATGGATTTTCTAGATCTAAGCCATGAAAAGAAGGTAGAAGTTGAATAATGACTGGCTTAAAATTAAAATGAGATGCATCAGGGGGGAAAACTATGCACGAGGGTGCACTTGTTCTTGTGGGATTCATGTCGTCTCTAAGTGTTCTAACACGGTTATTCTCATTATTCTCATTAGGAAGCGACTAGTTATCTTCTTCGGCCATATTTTCTTAAAATAATAAGGATACCCTACAAAATCTACCACTTAAAGTACGTGACCAAAATCTTATACACGTGAAGAAAGAGAATAAAATGAAAGAAAAGAAAAGAAAAGAAAAGAAAAGAAAAGAAAAGAAACAAGAAACAAAACAAAAGGAACAAAAGTTCGATAAAAAGAAAAGTGAAAAGAGAAAATAAAATAAATATTATAATTTATACAAGAATTTACCTCCCCGACAACAGCAATAAAAACTTGACACGATCAAAAGATTGATGTCTTCTCCCAAGTGTAGGAGTGTCAAAATAATTAATAACCCGACAAGACCGGGATCGAAGGTTACATGAAGGTTGTGAAAACCCTGGAAATTTATAATTTAAATAGGCAGATGTGTAAACCCTCATGTAAATGTAGACTGAAAGTGGTACTATTTCAATGAGTGATGGAAACCAAGATTAGAAATAATAGATAAATAATGATATATAATGGAAGAGATGACCTCTATAAAATGAATTTTGTTTTGGAATTCATAAGGACAGAGAAACTGGTAACGTGTTTTGATGGATAAAATATGAGAAAAATAAAAAAATATTTTTAGAAAATAAGTGAGGTAATAAAGAATACATTATAATAAAGGATAGTGCAATGAAAAAGGGTAGGACTGAAGGTGCAAGCACCGATTAAAAATCAGTGATGTTATTTTGAAATGGTAATAAGCCCGATAAATAAATAAAGGTGGAAATCCTAAAATGAATATATTTTAAAATAATAAAATGACCGTAAAGATTTAGAAAGATAATTGATATGATTTTTGTTTGTGAAGATTGAACAAGAAAAATCTAGATTGTTTATGAAAAGTCACGAACTGAACAAGTTTATATTAGGAAGCAGAATTCTCAATCCAATCGTAGGATCGGGATGAAATTTTGCATGAAGTCTATTAATATGTTTTGCTACATTGGTTAAATATCTCATCCCAATCGGAGTTTGGGGAGTTTGGTAAAGACTAACGATTTAAGCAGAAATAAACCAAATAGTTTACATGAAAAATAAAATAAAATACATAAAGGCATGAATGAGGGATAAAATTGTAATTATGTAAAAAGGTGCCTATAAAACTGCAAAGGCCACCAGTTAAAAAAAAGAAAAAGAAAAAGAAAAGAAAAGAAGAGAAAAGCGGATAGAGAGAGAGCTGCAGATTTTGGAGTAAAACCAATAATACTCCGGTGATTATATCTCTGGACGCCATCGTTGGATCATGCTAAGTTTTGGATATGTTGTGATTATTACACATATCTACTAACAGACCGGAGGGATTGACAGGAACACAATCCAGTTAACAGAAATCAGCATCGTAAATGTCCTCAAAAACAAAAAGGAAATGCACCTGCAGGGCAGTTTGGTCGGCGGCTGATTTCTCTCTCTTATACCGTTGGATCATGCTCATTCTTGGATATATGGTGCGCCTAGATGTTTCCTTCATTCGGAACGGTGGAGATTGGAAAAGCATTCTCCGGAATGGTTTCGTGCATGTTGAACAGTAGCTCGTCCATTTTCAGGTAAGCTCGGTTGTATGCAGATCTAGGGAGATCTAACCGTTGGATCATTATGATTTTGAGATATAGTATGCACAACTCTATGATATGTAGTCTGACCGTTGGGTTTAAAGCAATAATCATAATTGGATGACTTATTGCCTTTTGAAGCTATTGCTAGTTTTGGCAAAATGTAGCAAGCTTGATTAAATACATGTTTTGATGAAATTAGAATTGTGTGGGTATAGGTTTTATGGAAGATGTAATGGTAAAATATGTTCTTGTTATTGGTATTATTGTAGATTAATTGTGTATTCTTTATATGAGGGGAAGTATGATTATTGTGTAAGAATAGTAAGGAACATTGCTATATGAACATGTTGATTGAATACAAAGCTAACTTGTTGGTTGTGTGGATATAAATGGGGTGGAACCATGAAGAAATTGAAATGAAAGAAATATGGAAAATAAAACATATTTAAAGCTAGCCATAAGTATTTTTGGCAAATTGATTAGTTAATGAAGATTGTCATTGATTCCAACTAGTAGGGTGAAATTGTTGTTGTGATAATGATCTAAGAATATTAATTGTTAAGGTTTGCCGCATATTTTTAATCGCATGAGGAGGGAGCGAAAGAAAATGAATGGTTCATCATTTTGTTGTATTAATAATAATGGAGAAATCCCAAAAGGAATGAGTTTCCTTATTTTTTGTCTAATCTTTGCTATATTGTAGAGGTAGGGAAATTGTTTGAATGTTTTGCTTTAGAATTGGTTTGAATTTGTGATTTAATGATGCCAAATGACCTTGGATGATGTTGTTTTTGCAATGAAGATAAGTTGGAAGTTGAAAAGGATTTCTAAGGAATGAAAATCCTCGTTGTCCAAAATTTTAGCTATAAAGGAGGGGCTATTGTGATTGTTGATTTTGAGCCTTAAAACAAACTAATTTGGAGTTGGTTTCTTCATAAAAGTTGTATTTCCATGTTTTAGCCTTTCATAAAGATAAATCACGCCCAAAACTGAGTTTTACAGCTTTAGTTAGGATTAAGACACTAGATAGTGTTCTGGGTTGGTTAAGCTAAATTGTTTGGAATCAGATAATTTTTAATCTTTGTTTGGAATTTGCTGTTGAGTGATGGTTTTGATAACAAAATTATAAGAATGAATATAAACATGAAAATAAGTAAGAGTATGAGATCTTAAAGAAAATTCCTTGTGATTGGTTTGAGAATACTAATTGAATGAGAATTAAATGAAGATGTGATGTTGGTTGTATTGTTGATAAAAATTGAATCCCTGGTGGTACAGGGGAAGCTGTAGGGATTGGACAATTGCATGGAGTGGCAGCACGTGCACCTATTGTAGGTGATTCATCACCTTATTTTGTAATTATTAGTTTTTCTTAAATATTTGTGTTGTGTGTTCAATTAATGTTAAAAGAATGAAACAAATGAATAAGTTGAGTGATTATTACACATGAGAATTATTTGTAATTTAAGAGAAATTACCGAAATTAATTGGCTAACAAAAGAGGTTAGCCGGGTGCTGGGTAATTCGTATGGAATTAGCGGATTGATTGTGGCAACCAAGATGGGTTAGCCAGATTTCTTGGGTAATTAAGAGAATTACCGGGTTTATTGGTTAACAAGGAAGTTAACTGGATATGGGGTAATTCGTATGGAATTACCGGATTGATTGTGGCAACCAAGATGGGTTAGCCAGATTTCTTGGGTAATTAAGAGAATTACCGAGTTTATTTGTTAACAAGGAAGTTAACTGGATATGGGATAATTCGTATGGAATTACCGGATTGATTGGCTAACAAAAGAGGTTAGCCGGATGCTGGGTAATTCGTATGGAATTACCGGATTAATTGGCTAACAAAAGAGGTTAGCCGGATGCTGGGTAATTCGTATGGAATTACCGGATTAATTGGCTAACAAAAGAGGTTAGCCGGATGCTAGGTAATTCGTATGGAATTACCGGATTGACTTTGGCAACCAAGATGGGGTAGCCAGATTTCTTGGGTAATTAAGAAAATTACCAGGTTTATTGGTTAACAAGGAAGTTAACTGGATATAGGGTAATTCGTATGGAATTACAGGATTGATTGACTAACAAAAGAAGTTAGCTGGAGGCTAGGTAATTTATATGGAATTACCAGATGTACTGGTAACCAAGGAAGGTTAACCAAATGCGTGGGTAATTATATGAAATTACCAGAATTATTGGCAATTGAGATGAGTTAGCTGGATAGTTAAGTTTTGAAAAGATTCTGTGAATTAATTGATTGAAGTTAGAAGTAGTAAATTCTAAATGTTATGAGTAAAATAATTAATATATGACTAAGATATTGAGTAAATTAATTAATGTGGTTATTGGGTAGATACAATGATTTGGAGATTGGAGGAGAATTGATAGATAATTGATTACCATAGTGTTGGTGGCTAAGGATACATTACAGTGATATTTAACACCATAATGATGGTGGCTAAGGGCATAAATTGATACTTGGCACTATGATGAGGGTGACCAAGGTTACGTGAAGGATGCTTAGTGACCGTAGTGTCGATAACTAAGATTGTGTGCAAATGATACTTGGTAACCGTGGTTACAATGCATATGATGCTAATAAGAAAAATGAAAGGGATTCGGTACGAATGGAAGAATCAAATGGCATGGATTAGCTATTCAGGTTTGGATTGCTAATGGTATCGATGAGGTTTCATCGGTGCCGATATTTTTTTAAATTGATTAGTCTAGCCCAATATTAGAAGACTAATGATACTAATGAGATTTATTAGTTTCGGCGATTACCTTCTAGCAACAGATTTAAAAAGGGGAAATTATTGATTAATTATTCCAAAAGAAGGAGATAAGCTAATGATACCAAGAGAGGAATATCTTGGTATCAAGTGAGAATTGATTTATAAGGAGATAGTGTTCGCAAACCGTTGAGTTGTGTTGAGATTTCCAAGATGGAATTATTCTTGGCAAATGAGATAGGATATTAGATGGATATTGGTAATAGATGAAAAATATATGTTGTAAAAGAGGTTTATGCCTAATTTTATATATAAAAAGAAATTCCGTAGAGATTATTGTCTGCCATTGTTATTGCTTGTTACTATCTTTTATATTTATGTGTACATGTTAATTTCTATTTTCAGGTCCATCAGGGTCGCGTCAAGGGTAATACTAGTTTAGTTATCTTTTGCTTTTGACCATGTAAATTAATTGTAAATTAAAAGACTTATCTCCTAAAACTTGAGATGTAATATTAATCCGTAAATTTGAATGTATGTCTTTAATCTAATGGTTGAAACTCTTAGTACCTTTTTGACCATGCATGTTTATAGTTGAAATTGAATCTTTTATTTGAACTACATTATATGATGTTATTGAATAAGATGTGTTGTGTTGATGAGAATGAGTTGGGTTGAGACCCAGGATGATTGGGTCGTGATTTTGAGTTATGAGATGTGAGATATTAAAAGTGTAAACAGGGTATATGTCGATAACTTGGAACCTACCAGTATAGGGGAGACTCTGCCAAAATTTTGGTAGAAATTTTGGTGGAACTTGTATATATATAAAAAAAAATTCCTGAAAATTTCCAATATATTGCGAAAAAGAATGTAGAAAAATCAGGGACGTTACAAAGGTTAACTGTATAAACTATAAATAAAGAATAACAGAAAAGGAATTGAAGAGAACTTTTAGATGTGATATTGATGTAAGGATTATACAAGGATAAAATAATTGTCAAGGTTAAAGGATCCACTAATGGTATTTCAAATAAGTATAGTATAAACTCTTTTTATTACTCAACTAGAAACCACACACAAAAGAGGTTCCAATCAGATTATAAATTATTAACATGATTACATTAATTATCTTATTTGAATAATGTTAATACTTGTAAATGTTGTCAGGTATTCATGATTATAACTTATGCTAACAATAAATCAAGTTCCTTTCATAGCTCAAAGGTCGGTTATACCATATGATTGGGCTATGAAAGTGCCAAGTATTTGTTGTACCAAGGGTTATACAACACAAATCTAGATTAACCATTTAACAAGCAAAGTATTAAGAGTGAACAAGATAAGAAATACAAAACATGTTAGTATCAAACATTAAAGTCCACATTGAGTTTATACTATACTTATTCTTACACCATTAGTGTAACCTTTTCACCTTGACATAATAAACTTAGCTAAACATAATGAAAGAGAGAAACATAAATAAACAAGATGAGAACATAAATAAGATGTAAGTTAACTAAGTAAAGGAAAGGAAATGAAAAGCATAAACAAGAGATTAATATAAAAAAAACTTAAGCATTACAAAAATATAAAGAGAGAGCAAGAACTTGATCTTGATCTGAAAACCAAGATGCCTAAATGCATGGCAAATGCCTCCTTTTATAGGCTAAAATTTGGAACTATTGATTTGATGACTAATTGTTGAGTAGGTGACCACATCTTGACTTGGTGACAATCGTTATCTTCTTGTCTGAACAAAACATCATTGCTAACTTCAGAATTCGAACAGATTGTCCTAGATTTCCAACAAAAAAAATCGGTGCATTTGGACTTCTAAAACTTGAGATATGGGTTGAACACTGAACAGTGTCTGGGCTGCAGGACAGATTCTGACTTCTTCGTTATTGCTAAGATTTGGACTTCCAAATAGCATAATTGAGTCTTGGACTCCTCATGAATGTTTTAGGCTATGTCTTAGCTTTCTAGCCATATAAACCAAATTGAAATCCAAGATTTACAGCTCCAGATATGACCCAATGACTGAATAGTGTTCCAGTTTGGACTGAACCAACATCTCTTTTCTAAGCTTAACCCTCTCTTTGTCTTCTTCATTTTAGTAGTCGAACATGTTATTATAAAACATGTTTTAGTTAAAGAGTTATCAATACTTCAAGTGCAAAATGATGATATAAAACCTTGATAAAAATACACTTTTAAGTATCAATCAATTGCTACGGAATCCTATTTCGGAGACACGGAGGTTTTGTTGGCCAAGCTCGAGTAACGGGTCAAAAGGTCCATAACTTTTGATTCAATTGTTTGATTGTGCTTAAATTTTTACACTAGTTTCCGGATACCATTTTACTTGGGGAGCAATTGAATCGCTACTCAGTGACGAGGAGGTCTCGTCGACCACACTTGAGTAACGGGTCAAAAGTTCCATAACTTTTGATCCCATTGTTGAATGACTCTCAAATTTTAACATGATTTTCTGGAAGCTGTTTTCCTTAGGGTACCTATTTAATTGCTACTTGGTGACGAAGAGGTCTGGTCGGCTAGACTTGAGTAACGGGTCAAAAGGGCCATAACTTTTGATCCCACTGTTGGATCATACTTAAATTTTTACATGATTTTCCAGAGGTCGTTTTCTTTGGGGTACCTATCGAATCGCTACTTGGGACGCGGAGGTCTAATCGGTCATGCTTGAGTAACGAGTCAAAAGGGCTATAACTTTTGATCCCACCGTTGGATCGCGCTCAAATTTTTACTTGATTTTCCAGAGGCCGTTTTCCTTGGGGTATCTATGAAATCGCTACTTAGTGACAAGGAAGTCTGGTTCGTCAAACTTGAGTAACAGGTCAAAAGGGCCATAACTTTTGATCCCATAATTGGATCACACTCAAATTTTTACATGAGTTTCCAAAAGCCATTTTCCTTGGAGTTGCTATGGAATCGCTTCTCGGAGACGAGGAGGTCTTGTCAGCCAAGCTTGAGTAACACGTCAAAAGGGCCATAACTTTTGATTCGACTTTTCAACCGCACTTATATTTTTATATGAGTTTCTGGATGCCATTTTACTTGGGGAGCAATTGAATCGCTACTCGGTGACGAATAGGTCTGGTCGGCCTAACTTGAGTAACGGGTCAAAATGGCCATAACTTTTGATCCCACTATTAGATCACACTCAAATGTTTATATGATTTTCTGGAGGCCGTTTTCCTTGCGGTAGCTATGGAATCGCTACTCGGTGATGAGCAGGTTTGGTCGGCCACGCTTCAGTAACGGGTCAAAAGAGCTATAACTTTTGATCCCACTATTGGATCATGCTCAAATTTTTATACCATTTTTTGAAGTTCAATTTCCTTGGGGTAGATATGGAATATTTTGCTACTTGGTGACGAGGAGGTCTGGTTGGCCATAATTGAGTAACGGATCAAAAGGGCTGACACGACCAAAAGATTGATGTCTTTTCCCAAGTGCAGGAGTGTCGAAGTAATAAATAACCCGGCAAGACCGGGGTCGAACCACAGGGAGGTTAATTGTATAAATTATAGATAACAATAATACAAAAGTAACAATAACAACAACAATAACAACAACAACAACAACAATAATAGTGATAATAATAATAGTGAAGAAGAAGAGGAAGAAGTTGATGAGAACTTTTGAGATGAAAGATTAACGCAAGGATTAAACAATGATAACAACAAATGTCAAGGTTAGAGGATCCACTAATGGTATTTCAAACAAGTATAGTATAAACTCTTATTATTCAATTGGAAACCACACACAAGGAGGTTCCAATCAGATTATAAATTATTAACATGATTACATTAGCTATCTTATTCGAATAATGCTAATACTTGTAAATGTTTTCAGGCATTCATGATTATAACTTATGTTAACAACAAATCAAGTTCCTTTCATAGCTCAGGTGTCGGTTATACCATACAGTATGGGCTATGAAAGTGCCAAGTATTTGTTGTACCACGTGTTATACAACATAAATCTAGATTAACCATTTAACAAGCAAAGTATTAAAAGTGAACAAGATAACAAATATAAAGCATGTTAGTATCCAACATTAAGGTCCATGTTAAGTTTATATTATACTTATTCTTACACCATTAGTGTACCCTTTTCACCTTGACATAATTAATTTAGCTAGACATAATGAAAGAAAGAAACATAAATAAACAAGATAAGAACATAAATGAGAAAGAAGTTAACTAAGTAAAGAAAAGGAAATGAAAGGCATAAACAAGAGATTAATATAAAACTTAAGTATTACAAAAGAGAGAGCAAGAGCATGATCTTGATCTGAACACCAAGATACCTAAATACATGGCAAATGCCTCCTTTTATAGGCCAAAATTTGGAACTATTGATTTGTTGACTAATTGATGAGTTGGTGGCCACATCTTGACTTGGTGACAATTCTTATCTTCTTGTTTGCCAAAAAGGTCATTGATAACGTCATAATTTGAACAGACTTCTATCATGAAAGTTCTAAGAAATTGTCTCATCTTTCTAGGGTAAAACTTTGAGATCATTTGGACTTCTAGAACTCGAGATATGGGCTGAACACTGAACAGTGTCTGGGCTACAGGACAGATTCAGACTTCTTCTTTGTTGCTACAATTTGGACTTGAAAACAGCCTTGTTAAATCTTGGGCTCCACATGAAAGTTGTAGGCCTATGTCTTATCTTTCCATCCATATAAAATGGACCTAAATCCAAGATCTACAGCTCCAGATATGACCCAATTACCGAACAGTGTTCCAGTTTGAACTGCACCAGCATCTCTTTTCTAAGTTTGGCCATCTCTTTGTCCTTTCAATTTTAGTACTTCAACTCATCAATCAATTCTTTCATTTATGTGATAGGCCTGCATTTAAGATGAACATTTACCATAAATTAAAGGTATCTTATATAATTAGATATGTTATTATAAAACATGCTTTAGTTAAGGAGTTATTGATACTTCAAGTGCAAAATGATGATATAAAACCTTGATAAAAATGCACTTTCAAGTACTAATCACACCCTCAACCAGCCTATTACTAGTCCCTAGTAATTAAGGCGTTAAAATAGAAAAACAATTTGCAAATTCCACAAAGCAAGGCATTCATCATTCAACTTCCATTAATCTATCCAGATAAACAAACTCTCATTAAATTTATATATCTACTCAATATCTCTTAAACAAAATATTAATAAACCTTCCTTGTTATGTGCTCAATGTATGAAACATAGATGATGGGGCTTTTATTGGAAGAAAACAATATTTTGTTCTAATATTTAAGGTTAACTTCCTTGGGTTGGGATTATTTTATTTTATTTTACTCTTTTTTTTTAATATCTATACATATAACTTAAAACACAATGCATCTTTAACCTATTTAACGAGCTTTCGGCTAATGACTCCCAGACCAGTTGGTCTTAGGGCATTAGGTGTTGAGACACCCCTACGAGCTTAGTAACTCGGGTTGCAGATACTGATACGTAGATAGTGCAATGTTTGATTCCCTTAAGCTTTTCTCCTTAACCCATGTAACAAGCTTTGGGCCAATAGCTCCCAAGTCAGTTGACTTTAGGGTATTAGGTGTTAAAACACCCTTCTGGCTTAATTGCTTAGGTTAGGGAGGCTACGAAATCAAACTTATCTACGTTTTTATTATCATCATTTTCTTCTTCTTCTTTTTTGTTTTTTTTTTGTTTTTTTTTTGGTGCAAATTATAGACTATCCCTATCCCTTAGTTGTTACCTTTAACAAAAGAACATAAATAATGTAATAATCCAATGTGCAACCCACAATCATATGTTAAAGTGTGTGTGTGAAAATGAAGGTTTAAGAATATTTGTTAAATGAGTATATGAGCAGAACCAAGTGGTAACAATGCGAGAGTTTGTAAACCTGAATATTTCAAGAAGTATTCTAATAGGCCTTGTTATGAATATTGCAAATAACCATTAGAAAATGTTTACTAAGATGCGTCTCAAGAGTCATTCCCCCTTACTCTGCCATCCTAGTAATAACAGTTTTGCCAAATGGTTTTTAAAAACAAAAAGAGTTGGTTAGTTTTTTTTTTTAATTACTACTACCCTCTCCCCCCAACCAAAATGAGACATTGTCCTCAATGTCCTAAGGTAGAAAGATAGAGTATAGAAGACATCACCTGAAACAACGAACACTGACAAACCTGAAACACACTTAAACAAATATAAGAAATAACGGAACAAAATATTATGCTAGAAATAAAACCAAAAGACACAAGGATTCACAAACGAAGGCTTAAATCCAATCTAAGCTTTTTACGGCTTTCTATAGTTGACCAATTTATGCGACTCATGGAAGGATCAATTACAGGGGTGAAAGATTGTAGTTTGTCGATCAACTGTTCAGCAGTAGCAGCAGAGATTATGATTTGTCGTGCCGAAGATGTTAGAAATTCTTGTTCCACAGCTTGATCAAGAAAAGACAACAAATTATCATAAAAACCATTAACATTGAGCAAACCGATAGGTTTATGGTGAATGTGAAGTTGGGCCCAAGAGGAAATATGAAACATCTCTTCCAATGTGCCCAGACCACCTGGTAAGGCAATGAAGGCATCAACATGGTTAAACATTGTATTCATTCGATCAAACATTGTGGAGACCTGTAGTTCCTCTCCAATTGTTCTTCCAATGATGTCCCCTTTTGTTAAAGCTTCGGGGACGACCCCCAAAACTTGACTACCTCCTAAAAATGCAGCTATTGCCACACCCCCATTAACCCAAGGCTGCCTCCCCCATACACTAAATGAATCTTTTTCTCAGCTAGTACCTGACCAAGATGATTTGCTGCTTCTAAAAAAGCTATTTCCTTCCCAGGACTGGATCTACCGAAAACGCAAATATTTTTTATGTGATAACTTGAGGAACCTACCATTTCTACACGCTTCTGTATCTGTCTAATGTAAGGGTTGAGTAGAAATGAGGGGAAGGAAGAGAAGATTTTATAGATGCGGAATTGAAAATGCAATCATATAACCTATATGTAGGCCAGCTAGAGTCTCACACACTCTCTCTCTCTCTCTCTATTTATTTATTTATTTATTTGAAAAAGCATGTGTATGTACAGGTAGTTGTGATTGTGGCTCACATCGTCCCTTGGTTTTACGTCCAAGAACGGCTTAAACGCCCTCTATGGGTCGGGGATAGGCTTCCCATCCAATTTTCTTAAAAACTGGCAAACAGGGTCTTTTTTAGTCAGATTCCCAAAACTAAGTCTATCATGTTCTTTATGAAATTGGGGCCATAAATCATGAATTGCACGATGCACATCTCCACTAGGATGCGTCTCAAGGGTCAACAAAAGATTATCTAAAGACCCCTTACTCAGGCCATCCTTAATGAATTGTATTTTATCTTCACGGTTTATAGATACCATTCCTAAAGAACGACACGTGGCATTACAAGTCCATCTGGCACATCGGTGACAGACTTTCAGTTGTTTTGCACGACGTTTCTTTGCAAAAGTGCTTTTACCTGTTTCAGGCATGTGTGAAATGAAAGAATTGGAGGACTCACCTGATAATCGGACCTTTGCTTCAATCAGCCAGCGAATATCTTCAGGAATTCCATGATTCATTAACAACTTCAATCTTGCACACCTAGCACGGTAAATTTTTGTAATCGCATTCTGAGGCAGAGCGGGAAAGTACTTTTTCAATTTTTCCAGAATGGTGTCCATTTTGAATTGAGAATTGGAGAAGAGATTCAAAGAAGAGAGAAAGAGCAAAGAATTGCACAAATATATACAGATATCAGTTATTATGGGAAACTAAAAGAACCGACTTAAGTCACGGAGTACCGTTCTCCGCCATTTGACCGAGATGAGAGACTAGCAAAACAAGAGTCACACCAAAAGGAAACACAAAAAAAATGTGAGAAAAACAAAATAATCAACCTTTATCTACAGGATCATTCAAACCAATGGATTCATTTTCACTAGGAAAATTATCAAAGTAAGTTTTCAAACGATGTCCATTTCTCTTAGAAACATTGTCATTCTTTGGATTCTCAATATCAAAGGCCCTATAAGGATATACATGTTTCTCAATAAATGGACCGCTCCATCTTGATCTTAACTTTCCAGGAAATAAATGGAGTCGAGAATTATAAAGCAAAACTTTTTGACCAGTATCAACTTTTTGACAATTTTCACAAGTTTTGCAGAATGCATGTGTGTCCTTGAACATGGTGGGCCAATAAAATCCATTTTGAAAGATTTTCTCTATGGTCTTTTTTGATGAGAAATGACTCCCACATGCTTTAGAATGACAAAATTTAATGACACTACTTACCTCATTGTCCGCAATGCATCTTTGAAATATTTGATCAGGACAATGTTTGAATAAGTTAGGGTCATCCCAATAAAATTTCTTCACTTCGTTCAAAAACTTACCTTTATCTTCGGTACTCCAATGAGTTGGCAAGTCTCCTGAGGCAAGGAAATTGATATTTTTAGCAAACCAAGGCATTGGACTAAGAGAAAGTAAGGATTTATCAGGAAAGTAATCATCGGTTGGTGTGATGTCAGATATCGAATCTGTTGTCACTCTTGACAAAAGATTCGCATCAACATTTTCAATGCCTTTTTCATCCGTGATTTCTTCCTGAGAATAAGTCATTTGCAAATCTTCAAATTCATCAAACTCAGTATTACTCAAAGTAGATTCAAGTTGATCACAAACTAATTCTTTAATAAGATCTACTTCTTGTAAATCATTATCATCTCTAGGTTGCTTGCAAATGTTGAAAATATTCATCTCCAATGTCATGTTCCCAAATGATAGCTTCATCAGTCCATTCCTACAATTAATCAATGCATTAGAAGTTGCAAGAAATGGACGCCCTAAAATAACAGGAAATGAATTGTATGCTTCAACAGGTTGTGTGTCCAAGACAATAAAATCCACAGGATAAATGAACTTATCGACTTGTACTAACACATCTTCAACTATTCCTCTAGGCACTTTTACAGATCTATCGGCAAGTAAAAGAGTTACAGAAGTTGGTTTTAACTCACCTAGATTGAGACTTTGGAAAACTGAATATGGAAGTAAATTCACACTAGCTCTAAGATCAAGTAAGGCTCTTTCAATTTTATGTTCTCCAATAAAGCAAGAAATTGTAGGAAAACCGAGGTCTTTATATTTCAAAGCATTATTGTTCTGAAGAATGACACTTACTTGTTCGGTTAAAAAGGCTTTCTTTTTCACATTCAATTTTCTCTTCACAATGCACAAATCTTTCAAAAATTTAGCATAAGAAGGAACCTGTTTAATAGCATCCAGCAAAGGTATATTGATCCTTACCTGTTTAAAAGTTTCAAAGATTTCAGAGTTGTGATTGACTTTCCTTTGTTTGGTCTGGCATGAGGAAATGGAAGTGCTGGCGGGGAATCAGTCTTTTCTTTGCAATGATCAGATTCAATCCCTTCCTTACCCTCAGAGATTGACTCATCATCATTCTCACAAGGTTCAAGAATGGGTTTTTCAATAACCTTACCACTGCGAAGAGTGATGACTGATTTTACGTGATCCATGTGTTGGCTTCCCGAACTACTTGCATTCACATTGTATTGCCCCTTTGGATTTTGTTGTGGTTGAGATGGAAACTTACCTTTCTCTTGGAAACTGAGAGCAGATGTGAACTTTGCAAGAGTATCTTTAAAATCTGTCATGATTTGAGCAAGTTGAGTGTTAATTGCCTCTTGCTTTTCTATAAATGCATGCAATGTTTCCTCAAGATTTCTTCTAGGAGGGGGAGCATAAGGAGGTGCATATCCATGAGAATTTTGGAAATTATGATGTGCTTGAAACGGTGGCTGTGAAGTTTGAGCATTATTGTTCTCACTCTTCCAACTGAAATTTGGATGATTTCTCCAACCAGAGTTATATGTTTGCGAATATGGGTTATGGTTGGGCCTTTGAAAACTGTTTAATGCATGGGCTTGTTCATGGAGACATTCTTTAAAAGAAGGCAAGGTTGGACAGTCATTGGTTGAATGTTCGTTGATTTCACAGATTTGACATGCAATGTCTTGAACATATTTTAGTTGACCACTCTTTTTTAATTCTAGTGCCTCAACTTTTCTAGCTAAAGATGCAAACTTGGCTTGGAGGTCATGATCTTCCCTAAGATTGTACATACCCCCACTAGATGTATGAGGTTGGGTTTTACTTGGTGCCTCATAAATTCCTGTAGTGTCCCAATTTTACGCATTTTCAGCTAGCAAGTCTAGATATTCCATTGCTTTATTAGGGTCTTTATCCTCAAAAGTTCCATTGCACATCAATTCAACCATTTGCCTATCTCTAGGAGTTAACTCTACATAAAAATGTGAAACTAATCTCCATGTTTCAAAACCATGATGAGGGCAAGTATTAAGTCTCGATACCTATCCCAACATTGATAAAATCTTTCTCCTGGTTTTTGAGAGAAAGTAATGATTTGTCTTTTGAAAGAGTTTGTTCTGAGGAATGGAAAAAACTTCTTTAAAAATTGTTGTTGCATTTCATCCCAAGCACGAATGGATCCAGGTCTCAAATTTTGTAGCCATGTTTTAGCTTTATCTTTTAATGAAAAAGGAAAAAGCTTCAATCTAATGGTGTTCATGCTACAATTTGAGTCATTATACGTGTTGCAAACCTCCTCAAATTCCCTTAAATGCAAGTATGGATTTTCGAAATCTAAGCCATGAAAAGATGGTAAAAGTTGAATAATGCCTGTCTTAAAATTAAAATGAGATGCATCAGGAGGAAAAACTATGCATGAGGGTGCACTTGTTCTTGAGGGATTCATGTGGTCTCTAAGTGTTCTAACCCGAATATTCTCATTATTCTCATTATGAAGCGATTGGTTATCTGCTTCAGCCATATTTTCTAAAAATGATGAGGATACCCTATAAAGTCTACCACTTAATGTACGTGATCACACTCTCATGCACGTGTAAAAAGAGAATAAAAAGAAGAAGAAAACAAAATAAAAAATAAACAAAGTTATATACAAGAAAAGTGAAAAGAGGAAATAAAATAAATACTATAATTTGTACAAGAATTTACCTCCCCGGCAACGGCGCCAAAAACTTGACACGACCAAAAGATTGATGTCTTTTCCCAAGTGCAGGAGTGTCGAAGTAATAAATAACCCGGCAAGACCGGGGTCGAACCACAGGGAGGTTAATTGTATAAATTATAGATAACAATAATACAAAAGTAACAATAACAACAACAATAACAACAACAACAACAACAATAATAGTGATAATAATAATAGTGAAGAAGAAGAGGAAGAAGTTGATGAGAACTTTTGAGATGGAAGATTAACGCAAGGATTAAACAATGATAACAACAAATGTCAAGGTTAGAGGATCCACTAATGGTATTTCAAACAAGTATAGTATAAACTCTTATTATTCAATTGGAAACCACACACAAGGAGGTTCCAATCAGATTATAAATTGTTAATATGATTACATTAGCTATCTTATTCGAATAATGCTAATACTTGTAAATGTTTTCAGGCATTCATGATTATAACTTATGTTAACAACAAATCAAGTTCCTTTCATAGCTCAGGTGTCGGTTATACCATACAGTATGGGCTATGAAAGTGCCAAGTATTTGTTGTACCACGTGTTATACAACATAAATCTAGATTAACCATTTAACAAGCAAAGTATTAAAAGTGAACAAGATAACAAATATAAAGCATGTTAGTATCCAACATTAAGGTCCATGTTAAGTTTATATTATACTTATTCTTACACTATTAGTGTACCCTTTTCACCTTGACATAATTAATTTAGCTAGACATAATGAAAGAAAGAAACATAAATAAACAAGATAAGAACATAAATGAGAAAGAAGTTAACTAAGTAAAGAAAAGGAAATGAAAGGCATAAACAAGAGATTAATATAAAACTTAAGTATTACAAAAGAGAGAGCAAGAGCATGATCTTGATCTGAACACCAAGATACCTAAATACATGGCAAATGCCTCCTTTTATAGGCCAAAATTTGGAACTATTGATTTGTTGACTAATTGATGAGTTGGTGGCCACATCTTGACTTGGTGACAATTCTTATCTTCTTGTTTGCCAAAAAGGTCATTGATAACGTCATAATTTGAACAGACTTCTATCATGAAAGTTCTAGGAAATTGTCTCATCTTTCCAGGGTAAAACTTTGAGATCATTTGGACTTCTAGAACTCGAGATATGGGCTGAACACTGAACAGTGTCTGGGCTACAGGACAGATTCAGACTTCTTCTTTGTTGCTACAATTTGGACTTGAAAACAGCCTTGTTAAATCTTGGGCTCCACATGAAAGTTGTAGGCCTATGTCTTATCTTTCCATCCATATAAAATGGACCTAAATCCAAGATCTACAGCTCCAGATATGACCCAATTACCGAACAGTGTTCCAGTTTGGACTGCACCAGCATCTCTTTTCTAAGTTTGGCCATCTCTTTGTCCTTTCAATTTCAGTACTTCAACTCATCAATCAATTCTTTCATTTATGTGATAGGCCTGCATTTAAGATGAACATTTACCATAAATTAAAGGTATCTTATATAATTAGATATGTTATTATAAAACATGCTTTAGTTAAGGAGTTATTGATACTTTAAGTGCAAAATGATGATATAAAACCTTGATAAAAATGCACTTTCAAGTACTAATCAAGGGCCATAAATTTTTATCTGACCGTTGGATCGTGCTCAAATGTTTACATGAGTTTCGGGAGGCCGTTTGCCTTGGGGCAGCTATTGAGTTGCTACTCGGTGACGCGGAGGTTGACACGACCAAAAGATTGATGACTTCTCCCAAGTGCAGGAGTGTCGAAGTAATAAATAACC
Organism: Populus nigra; assembly: GCF_951802175.1. Lineage (NCBI taxonomy): Eukaryota > Viridiplantae > Streptophyta > Magnoliopsida > Malpighiales > Salicaceae > Populus > Populus nigra. Next base: position 7,972,010 of record NC_084865.1, read on the forward strand.
CGGCAAGACCGGGGTCGAACCACAGGGAGGTTAACTATATAAATTATAAATGACAACAACAACAATAATAGTTGTAGTAGTAGTAGTAGTAATAATAAAAACAAGAAGAAGAAGAAGAAGAAGTTGATGAGAACTTCGAGATGGAAGATTAATGTGAGGATTAAACAATGATAAAAGCAATTGTCAAGGTGAGAGGATCCACTAATGGTATTTCAAACAAGTATAGTATAAACTCTTATTACTCAATTAGAAACCACACACAAAGGAGGTTCCAATCGGATTATAAATTCTTAACATGATTACATTAGCTATCTTATTTGAATAATGCGAATACTTGTAAATGTTGTCAGATATTAATGATTATAACTTATGTTAACAACAAATCAAGTTCCTTTCATAGCACAGGTGTCGGTTATACCATACGGTTTGGGCTATGAAAGTGCCAAGTATTTGTTGTACCAAGAGTTATAGAACATAAATCTAGATTACCCATTTAACAAGCAAAGTATTAAGAGTGAATAAGATAAGAAATACAAAACATGTTAGTATCAAACATTAAAGTCCATGTTGAGTTTATACTATACTTATTCTTGCACCATTAGTGTAACCTTTTTACCTTGGCATAATAAACTTAGCTAAACATAATGAAGAAGAGAAATATAAATAAACAAGATAAGAACATAAAGAAGATATAAGTTAACTAAGTAAAGGAAAGGAAATGAAAAGCATAAACAAGAAATTAATATAAACAAAATTTAAGCATTACAAATATAAAGAGAAAGAGCAAGAGCATGATCTTGATTTGAAAACCAAGATGCCTAAATGCATGGCAAATGCCTCCTTTTATAGGCTAAAATTTGGAACTATTGATTTGATGACTAATTGTTGAGTGGGTGACCACATCTTGACTTGGTGACAATCCTTATCTTCTTGTCTGAACAAAACGTCATTGCTAACATCAGAATTTGAACAGATCTTCCTCATGAAAGTTCTAGGAAATTGTCTCAGCTTTCCAACAAAAAAAAGAATCGGTGTATTTGGACTTCCAGAACTTGAGATATGGGCTGAACACTGAATATTGTCTGGGCTGCAAGACAGATTCTAACTTCTCCGTTGTTGCTAAGATTTGGACTTCCAAATAGCATAATTGAGTCCTGGACTCCCATGGATGTTTTAGGCATATGTCTTAGCTTTCTATCCATATAAACCAAATTGAAATCCAAGATCTACAGCTCCAAATATGACCCAATGACTGAACAATGTTCTAGTTTGGACTCAACCAACATCTCTTTTCTAAGCTTAACCGTCTCTTTGTCTTCTTAATTTCAATAGTTGAACTCATCAATCAATCCTTTGATTTATGTGATAGGTCTGCATTTAAAATGAGCATTTACCATAAATTATAGCTATTTTATAGTATCAGACTTATTATTATAAAACATGTTTTAGTTAAGGAGTTATTGATACTTCAACTGCAAAATGATAATATAAAACCTTGATAAAAATGCACTTTTAAGTACTAATCACACCACCCAACCAGCTTATTACCAGTCCCTAGTAATTAATGTGTTAAAATAGAAAAACAATTTGCAAGTTCCACAAAGTAAGGCATTCATCATTCAACTTCCATTAATCTATCCAGATAAACAAACTCTCATTAAATTTATATATCTGCTCAATACCTCTTAAACAAAATATTAATAAACCTTCCTTTTTATGTGCTGAATGTATGAAAACATAGATGATGAAGCTTTTATTGGAAGAAAACAATATTCTGTTCTAATGTTTAAGGTTAACTTCCTTGGGTTGGGATTATTATCTTTTTTTTTCTCTATTTTTTTTAATATATATACATATAACTTAAAACACAAGGCATCTTTAACCCATGTAATGAGCTTTAGGCTAATGACTCCTAGACCAGTTGGTCTTAGGGCATTAGGTGTTGAGACACCCCTACGAGCTTAATAACTCGGATTGCAGATATTGATACGTAGATAGTGCAATGTTTGATTCCCTTAAGCTTTTCTCCTTATCCCATGTAACAAGCTTTGGTCCAATAGCTCCCAAGGCAGTTGACTTTAGGGTATTAGGTGTTAAAACACCCCTTTGGGCTTAATTGCTTAGGTTAGGGAGGCTATGAAACCAAACTTATCTATATTTTTATTATCATCAATATTATCAATTTGTTTTTTCTTTTTTGCAAATTATATACTATCAATTTCCCTTAGTTGTTACCTTTAACAAAATAACATAAATAATGTAATAATCCAATGTGCAACCCACAAGCATATGTTAAAGTGTGTGTGTGAAAATAAAGGTTTAAGAATACTTGTTAAATGAGTATATGAGCAGAATCAAGTGATAACAATGCGAGAGTTTGTAAACCTGAATATTTCAAGAGAAGTATGTGATAGACCTTGTTATGAATATTGCAAATAACCATTGAAAAATGTTTACTAAGATGCGTCTCAAGAGTTAATAAAATTCCCCCTCACTCTGCCATTCTAGTAATAACAGTTTTGTCAAATGGTTTTATTAAAAACAAAAGCAGTTAGTTAATTTTTTTTATGTCAACTACTACTCTGTCCCCCCAACCAAAACGGGACATTGTCCTCAATGTCCTTAAGGTAGAAAGATAGAGTATATAAGGCATCACCTGAAGCAGCGAACACTGACAAACCTGAAACACACTTAAACAAATATAAAAGATAACAAAACAGAAAAATATTATGTTATTAATAAAACTAAAAGACACAAATTTTTACAAACTAAGACTCAAATCGTAGTTGTGATTATGGCTCACATCTTCCTTTGGTTTTACATTCAAGAACGGCTTAAACGCCCTCTATGGGTTGGGGATAGGCTTCCCATCCTGTTTTCTTAAAAACTAGCAAACAGGGTCTTTTATAATCAGATTCCCAACACTAAGTTGATCATGTTCTTTATGAAAATTGGGTCATAAATCATGAATTGCACGATGCACATCTCCACTAGGATGCGTCTCAAGAATTAATAGAAGATGATGTAACCATATTATTTGATAATTTCACCCATATTTAACTAGTGTTTTGCCTATGTTTTATATATAAAATGCCTTGATATTCTTTGTTTTATGTTTTGAAGGCACTTTTGGATGAAAGATGCAAAAAGAAGTAAATTGGAGGTAATTGGCAGATTTGACCTTCAGTCGATGTTTTGTGCAGAGCGTGAGCTCTAGAGGTCGAAATGAAGTGATTCTAGTGGCATTAAAAAGCTTACATCCATACCTTTCTGGACATCTAAGGCAAGAAAATAAAATAAGAAAGAGCATGGAAATCGCAGCCTTCAAAGTCAAATCTCGCAATCTGCCAATGTTGACCTTGGACCATTCTGACTTGAAAATATGGAGCTACAGAACTCCAATTGATGCAAACTCAATTTGTTTGGATTCCTAACTCAAAGGCCTATAAATGCTCCAAATTTAAGTAAACATAGACGTCATATGAGGGAAATATGATGTTTGTTCTCCTATGCTTATCTTTCCTATGATTGTTTATTTTAATTGCTAGAGCAGACTCTAAGTTATTATTGTAGACAATCTATTGCTAAGTTTGATATCAAAACCAGAGTTGTGGTATATGAACTTGTAAAGCAACTGAGTTTAATAATTGTGGCTGATCTACGTTATTAATCTTAGGGAGAACATTCAATCAAATCAAACATAGATTGCAGACAGTTATGTTTTCTTGATTAATCAATTTATCTAGTTCTTAAGGCTGCCTTTGAATTAAATTACTAGTGCGGACACTGTGGTTGTTTGATGGTTATGGTTAGTTATATGGCGGATCTGTTAACTAACAAGTGTTTAGAAGAGATAAATATTTAGAATATAAATTGATGTTTTGTTTCCATGATCAGTCCTAATTTCTGTAGGTGGATCTGTGCTTGCGACCAAGGTTTTTTCTCTTGATAATTTTCTGATTTTATTAAATTTTGTTTGATATTTTTTATTTTCTTTTGCTTTTGTAAATCCCGAAAAAATAATAATATAAAAAGACTGGATTAAATTAAAGGAAATAAACTAAACTAAAAAGAAGTGGGGGCAAAACGATTACACTTAAAGAAAAATGGGGCCTAAATGCAAATAAGAATAATTATAGAGCATAAGTACCCCTCTTCTCACCAAAAATAGATTTGCAGATAACGTAAAGGAAGAAAAGAGGGAGTTTTTATATTCATTTTTTACATATCAAGAGAGAAACACCAAAATTTCAGAAACCCATCAAAGATTAAGGGTTATAGGTAGAATAAACACTGGTGGGAAAGGGATTAACAAGAGAAATTGAACAAGAAGAGAAGAGGGGAGGGCCGGTATTAGAAAGAAAATGAGGGATCGAAACCTTGATTCGTATCGGGTAAGGTATTCTAAACCTGCTCTTATGAGTCATTTCAAGTTGATTATGAATTGATGCCTAAATGTTAATTTATAGATTTGAGTTCTTAGACTTGAATTGAGGAAAAAGTATAAATTGCTAAATTAAAGAACTTCATGTGTTATATGTAAATGAAAAGATTGATGAATTTGGACAGTTTTGTCTCTTGACTTTCAAAGAGATTTCGGGTAGGAGGATGAAGAAATTAGGATCAGGTTCCTCATAGAAATTGTAGGTTTGGATGTTGGCTAACTAATGAAATTGGTCATGCTCAATTTGGAGTTATAGAACTCCAACTATGGGTCACCAACCGAGATTGGGTCATGACAGACCCTATAGGGTAGTAGGTCTGGTTCATTGATGAGAAATTTTAATTATCTTAGAGGTAAAACCGGGTTCTCCATCCTTCAGAGAACTTGTAGCCTCATGTCTTAGCTTTCCAACAAAACTAATCTTGCTTGAATCGGAGTTCTATAACTCTAGATATAGTTAAAAATTTGAGGAGAGGTCGGAGAGTAACGGTTCAAAAAGGAGACAATAACAATTCAAAAAATGAGACAGTAACAGTTCAATATCTAGACAGTAACAGTTCAAAAATGAGATAGTAACAGTGCAATGTTTAGACAGTGACAGTTCGGGATTTAAACAGAAATGGTTAATATATATATATATATAAGGAATGATAACTGAGGTTGGACAAAGAATGACAATATTAATGGGTGAAATGAGAAAAACATAAAATATTAAGAAATGACTGAAACAAAGACTTATTGGTTGTTGATAAGGTTATAATAAAACATATCCTTGGGTGAGGAAAATTTATGAGATAAACCTGTGAATTGCAAGAGGGACCACATGCGTAGTGCAGCAGGAGCAGGGGAGCACGAGTAGAGCTTCTATTGCAGGTAGGTGAATCACACCTATACTTCCTAGTTAATTCCATGATTTATTTATATTACTAATGTGAAATGTGAATTACTGAATGTATGTGTATTCAAGGTGAAAACTTGTTGTGTGAATTGCCAAATGATGAAATTATCACTGACAAAAGAAATATGAGAAATGCAATTTGAGGCGTAAACTAGCATACATTTAGTGTATGTTAGGATCCCGGGTAAGGGGATCGCCACGATTGGACTAGCATACATTCAGTGTATGTTAGGATCCCGAGTTGATCATGGTTTATCTCATAAAGTCTGGAATGAAGGTTGAAAGTGGTAGAGGGAACAATTATTAATAGTTGAATAAGGAAGAGATTCTAATAAAAACGAGAAGGGAGAAGCGAATGAACTATGAATGCATTTTACCTTGTTGAAATTGTTAGATATTCGCGTTGTTATATTTATTGTAATATTCACCTTTCGATAATATGTATTTTATTTCAGGATCATCGCATACACGACAGGAGTAGACCCTAGCTTATGTTCCCTTCTTGTAATCTAGGTTCTAAGGAGTATATCCTTATATTTTGTAAACATAAAAATGTTTGTATAACTTAATTTGTATAATTAATGTTTAAACTTGATTGAATGAATTTAACCCTGTAGTTCATATAACCATATTTCATGTCTATGTATTTATATTTATTTATTTTTATCCATCTATAATGATATTTGTTATATAATGTATATCATAAATATTGTGGTTGATAGGTGTGAGTATAAGTGTGCAATTGAAACCCAAGATGATTGGGTCGGGAATTAAGTTATGAGATACGAGCTATTAGAAGTGTAAACAAATTCCCTGTCAATAACTTGGGACCTTCCTGCATAGGGGGGACTCCGTTGAAATTTCGGTAGATTTTAATACGAAGACCATGAATATATATATATATATACAAAAAAAATTTAATTACTCTGTTTTTTGATTAGCATGAGATTGTCCTTTTTATCCCAGAATGGGGGATGTTACACTTCGTTTGTGATTCCTTGTGTCTTTTGGTTTTATTAATAGCATATCATTTTGTTTTGTTATTTCTTATATTTATTTAAGCGTGTTTTAGGTTTGTCAATGTTCGCTGTTTTAGGTGATGTCTTCTATACTCTATCTTTCTACCTTATGACATTGAGGACAATGTCTCGTTCTGGTTGGGGGGGGGGGGAGGGTAGTAGTTGACATTAAAAAAAAACTAACTTACTAACTTTTTTGCTATTATTAAAATCATTTGACAAAACTGTAATTAGGATGGCAGAGTAAGGAGGAATTTTATTGACTCTTAAGATGTATCTTAGTAAATATTCTTATCAAAGTCTACCAGAATACTTCTTAAAATATTCAGGTTTACAAACTCTTGCATTATTATCACTTGATTATGCTAATATACTCATTTAACAAGTATTCTTAAACTTTCATTTTTACACACACATTTTAACATATGGTTGTGGGTTGCACATTGGATTATTACATTATTTATGTTCTTTTGTTAAAGGTAACAACTAGGAGAAAGGGATAGTATATAATTTGCAAAAAAAAAAAACAAACAAAAAAATAATTATAATAAAAACGTAGATAAGTTTGGTTTCGTAACCTCCCTAACCTAAGCAATTAAGCCCGAACAGATCTTTTGTAACTGCCCGGCCCAACATGCTGGATATTGTCCACTTTGGGCCTTACCGCCCTCACGGTTTTGTTCCTGGTGACGCGAGCTCACTTCTGAGCCTGACGCCCCAAAACGCGTCCAACATGCTAGCAACTGTCCCCGCTTATAAGGCCCTGGCTCTGGACACTCGCTTTCGATGTGGGATATCACAATCTCCCCACCTTAAGACGAGCCGTCCTCAGCTCTGATACCAATGTAACGGCCCGACCCAACATGCTGGATATTGTCCGCTTTGGGCCTTACCACCCTCACGGTTTTGTTCCTGGTGACGCGAGCTCACTTCTGAGCCTGACGCCCCAAAACGCGTCCAACATGCTAGCAACCGTCCTCGCTTATAAGGCCCTGGCTGTAACGACTCGGATTTCTAAGCCCAACAATAGTAAATTTTTTTTTTATATATATATATTTAATACACCTGGTGCCGGTAATCAAAGAACTTGAATCTTTACATCATCAAAATACAACCCATACAATCAACAGTTCATTCAAAAGCGAATCTTACACAAACACATAATATTAGTGTTGCATGATTTGAAATTCATATTAAAAATATATATACATGGACATGAGTTTGCATTCTTATACTACTAATAGCCATCACAAAATTTTAAACAAAAAGGGTCTAATAAAAGTTATACATTCAGTACATTGATCCCTACAAAATACATTTTGAGTTCGAATGCATCTACTTAATTCTTTGCAAAAGTAGGTTCCCATGTATCGGGTATCCTAGACATCTTGTTGGTGTGACGTCCCTGCAGCAGTACAAAACATTTAAGAGTAAACAAATACTTAATAATAATAATAATATTGGTAACTAACGGCCTAGCAATTAAATAAGCATTAACATTTATAATTTCTTCATGTATTTGATGTAACAATTAGTAGTACATATAGATACACAAGTTTTCAAATGCCATTCGCCGAAACTAGTCGTTTATTTGTCCCGGCTATCCATCCGGATTCCATAGCAATAGCTGCGTCACTGCCAATCCTAAAATCGGCAGCCGAAACTACATCGCTGCCGATCAAGGAATCGGCAGCGAAGACTGCATCGCTGCCGATCCAAAATCGGCAGCGGAAACTGCGTCGCTGCCGATTTCTGTATCGGCAGCGGAAACTAGGTCGCTGCCGATCCAGAATCGGCAGCGGAACTACATCACTGCTCATTGAGAAATCGGCAGCGAAAACTGCATCGCTGCCGATTTCTGCATCGGCAGCGAAAACTGCATCGCTGCCGATTTCTGCATCGGCAGCGAAAACTGCATCCATCATCATCCCTCTCTCTCTAAATATATATATATATATATATATATATATATATATATATTTTCCTTTGGGTGTTTACATTCTCCCCTCCTAAATATGAATTTCGTCCTCGAAATTTAAGAAGTTTTCACACTCCATACCTGGTAGATCAAATAAAGTGGGGTACTTTTTTCTCATCTCAGCCTCCCTCTCTCAAGTTTCCTCTTCTACTTGAGCATTTCGCCATAAGATTCTAACAATGGGGATCTTTTTGCTCCGCAACTCCTTCACTTCTTGATCTAGTATCCGTATGGGCCTCAATTCCAATGTTAAGTCTTCCTTGACCTCTACTGGGACCTGGGGTAGAACTCGGGCGGGGTCTACGTTAGCCTTCCTTAACAAGGAGACATGGAACACATCATGGACCCTGGCTAACTGTGGGGGCAATTCCACCTTGTAGGCTACTGGTCCAACTCGTTGTAAGATTTTGAAGGGTCCAATGAATCGGGGAGTTAACTTCCCTTTCAATCCAAATCGTAACAAGTTCTTCCATGGGGCTACCTTCAGGAGCACCTGGTCCCCCGTACTGAACTCGAGAGGTCTTCTCCTCACATCGGCATACTTCTTCTGTCTATCCTGTGCGGCTTTGATGCGATCCCTGATAATTCTCACTTTCTCCGTGGTGACTTGAACTAACTCTGCGCCATATAACTTCCGGTCCCCAATTTCTTCCCAACATAAAGGAGTTCTACACCTCCTACCATACAAAGCTTCATATGGGGCCATCCCTATTGTGGCTTGGTGACTATTGTTATAAGTGAACTCCACCAATGCCATGTGTTCCTCCCAGTTTCCTCCAAATGCTAGCACACATGCCCGTAATAGGTCTTCCAAGACTTGAATGACTCTTTCCGATTGGCCATCCGTTTGGGGGTGAAATGCAGTGCTCATGTCCAATCTTGTTCCCAAGGCATGTTGTATGCTCGGCCAAAGTCGAGAGGTGAACCTAGGATCTCGATCCGATACAATGGACACCGGAATCCCATGAAGTCGTACCACCTCATTTATGTAGATCTTGGCAAGCTTGTCCACCGAGTCGGTCATCTTTACAGGCAAGAATAGTGCGGATTTCATCAACCGATCTACAATGACCCATATCGCATCATTTCCTTTTCTCCCCTTGGGAAATCCTGACACGAAATCCATGGTGATCATCTCCCACTTCCATTCTGGAATTTGTAATGGCTGTAATGGTCCCGCAGGCCTTTGGTGTTCAACCTTGACTTGTTGACATATCCCACACTTTGACACATACTCAGCTATTTCCCTTTTCATATTAGGCCACCAATAGAGGTGTTTCAGGTCTCGGTACATTTTAGTGCTGCCAGGATGTATGGAGAATTTGGACTCATGTGCTTCTTGCAGAACCATACGTTTGACTGTTTCGTCATCAGGCACGTACAACCGTTGTCCCATCATCAAGGATCCATCCTCCGCTACTCGGAATTTCATTTCTACCCCGGCCTCCACATTCTTCCTAATCTTGGATCCCACCTTGTCATGGAATTGGGCATGTAGTATCTGTTCTCGATACGTTGGTCGCACCAATAATTGGGCTACTAACCCACCTCTTGCATCAATTCCCAAATCTGCACCCAACTCTTTTAATTCTGCCAATTGCCGCTCCTTTCCTACTGTTAAGCTTCCCAAGAAGGCTTTATTTTTGCGACTGAGGGCATCTGCCACCACATTTGCTTTCCCCGGGTGGTATTCTATGGTGCAATCATAATCCTTAATGAGCTCTATCCACCTTCTTTGCCGCATGTTCAACTCCTTTTGCGACATCAGATACTTCAGGCTCTTATGATCAGTAAAAATTTGGGTTCGAGACCCATACAAATAGTGTCTCCATATCCTCAAGGCAAATACTACAGCTGCCAACTCCAGGTCGTGTACCGGGTAGTTCACCTCATGAGTCTTTAGTTGCCTTGATGCATAGGCGATCACCTTCCCATGTTGCATCAGAACACACCCCAATCCCTTCCCCGAGGCATCACTATATACCACAAAACCCTCAGTCCCTGAGGGGAGAGTTAAGACTGGAGCAGTGGTGAGCCTCCTCTTCAATTCTTGGAAGCTAGCCTCACATTCTTCCGACCACACCCACTTCTTATCCTTCCTAGTTAGCTGGGTCAAAGGGGTTGCAATCAGGGAAAAACCTTCGATAAATCTCCGATAGTATCCTGCAAGTCCCAGGAAACTACGTATTTCAGTGACTGAAGTCGGTCTTTCCCATTTCAAGACTGCTTCGGCTTTTTGAGGGTCGACAAAAACACCTTCAGCTGAAATGACATGTCCCAAAAACGTCACCCTTTTCAGCCAAAATTCACATTTACTCAATTTTGCATATAACTGGTGATCTCTCAAGGTTTGTAAGGTTTGTCTCAAGTGTTCTTCGTGTTCCTTGAAAGAATTCAAGTACACCAGTATATCATCAATGAATACCACCACAAACTTATCCAGGTATGGTTGGAAAACCCGATTCATCAAATCCATGAAGAGAGCTGGGGCGTTCGTCAACCCGAATGGTAACACCAAAAATTCATAGTGTCCGTAACGAGTTCTAAATGCGGTCTTTGCTACATCCGCTTCTTTAATCTTCATCTGATAGAACCCTGATCTCATATCTATCTTCGAGAATGCCCTCGCTCCCTTTAATTGGTTGAACAAATCATCTATCCGAGGTAACGGATACTTGTTTTTCATTGTTATTTTGTTCAACTGTCGATAGTCAATACAAAGCCTATGGGTTCCATCTTTCTTTCTTACAAATAGGACCGGTGCTCCCCAAGGAGAATTACTTGGTCGTATGAACCCCTTGTCTAATAATTCCTGTAATTGAGTCTTTAACTCGTTCAGTTCTGCTGGAGCCATCCGATACGGTTGTTGGGCTATGGGTGGGACTCCAGGAAAAGTGTCTATAGACACCTCTACCTCTCGCTCCGGGGGTAGTCCTGGTAGTTCTTCTGGAAACACATCTGGGAAATCCTTCACCACAAGAATATCCTTCAATCGTGGACCTTCATCGTCAGAGTTTAAGATGTATGCGAGGTATCCCATACATCCCTTTCTTAACAGTTTTTGGGCTGTTACCACCGATATTAGAGCATTCAGTTTGGGAAATCTCTCTCCTTCAAAAGTCATTTTCTCGCCCTTAGGTGTTTGGAAAGTAACAGTTTTAGCATAACAGTCTATTAGTGCCTTGTATTTACTCAACCAATCCATGCCTAGTATTATGTCAAAATCATGCAGCTCTAAGGGAATCAAGTCTACTTCTGTTTCATACCCGGATAAACTAACCCCCACATCCACATATACAATATTTGTTTCAACCATGTTTCCCATTGGAGTTACAATTACAAACCCCTTCTCTACTATTTCTACTTCCTTTCTCAATTTAGTGATACTTCTCTTAGCAATGAACGAGTGGGAGGCACCCGGATCAAACAATACATGCATATTAAAATCATTCAACAGTAGTGTACCTGCCACCACATCCGATGCAGCCCTGGCCTCCTCCTGTGTCAGGTGGAAGACCCTCCCTGGGGTCCGATCATTTTGTGCCCTCGGCTTCCCTCGACTGGAGTTTGCCCCTGATTGAGAAGATCTCACTGGCCTATTAACGGTGACTGACTGCTGGTGGCTCTGACTGGGCTGTCTATAGCTCTGTACTTGTCCGGTGTTCCTTTTGGGGCAGTCCCTCTTGTAATGACCTTTCCCACCACAGTAATGACACCCTTGGCTAAGATACTGGCAGTTCCTCCACCTATGACCCTCTCCTCTGCACACAAAGCATCGCCCAGGGGAAACTGAGCAGTCCCCAGGGTGTTTTTGTCCACATTTTTCACAAAAAGGATAGTCAACTCCCCTGCGGTCACCGGTCCCAGTTGAAGAGTTTGCCCTCAAGTGAGACTGTCCCGCCATCATTCTCCCACTTGACTGTTGGTGAGGCGGTAATATCAAACTCCCCTTCTTTCCGTGCTGCTCAAACACTCCACTTTTTCCTTTCTTCGGGTGCGGTGGTCTGCCGCTGAAATAGTCCCCATCTCTCTTTTTGCTTATACTCTGATACCAACTGTAACGACTCGGATTTCTAAGCCCAACAATAGTAAAAAAAAATTTTTATATATATATATTTAATACACCTGGTGCTGGTAATCAAAGAACTTGAATCTTTACATCATCAAAATACAACCCATACAATCAACAGTTCATTCAAAAGCGAATCTTACACAAACACATAATATTAGTGTTGCATGATTTGAAATTCATATTAAAAATATATATACATGGACATGAGTTTGCATTCTTATACTACTAATAGCCATCACAAAATTTTAAACAAAAAGGGTCTAATAAAAGTTATACATTCAGTACATTGATCCCTACAAAATACATTTTGAGTTCGAATGCATCTACTTAATTCTTTGCAAAAGTAGGTTCCCATGTATCGGGTATCCTAGACATCTTGTTGGTGTGACGTCCCTGCAGCAGTACAAAACATTTAAGAGAAAACAAATACTTAATAATAATAATAATATTGGTAACTAACGGCCTAGCAATTAAATAAGCATTAACATTTATAATTTCTTCATGTATTTGATGTAACAATTAGTAGTACATATAGATACACAAGTTTTCAAATGCCATTCGCCGAAACTAGTCGTTTATTTGTCCCGGCTATCCATCCGGATTCCATAGCAATAGTTGCGTCACTGCCAATCCTAAAATCGGCAGCCGAAACTACATCGCTGCCGATCAAGGAATCGGCAGCGAAACTGGGTCGCTGCCGAATTCTGTATCGGCAGCGAAGACTGCATCGCTGCCGATCCAAAATCGGCAGCGGAAACTGCGTCGCTGCCGATTTCTGTATCGACAGCGGAAACTAGGTCGCTGCCGATTTCTGTATCGGCAGCGAATACTGTGTCGCTGCCGATCCAGAATCGGCAGCGGAACTGCGTCGCTGCTCATTGAGAAATCAGCAGCGAAAACTGCATCGCTGCCGATTTCTGCATCGGCAGCAAAAACTGTGTCGCTGCCGATTTCTGCATCGGCAGCAAAAACTGTGTCGCTGCCGATCCAGAATCGGCAGCGGAACTGCGTCGCTGCCGATTTCTGCATCAGCAGCGAAAACTGCATCCATCATCATCCCTCTCTCTCTAAATATATATATATATATATATATATATATATATATATATATATATATTTTCCTTTGGGTGTTTACACTGGCTCTGGACACTCGCTTTCGATGTTGGATATCACAATCCCCCCACCTTAAGACGAGCCGTCCTCGGCTCTAATACCAATGTAACGGCCCGACCCAATATGCTGGATATTGTCCGCTTTGGGCCTTACCGCCCTCACGATTTTGTTCCTGGTGACGCGAGCTCACTTCTGAGCCTGACGCCCTAAAACGCGTCCAACATGCTAGCAACTGTCCCCGCTTATAAGGCCCTGGCTCTGGACACTTGCTTTCGATGTGGGATATTTGGACCGGGCTATTACATTTTGGTATCAGAGCCTGGTTGCTATTCCGGGGATAGGAATGATTATATGGTTTTGGAATGTGTTTCAGGATGGTGAGAACAAGACAAGGAGCCAGGACTGATCCATCCCCAGTTCGGGGAAGTGGCCAGAGTATTCGTAATGAAAGTGATCTAGACTGGGATCCCTTGGCAGACACCTCCTCTCATATACCTGCAGCATCAGTGTACTCAGAAGGGGGCGAGTCAGTGAGACTTCGAGATGATTCATCATTCCGTCAGGCAGATGTATCCATGCCCGAGGGATCAGACAGACATGGGGGAGATAATATACCTCCACCAGTGGCACCGATAGCTGAATCAAACCTATTTTCGGATCCTGCTTTTATGGAACACATAGTGAGAGCTGTGACAGCAGGAATGGTAGCGAGGGCCTCCAATACGACTCCTAGATCAGGGGGAATAGTCACCATAGTGCAATGGGTGAAGGGTATGAGAGAGATGGGTTGTATGACTTACCAGGGGTGAAGAGGATGCTGAGGTTGCTGGGCATTGGCTGAGGAAAGTGGAAAGAGTTATAAATCAGATGCAAGTGCCAGAGGAGCTACGGGTGGATTGTGTGACTCAACTATTGGTTGAAAGTGCTCACTCTTGGTGGGAGACCATTAGAGAAAGGAGATCAGGGGAGGTATTGAGATGGAGGGATTTTCGTGAAGAGTTTGAGGAGAGGTACTATTCTTGGGAGCATAAGAGGGAGAAAGAATAGGAGTTTTTGGAATTGAAGCAGGGAGATTTGACAGTGCTGGAGTATGAGAGGAGATTTCAGGATTTAGCAGTTTTTGCCTCCACTTACCTTCCCACAGAGCACCACAGGGTGGAAAGGTTTCGTGATGGACTGAGGCGGGAATTGAGGATGATATTGATAGCCATGCAGTTTTAGTCGGTACGGGAATTGGTACGTGCTGCTCAGGGTATGGAGAGGGTAATAAAGGATACCCCGAAGCCAGTGGTCGAGCAGAGTCAGGCAATGGGAGCTAAGAGGAGAGATTTTGAGTTTATAACTGGGAGACCTCCTCTCCCAAAGAAGGGGAAGAGCGGGCCATCATCAGGACCATCCCAGAGAAGTCAGTGGAAGAGGAGCTTGGGGAGGACAGTCTAGACAGGGAGTCAAAACTGCTGGAGGGTCTACAGAGCAAAAGAGACTAGTATATCCATTTTGTTAGAGGTGTGAGCAGCGACACCCGGGAGATTGCTCTGCGATGCCGGGGAGATGTTATATTTGTAGAAGTGAGGGGCATCGATGGAGAGAGTGCCCGTATGTAGGAAGAGGTTGTTACTATTGTGGGGACACGAGTCACCGGAAGAAGGATTGTCCTCGTAGAACTACTGAGGGAGCCCATGGTTAGAGGATTGAGGTTCAGAGCCAGCAGCAATCAGTGACAGTCAATCGTCCTATCAGGCCTACCCAGTCAGGGACGAGTGCTACTCGTGGGAGGCCCAGAAATCAGGAGGGGAGTACTCAGGGTCGGGTATATCACATGACCTACGAGGATGTGGGAGCTGTACCTGATGTGGTGGCAGGTACTTTACAGTTAGATACAATGCAAGTTTATTCTTTAATTGATCATGGAGCTAGTCATTCCTTTGTATCTTATAGAATTGTGAATAACTTGCATGTGTTATCTAGTAACTTGGGAGTAGGGGTGACAGTTAGTACACCTTTGGGAGAGAATATACATATTGATGATATTTATAGAGGGATAAAACTATATATTGGAGGATTAGAGTTGAGGGCAGATCTTATGCCGTTAGAGTTATATGATTTTGATGTGATTCTGGGCATGGATTGGTTAAGTAAACATAAGGCACAGGTGGATTGTTTCACTAAGACGGTGACAATCCAAGGAATAGGTGATAAAAGAGTAGTGTTTAAAGGGGAAAGAAAAGTAATTCCAAGTTGTGTAATCTCAGTTTTGGTGGCTAGAAAATTACTGAGGAAAGGTTGTTCTGCTTGGTTAGCCCATGTAAGAGAGCTGGAGAAGGGTAGCATAGATTTGGCTAGTATTCCTGTTGTGAGGGAGTTTCAAGATGTATTCCCACAAGAGTTGCCTGGATTACCTTCAGTTAGAGAAATTGAAGTTTCCATAGAAACTATTCCAGGAGTTTCTCCTATAGCCCAGTCCCCTTATAGGATGGCACCTATGGAATTGGCGGAACTGAAGGTCCAACTTCAGGAATTGTTAGATAAAGGCTTCATCCGGCCTAGTAACTCACCTTGGCGAGCTCCAGTATTGTTTGTAAAGAAGAAGGATGGCACCCTTCGTTTGTGCATTGATTATCGTCAATTGAATAAAATGACGGTGAAGAACAGGTACCCACTCCCACGAATAGATGACTTATTTGATCAGTTGAAGGGTGCTAGGGTATTTTCAAAGATAGATCTGAGATCTGGATATCACCAGTTGAGAATCAAGGAACCAGACTGTAAACCCCGAGGAAAAATAAAGGTTGCTTAGATTGCAAACTAACTACATGAGAAATATAAGTGAAGAAATTCATGCATATGGTTAAATAAAAACGGGAATTTAGAAATTTTTGGATATAAGTTTATGGACGAAATATTTCAAGACAATATAAATCAACCCGAAAATGTTGAGGGTTGGATTAAATTAAAGAAAATAAGATAAACTAAAAAGAAGTGGGGGCAAAACGAATACATTTAAAGAAAATGGGGTCTAAATGCAAATAAGAATAATTATAGAGTATAAATACTACTCTTCTTACCAAAATTAGATCTGCAACTATCGTGAACAAAGAAGAGAGGGAGTTTTGGTATCTATTTCTACAAATCAAGAGAGAAACACCAAAATTTCAAGAACCCATCCAAGATTAAGGGTTTATAGATGGAATAAACACTTGTGGGCAAGTGATTAACAAGGAAATTGAACAAGAAGAGAAGATGAAGGGCTGGCTATCATTAGATAAGAAAGGAGGAAGTTGAAAATCTTCAACTGGTTGAAGATCAAAACCTTAATTCGTACCGGGTAAGGTGTTCTAAACATGATCTTGTAAGTCATTTTAAATTCGATAAGGAATTAATGCCTTGATGTGAATTATAGATTAGGATTCTTAGACTTAAATTTGGGGGAAAAGTATTTGTTGTAAAAATCAAGTTAATTCATGTGTGGAATGTGATTTGGGGACGTGAAACCATGATAATTTACCTAGAAAATATAGTTTGGGAAATTTATGTGTGAAGGGAAGGGGGGTGACGACTCTGGACAGACTCGTCTCCTGAATTTCAATAAGATTTTGGATAGGAGGATGAGGGAGAACCAGTGTCCTTCATAGAAATTATAGTTTTGGATGTTAGCTAACTAGGGAAATTGGTCTTGCTCAATTTAGAGCTGTAGAACTCCAGTTATGGGTTATTAACCGAGACTGGGTCATGACAGACCCTGTAAAGCAGTAAGTCTGATTTTTTATGAGCAATTATGACTATCTTAGGGGCATGGGTTCTCCTTCCTCAGGGGACTTGTAGCCCCATGTCTTAGTTTTCCAACGAGACCAATCTTGCTTGCAATGGAGTTCTATAACTCTAGATATAGTTAAAAATCTGAAGAGAGGTCGGACAGTAACAGTTCAATGTCTAGACAGTAATAGTTTAAAAATGAGACAGTAACAGTTCAATATCTTAACAGTAACAGTTCAAGACAGTAATAGTTCAATGTCTAGACAGTAACAGTTTAAAAAAATGAGACAGTAACAGTTCAATGTCTAGATAGTAACAGTTCAAAAATGAGACAGTAACAGTTGGACAGTAACAGTCCAAGCGTTTGTTAATGAGCAATTTTGACAACCTTAGAGGCAGAACTGGGTTCTTCGTAAAACATAGAACTTCTAACCTCATGTCTTACCTTTCGAACGCCACAAATTTCACTTGAATCGGAGTTCTATAACTCCAGACATAGTTAAGAATCTGAGGAGAGGTCAGACAGTAACAATTCAAAAATGGACAGTAACAGTTGGACAGTAACAGTCCAAGCGTTTGTTAATGAGCGATTTTGACTACCTTAGAGGCAGAACTGGGTTCTTCCCAAAACATAAAACTTGTAGCCTCATGTCTTACCTTTCCAACGCCATAAATTTCAATTGAATCAAAGTTCTATAACTCCACATATAGTTAAAAATCTGAGGAGAGGTCAGACAGTAACAGTTCAAAAATGGACAGTAACTGTTGGACAGTAACTGTTGGACAGTAACAGTCCAAGCGTTTGTTAATGAGTGATTTTGACTACTTTAGAGGTAGAACTGGGTTCTTCCCAAACATAACTTGTAGCCTCATGTCTTACCTTTCTAACGCCATAAATTTCACTTGAATCGGAGTTCTATAACTCCACATATAGTTAACAATCTGAGGAGAGGTCAGACAGTAACAATTCAAAAATGGACAGTAACAGTTGGACAGTAACAATCCAAGTGTTTGTTAATGAGCGATTTTGACTACCTTAGAGGTAGAACTGGGTTCTTCCCAAAACATAGAACTTGTAGCCTCATGTCTTACCTTTCCAACGCCACAAATTTTGCTTGAATCGGAGTTCTATAACTCTAGATATAGTTAAAAATCTGAGGACAGGTCAGACAGTAACAGTTCAAAGACGACGCAGTAACAGTTGGACAGTGAAAGTCCAAATATAAAGAAAGGAATGATAACTAGGATTGGACAAAGAACGACAATAATAATGAGTGAAATGAGAAAAACATAAAGTACTAAGAAATGACTGAAAGAAAGACTTATTGGTTCAATTCCAAACTGGAACACCATTGGGTTATTTGATCATAACTAGAGTTGTAGAACTCAGATTTAGGTCCACTTTATATGGATGGAAAGATAAGACATAGACCTAAAACTTTCATGGAGGGTCCAAGACTCAATTCTGCCGTTTTCAAGTTCAAATATTAGCAACAACGGAGAAGTCGGAACCTGTCCTGTAGCTCAAATACTGTTCGGTTTTCAGCTCATATCTTGAGTTCTAGAAGTCCAAATGAGCTCTGGTTTTTTTTGTTGGAAAGCTGAGACAATTGCTCACAGCTTTCATGGAACAAAGAGCTCAAATTCTGATGTTAGCAATGACGTTTTGGCCAGCCAACAATATAAAAAATCTGCCAACAATTTCAAGAACCAGCAGCCAACAATGTCAAAAACCAGCCACCAAATCAATGGTTGGCCACCAACTATTTTCTTAGTCCACCAATCAATAGTTCTGAATCTTAGCCTATAAAAGGAGGCATTTGCCATGTATTTAGATATATTATTTTTCAGATCAAAATCATGTTCTTGCTTTCTCTCTTTATATCTTTGTAATGTTCAAGTTTTCTTTCATGTTATATTAATCTCTTGTTTATGTTTTTTTCATTTCCTTTCATATACTTAGTTAACTTATATCATAATCATGTTCTTATCTTGTTTATTTATGTTTTTCTTCTTCATTATATTTAGCTAATTTAATTATGTCAAGGTGAAAAGGTTTTACTAATGGTGTTAGAATAGGTATAATATAAACTCAACATCGACTTTAATGTTTATATCCAAGATAAATTGTTATTAGCATATCTTATCTTTTTATCTTACTAATTCTTAATACCTTGCTTGTTAAATGGTTAATCTAGATTTATGTTGTATAACACTTGGTACATCGAATGCTTGATCCTTCATAGTTTTCGGCCGACATCGTTGTTATGATAGGAACTTGATTTGTTGTTATCATAAGCTAGCAACATGAATGTCTGATGATATTTATAAGTATGGTGTTACTTAGACAAGATAATTAATATGATCATGTTAATTTAACTAGGAAGCATAGGTGTGAATCACCTACCTGCAATAGAAGCTCTACTCGTGCTCCCCTGCTACTGCTATTGCACCATGTCTGTGGTCCCTCCTGCAAATCACAGGTTTATCTCACAAATTTTCCTCACTCAAGGATATGTTTTATAATAACCATATCAACAACCAATAAGTCTTTCTTTTAGTCATTTCTTAGTATTTTATGTTTTTCTCATTTCACTCATTATTACTGTCGTTCTTTGTCCAATCCTAGTTATCATTCCTTTCTTTATATTTAGACTTTCACTGTCCAATTGTTACTGCCTCGTTTTGAACTGTTACTGTCTGACCTCTCCTCAGATTTTTAACTATATCTGGAGTTATAGAACTCTGATTCAAGTGAAATTTATGGCGTTGGAAAGGTAAGACATGAGGCTACAAGTTCTATGTTTTGGGAAGAACCCAGTTCTATCTCTAAGATAGTCAAAATCGCTCATTAACAAACGCTTGGACTGTTACTGTCCAACTGTTACTGTCCATTTTTGAACTGTTACTGTCTGACCTCTCCTCAGATGTTTAACTATATCTGGAGTTATAGAACTCCGATTCAAGTGACATTTGTGGCGTTGGAAAGGTAAGACATGAGGCTACAAGTTCTATATTTTGGGAAGAACCCAGTTCTGCCTCTAAGGTAGTCAAAATCGCTCATTAACAAACATTCAAAACTACACTTTCTATGAAGGAACTTGATCCTAATTCCTTCATTCTCCTACCCAAAATCTCTTTGAAGGTCAAGAGACGAAACTGTCCAGATTCATCAACCTTTCCATTTACACACAACACATGAAGTTCTTTACTTTAGCAACTCTTACTTTTTCCTCAATTCAAGTCTAAGAACTCAATATATAAATTAACATCCAGGCATCAATTCATAATCGACTTGAAATGACTCATAAGACCAGGTTTAGAATATCTTACCTGATGCGAATCAAGGCTTCAAACCCTCCTTTTCTTTCTAATGACAGCCGACCCTCCCCTCTTCTCTTCTTGTTCAATTTTTCTTGTTAATCCCTTTCCCACCAGGGTTTATTTTACCTATAACCCTCAATCTGGGATGGGTTCTTGAAATTTTGGTGTTTCTCTCTTGATTTGTAAAAATAGATATAAAAACTCCCTCTTTTCTTTCTTTACGTAGCTGCAGATCTGTGTTTGGTGAGAATAGGAGTATTTATGCTCTATAATTATTCTTATTTGCATTTAGGCCCCATTTTCTTCAAGTGTATTCGTTCTTGCCCCTACTTCTTTTTATTTTAATTTATTTTCTTTAATTTAATCCAGCTTTGTTTTTTTTTTCTCGGGATTTACAATCTCCCCTCCTAATAAAAATTTCATCCTTGAAATTCAAGTTACGTACCTATGTTGGAGAATAAGTGCGGAAACTTTTCCTTCATCTCGGATTCTCTTTCCCATGTTTCTTCTTCTATTCGAGAGCTTCTCCACAATACTCTCACCAAGGGAACTCTTTTATTCCTCAACAATTTCTCATCTCGATCTAAGATCTTGACGGGCTTAGTTTTCATGGTTAGATCCCCTTTAATCTTCATAGGAACTTGTGGCAATACCCGTGAGGGGTCTATCTTAGCCTTTCGCAGCAATGATACATGGAACACATTGTGAATCTTATCCAAATATACAGGCAATTCTAATCGATATGCAACTGGCCCGATTTTTTCTTTAATCTCAAAAGGGCCAATATATCTCGGGGCTAATTTCTCTTTTACTCCAAATCAAATGATGCCTTTCCAAGGAGCCACCTTCAAAAATACTTTATCCCCAACTTGGAATTCCAACGGCCTTCTTCGGCGATCTGCGTAACTTTTTTGTCTATCCTGGGCTTCCTTCATTCTCTTTTTGATCACCCTCACCTTGTCAGTTGTCAGTTGCACCATCTCAGGTCCCAAAAGCTTTCTTTCTCCTACTTCCTCCCAACAAATTGGGATCTGACATTTCCTCCCATACAATGCTTCATATGGAGCCATACCAATAGTGGTTTGATGGCTATTATTATAAGTAAACTCCACCAATGGCAGGAGATCCTCCCAATTCCCTCCAAACTCCAGCACACAGGACCTCAAGAGATCCTCAAGAGTTTGGATGGTCCTTTCAGATTGACCATCCGTCTGAGGATGAAATGCCATGCTCAGATTCAACTTTGTCCCCATTGCCCATTGTAAGCTAGGCCACAATCTTGATGTGAACCTTGGATCCCGATCCGATATAATTGAAACCGGCACTCCATGAAGTCTAATTACTTCATTTACATACAATTTTGCCAGCTTATCCACCGAATCAGTCATCTTCATTGGCAAAAACAAAGCAGATTTTGTTAGTCGATCCACAACCACCCATATAGCATCATTCCCCTTCTTTCCCCTGGGTAATCCCGTCACAAAATCCATAGAAATATCCTCCCATTTCCATTCCAGAATTGATAATGACTGTAATTCCCCTTCAGGTTTCTGGTGTTCTATCTTTACTTGTTGACAGATCCCACAATTTGACACAAATTCTGCTATTTCCCTCTTCATATTTGGCCACCAGTAGTTTTCCTTTAAATCCCTATACATCTTTGTACTCCCAGGATGAGTAGCAAATCGAGATTCATGAGCTTCTCTTAATACTTCGTCTTTCAAAATCTTATCCTCAGGCAAATAAATTTGCCTACCCATAGCTATTAGCCCATCCGATAACATTTGAAATGATGTCTCTATACCCTTGTTTACCCTCTCCTTGATCTCTTTTACTTTCCCATCTACTTGTTGAGCCACCAAGACCCTGTCTCAAAGTACAGATCAGATCTTTAACTGAGCTAACAGTGATCCTTCGGGCCCTACACTTAGTCGCAAGCCCATTTTCTTTAATTCCACTATACTTTCTTGTTCCTTAAGCTCCACATCATTCATCACTGTTTTTCCCTTCCTACTCAAGGCATCGGCTACTACATTAGCCTTACCAGGATGGTGGTCAATAACACAATCGTAATCTTTTGTTAACTCTACCCATCTTCTCTGCCGCATGTTTAACTCCTTCTGTGACATCAAATACTTCAAACTTTTATGGTCTGTAAAGATTTGAACTTGTGTCCCATATAAATAATGTCTCCATACTCTTAAGGCAAACACCACCGCTGCAAGTTCTAGGTCATGAACTGGGTAATTCACCTCATGCGACTTTAATTGTCTTGATGCATAAGCAATCACACGTCCATTTTGCATCAATACACATCCCATACCCCTTTTTGAGGCATCACTATATACCACAAACCCTTCTGTCCCTGATGGAAGGGCCAACACAGGAGCAGAAGTGAGCCTCTCCTTCAGTTCTTGAAAGCTTGCTTCACACTCTTCCGACCAAACAAACCGGACTTCCTTGCGAGTCAGCTTAGTTAAAGGTGAGGCTATGGTGGAGAATCCTTCAATAAACCTTCGGTAATATCCAGCAAGACCCAAGAAACTTTGGATTTCTGTCATATTGGTAGGCCTTTCCCATTTTAACACGGCCTCAACCTTTCTTGGATCTACAAATATTCCTTCTGCGGATATTACATGGCCCAAAAATACTACTTCCTTGAGCCAGAACTCACACTTATCCAGCTTTGCATATAATTGATTTTCCCTTAAAGTTTGTAGCACAACCCTTAGATGTTGTTCATGCTCCAAGTGAGAGTTTGAATACACCAAAATATCATCAATAAATACAACCACATATTGGTCCAGGTAAGGCCGAAACACCCGATTCATCAAGTCCATAAACATGGCTGGAGCATTGGTTAATCTAAAAGGCATCACCGAAAACTCGTAATGCCCATAACGGGTTCGGAAGGGAGTCTTTTGTATGTCTTTGTAACATCCCCCATTTCTGGGATAAAACCACAATCTCATGTCAATAGAAAAACAGAGTAGTTAAATTTTTTTTATATATATACATATTCACGGTCTTCGTGTTAACATCTACCGGAAATTTCGACGGAGTCCCCCCTATACCGGAAGGTCCCAATTTATCGACATGTAACCTGTTTACACTTCTAACAGTTCGCATCTCATAACTTAATTCCTGACCCAATCAACCTGCGTTTTAATTCCACAATTATACTCACACCTATCAACCATAATATTTATGATATGTATGATATAACAAAAATATCATTATTGATGGATAATTTAAATAAATATAAATTCATAGACATGAAATATGGTTATATAAACTACAACATTAAATTCATCCAATCAAGTTTAAACATTTATTATACAAATTAAGTTATACAACCATTTTCATGTTTACAAAATACAAGGGTATACTCCCTAGAACCTAGACTTCAAAAAGGGAACATAAGCTAGGATCTACTCCTGTCGTGCATTCGATGATCCTGAAACAAAATACATATTATTGCAAGGTGAATATTTCCATAAATATAACAATATGAATATCTAATAATTTCAACAGGGTAACATGCATTCATATTTCATTTACTTCTCCCTTCTAGTTTTTTTTTTTTTAAATAAATCTCTTCCTTATTCAACTATTGATAATCGTTCCCTCTGCCACTATCAACCTTCATTCCAGACATCAACGTGATTACTTTTGCTTATCACATTCCCGATACCAATTTCACTGGTATCGTCATCACCACCCCATAGGAGTCGATATAAGGTGATCCCTTTACCCAGAATCCTAACATACACTGAATGTATGTTGGCCATTCCATGGTGATCTCCTTACCCGGGATCCTAACATACACTGAATGTATGTTAGCCAATACGTGGAGATCCCCTTACCCGGGATCCTAACATACACTAAATGTATGTTAGTCCATTCGTGACGATCCCCTTACCCGGGATCCTAACATACACTAAATGTATGCTAGCCAATACAGGGTGATCCCCTTACCCGGGATCCTAACATACACTCAATATATGCTAGACAATACATGGTGATCCCCTTACCCGGGATCCTAATATACACTCAATGTATGCTAGACAATACATGGTGATCCCCTTACCTGGGATCCTAACATACATTTAATGTATGCTAGTTTTATGCCTCAAATCACACTTCTCATATTTTCCTTTTTTAGTGATAATTTCATCACTTGGCAATTCACATAACAACTTTTCACCTTGAATACACATACATTCAGTAATTCACATTTCATATCAAAATATATTAAATCATGGAATTTAACTAGGAAGCATAGGTGTGAATCACCTACCTGCAATAGAAGCTCTACTCGTGCTTCCCTGCTGCTGCTGTTGCACCACGTCTGTGGTCTCTCCTGCAAATCACAGGTTTATCTCATAAATTTTCCTCACTCAAGGATATGTTTTATAATAACCATATCAACAACCAATAAGTCTTTCTTTCAGTCATTTCTTAGTACTTTATGTTTTTCTCATTTCACTCATTATTACTGTCGTTCTTTGTCCAATCCTAGTTATCATTCCTTTCTTTATATTTGGACTTTCACTGTCCAACTGTTACTGCTTCGTCTTTGAACTGTTACTATCTGACCTGTCCTCAGATTTTTAACTATATCTGGAGTTATAGAACAACGATTCAAGCAAAATTTGTGGCGTTGGAAAGGTAAGACATGAGGCTACAAGTTCTATGTTTTGGGCAGAACCCAGTTCTGTCTCTAAGGTAGTCAAAATCGCTCATTAACAAACACTTGGATTGTTACTGTCCAACTGTTACTGTCCATTTTTGAACTGTTACTATCTGACCTCTCCTTAGATTTTTAACTATATCTGGAGTTATAGAACTCCGATTCAAGTGAAATTTATGGCGTTGGAAAGGTAGGACATGAGGCTACAAGTTCTATGTTTTGGGAAGAACCCAGTTCTACCTCTAAGGTAGTCAAAATTGCTCATTAATAGACGCTTGGACTGTTACTATCCAACTGTTACTGTCCATTTTTGAATTGTTACTGTCTGACCTCTCCTCAGATTTTTAACTATATCTGGAGTTATAGAACTCCGATTCAAGTGAAATTTGTGGTGTTAGAAAGGTAATACATGAGGCTACAAGTTCTATGTTTTAGGAAGAACCTAGTTCTGCCTCTAAGGTTGTCAAAATTGCTCATTAACAAACGCTTGGACTGTTACTGTCCAACTGTTACTGTCTCATTTTTGAACTGTTACTATCTAGACATTGAACTGTTACTGTCTCATTTTTTTAAACTGTTACTGTCTAGACATTGAACTATTACTGTCTTGAACTGTTACTGTTAAGATATTGAACTGTTACTGTCTCATTTTTAAACTATTACTGTCTAGACATTGAACTGTTACTGTCCGACCTCTCTTCAAATTTTTAACTATATCTAGAGTTATAGAACTCCATTGCAAGCAAGATTGGTCTGTTGGAAAACTAAGACATGGGGCTACAAGTCCCTTGAGGAAGGAGAACCCAGTTCTGCCCCTAAGATAGTCATAATTGCTCATAAAAAATCAGACTTACTGCTCTACAGGGTTTGTCATGACCCAGTCTCGGTTGATAACTCATAACTGGAGTTCTACAGCTCTAAATTGAGCAAGACCAATTTCCGTAATTAGCTAACATCCAAAACTATAATTTCTATGAAGGACACTGGTTCTCCCTCATCCTCCTATCCAAAATCTTATTGAAAATCAGGAGACGAGTCTGTCCAGATTCGTCACCCCCCCTTCCCTTCACACATAAATTTCCCAAACTATATTTTCTAGGTAAATTATCATGGTTTCACGTCCCCAAATCACATTCCACACATGAATTAACTTGATTTTTACAACAAATACTTTTCCCCCAAATTTAAGTCTAAGAATCCTAATCTATAATTCACATCAAGGCATCAATTCCTTATCGAATTTAAAATGACTTACAAGATCATGTTTAGAACACCTTACCCGGTACGAATTAAGGTTTTGATCTTCAACCAGTTGAAGATTTTCAACTTCCTCCTTTCTTATCTAATGATAGCCAGCCCTCCATCTTCTCTTCTTGTTCAATTTCCTTGTTAATCACTTGCTCACAAGTGTTTATTCCATCTATAAACCCTTAATCTTGGATGGGTTCTTGAAATTTTGGTGTTTCTCTCTTGATTTGTAGAAATAGATACCAAAACTCCCTCTCTTCTTTGTTCACGATAGTTGCAGATCTAATTTTGGTAAGAAGAGTAGTATTTATACTCTATAATTATTCTTATTTGCATTTAGACCCCATTTTCTTTAAATGTATTCGTTTTGCCCCCACTTCTTTTTAGTTTATCTTATTTTCTTTAATTTAATCCAACCCTCAACATTTTCGGGTTGATTTATATTGTCTTGAAATATTTCGTCCATAAACTTATATCCAAAAATTTCTAAATTCTCGTTTTTATTTAACCATATACATGAATTTCTTCACTTATATTTCTCATGTAGTCAGTTTGCAATCTAAGCAACCTTTATTTTTCCCCGGGGTTTACAGTCTTGTTCCTTGATTCTCAACTGGTGATATCCAGATCTCAGATCTATCTTTGAAAATACCCTAGCACCCTTCAACTGATCAAATAAGTCATCTATTCGTGGGAGTGGGTACCTGTTCTTCACCGTCATTTTATTCAATTGACGATAATCAATGCACAAACGAAGGGTGCCATCCTTCTTCTTTACAAACAATACTGGAGCTCGCCAAGGTGAGTTACTAGGCCGGATGAAGCCTTTATCTAACAATTCCTGAAGTTGGACCTTCAGTTCCGCCAATTCCATAGGTGCCATCCTATAAGGGGACTGGGCTATAGGAGAAACTCCTGGAATAGTTTCTATGGAAACTTCAATTTCTCTAACTGAAGGTAATCCAGGCAACTCTTGTGGGAATACATCTTGAAACTCCCTCACAACAGGAATACTAGCCAAATATATGCTACCCTTCTCCAGCTCTCTTACATGGGCTAACCAAGCAGAACAACCTTTCCTCAGTAATTTTCTAGCCACCAAAACTGAGATTACACAACTTGGAATTACTTTTCTTTCCCCTTTAAACACTACTCTTTTATCACCTATTCCTTGGATTGTCACCGTCTTAGTGAAACAATCCACCTGTGCCTTATGTTTACTTAACCAATCCATGCCCAGAATTACATCAAAATCATATAACTCTAACGGCATAAGATCTGCCCTCAACTCTAATCCTCCAATATATAGTTTTACCCCTCTATAAATATCATCAATATGTATATTCTCTCCCAAAGGTGTACTAACTGTCACCCCTACTCCCAAGTTACTAGATAACACATGCAAGTTATTCACAATTCTATAAGATACAAAGGAATGACTAGCTCCATGATCAATTAAAGAATAAACTTGCATTGTATCTAACTGTAAAGTACCTGCCACCACATCAGGTACAGCTCCCACATCCTCGTAGGTCATGTGATATACCCGACCCTGAGTCCTCCCCTCCTGATTTCTAGGCCTCCCACGAGTAGCACTCGTCCCTGACTGGGTAGGCCTGATAGGACGATTGACTGTCACCGATTGCTGCTGGCTCTGAACCTCAATCCTCTGACCATAGGCTCCCTCAGTAGTTCTACGAGGACAATCCTTCTTCCGGTGACTCGTGTCCCCACAATAGTAACAACCTCTTCCTACATGCGGGCACTCTCTCCATCGATGCCCCTCACTTCTACAAATATAACATCTCCCCGGCATCGCAGAGCAATCTCCCGGGTGTTGCTGCTCACACCTCTGACAAAATGGATATACTAGTCCCTTTTGCTCTGTAGACCCTCCAGCAGTTTTGACTCCCTGTCTAGACTGTCCTCCCCAAGCTCCTCTTCCACTGACTTGTCTAGATCATCCTGAGCTCCCTCCTGGGTTAAAACTCCCACCCCTTCTCTGGGATGGTCCGGATGATGGCCCGCTCTTCCCCTTCTTTGGGAGAGGAGGTCTCCCAGTTATAAACTCAAAATCTCTCCTCTTAGCTCCCATTGCCTGACTCTGCTCGACCACTGGCTTCGGGGTATCCTTTATTACCCTCTCCATACCCTGAGCAACACGTACCAATTCCCGTACCGACTGAAACTGCATGGCTATCAATATCATCCTCAATTCCCGCCTCAGTCCATCACGGAACCTCTTCACCCTGTGGCGCTCTGTGGGAAGGTAAGTGGAGGCAAAAACTGCTAAATCCTGAAATCTCCTCTCATACTCCAGCACTGTCAAATCTCCCTGCTTCAATTCCAAAAACTCCTGTTCTTTCTCCCTCTTATGCTCCCAAGAATAGTACCTCTCCTCAAACTCTTCACGAAAATCCCTCCATCTCAATACCTCCCCTGATCTCCTTTCTCTAATGGTCTCCCACCAAGGGATCCCATTCTAGATCACTTTCATTACGAATACTCTGGCCACTTCCCCGAACTGGGGATGGATCAATCCTGGCTCCTTGTCTTGTTCTCACCATCCTGAAACACATTCCAAAACCATATAATCATTCCTATCCCCGGAATAGCAACCAGGCTCTGATACCAAAATGTAATAGCCCGGTCCAAATATCCCACATCGAAAGCGAGTGTCCAGAGCCAGGGCCTTATAAGCGGGGACGGTTGCTAGCATGTTGGACACGTTTTAGGGCGTCAGGCTCAGAAGTGAGCTCGCGTCACCAGGAACAAAATCTTGAGGGCGGTAAGGCCCAAAGCGGACAATATCCAGCATATTGGGTCGGGTCGTTACATTGGTATCAGAGCCGAGGATGACTCGTCTTAAGGTGAGGGGATTGTGATATCCCACATCGAAAGCGAGTGTCCAGAGCCAGGGCCTTATAAGCGGGGACGGTTGCTAGCATGTTGGACGCGTTTTGGGGCGTCAGGCTCAGAAGTGAGCTCGCGTCACCAGGAACAAAACCGTGAGGGCGGTAAGGCCCAAAGCGGACAATATCCAGCATTTTGGGCCGGGCCGTTACATTGGTATCAGAGCCGAGGACGGCTCGTCTTAAGGTGGGGGGATTGTGATATCCCACATCGAAAGCGAGTGTCCAGAGCCAGGGCCTTATAAGCGGGGACGGTTGCTAGCATGTTGGACGCGTTTTGGGGCGTCAGGCTCAGAAGTGAGCTTGCGTCACGAGGAACAAAACCGTGAGGGCGGTAAGGCCCAAAGCGGACAATATCCAGCATGTTGGGCCGGGCCGTTACAAAACATCTGTTCGGGCTTAATTGCTTAGGTTAGGGAGGTTACGAAACCAAACTTATCTATGTTTTTATTATAATTATTTTTTTGTTTGTTTTTTTTTTTTGCAAATTATATACTATCCCTTTCTCCTAGTTGTTACCTTTAACAAAAGAACATAAATAATGTAATAATCCAATGTGCAACCCACAACCATATTTTAAAATGTGTGTGTAAAAATGAAAGTTTAAGAATACTTGTTAAATGAGTATATTAGCATAATCAAGTGATAATAATGCAAGAGTTTGTAAACCTGAATATTTTAAGAAGTATTCTGGTAGACTTTGATAAGAATATTTACTAAGATACATCTTAAGAGTCAATAAAATTCCTCCTTACTCTGCCATTCTAATTACAGTTTTGTCAAATGGTTTTAATAATAGCAAAAAAGTTAGTAAGTTAGTTTTTTTTAATGTCAACTACTACCTTCCCCCCCCCCCCAAACCAGAACGAGACATTGTCCTCAATGTCATAAGATAGAAAGATAGAGTATAGAAGACATCACCTAAAACAGCGAACATTGATAAACCTAAAACACGCTTAAATAAATATAAGAAATAACAAAACAAAATGATATGCTATTAATAAAACCAAAAGACACAAGGAATCACAAACGAAGTGTAACATCCCCCATTCTGGGATAAAAAGGACAATCTCATGCCAATCGAAAAACAGAGTAATTAATTTTTTTTTGTATATATATATATATTCATGGTCTTCGTATTAAAATCTACCGAAATTTCAACGGAGTCCCCCCTATGCCGGAAGGTCCCAAGTTATTGACAGGGAATCTGTTTACACTTCTAATAGCTCGCATCTCATAACTTAATTCCCGACCCAATCATCCTGGGTTTCAATTCCATACTTATACTCACACCTATCAACCACAATATTTATGATATGCATTATATAACAAATATCATAATAGATGGATAAAAATAAATAAATATAAATACATAGACATGAAATATGGTTATATGAACTACAGGGTTAAATTCATTCAATCAAGTTTAAACATTAATTATACAAATTAAGTTATACAAACATTTTTATGTTTACAAAATACAAGGATATACTCCTTAGAACCTAGATTACAAGGATATCTCATAAATTTTCCTCACCCAAGGATATGTTTTATTATAACCTTATCAACAACCAATAAGTCTTTGTTTCAATCATTTCTTAATATTTTATGTTTTTCTCATTTCACCCATTAATATTGGCATTCTTTGTCCAACCTCAGTTATCATTCCTTATATATATATATATTAACCATTTATGTTTAAATCCCGAACTGTCACTGTCTAAACATTGAACTGTTACTATCTCATTTTTGAACTGTTACTGTCTCATTTTTTTGAACTGTTACTATCTCATTTTTTAACTGTTACTGTCTCGTTTTTGAACTGTTACTATCTAGATATTGAACTGTTACTGTCTCATTTTTTGAATTGTTATTGTCTCTTTTTTGAACCGTTACTCTCCGACCTCTCCTCAAATTTTTAACTATATCTAGAGTTATAGAACTCCGATTCAAGCAAGATTAGTTTTGTTGGAAAGCTAAGACATGAGGCTACAAGTTCTCTAAAGGATGGAGAACCCGGTTTTACCTCTAAGATAATCAAAATTTCTCATCAATGAACCAGACCTACTACCCTATAGGGTCTGTCATGACCCAATCTCGGTTGGTGACCCATAGTTGGAGTTCTATAACTCCAAATTGAGCATGACCAATTTCATTAGTTAGCCAACATCCAAACCTACAATTTCTATGAGGAACCTGATCCTAATTTCTTCATCCTCCTACCCGAAATCTCTTTGAAAGTCAAGAGACAAAACTGTCCAAATTCGTCAATCTTTCCATTTACATACAACACATGAAGTTCTTTAATTTAGCAATTTATACTTTTTCCTCAATTCAAGTCTAAGAACTCAAATCTATAAATTAACATTTAGGCATCAATTCATAATCAACTTGAAATGACTCATAAGAGCAGGTTTAGAATACCTTACCCGATACGAATCAAGGTTTCGATCCCTCCTTTTCTTTCTAATACCGGCCCTCCCCTCTTCTCTTCTTGTTCAATTTCTCTTGTTAATTCCTTTCCCACCAGTGTTTATTCTACCTATAACCCTTAATCTTTGATGAGTTTCTGAAATTTTGGTGTTTCTCTCTTGATATGTAAAAAATGAATATAAAAACTCCCTCTTTTCTTTCTTTACGTTGCAGATCTGTTTTTGGTGAGAAGAGGGGTACTTATGCTCTATAATTATTCTTATTTGCATTTAGGCCCCATTTTCTTTAAGTGTAATCGTTTTGCCCCCACTTCTTTTTAGTTTAGTTTATTTCCTTTAATTTAATCCAGCCTTTTTATATTTTTTTTTTTCGGGATTTACAAAAGTAAAAGAAAATAAAAAATATCAAACAAAATTTAATAAAATCAGAAAATTATCAAGAGAAAAAACCTTGGTCGCAAGCACAGATCCACCTACAGAAATTAGGACTGATCATGGAAACAAAACATCAATTTATATTCTAAATATTTATCTCTTCTAAACACTTGTTAGTTAACGGATCTGCCATATAACTAACCATAACCATCAAACAACCACAGTGTCCGCACTAGTAATTTAATTCAATGGCAGCCTTAAGAACTAGATAAATTGATTAATCAAGAAAACATAACTGTCTGCAATCTATGTTTGATTTGATTGAATGTTCTCCCTAAGATTAATAACGTAGATCAGCCACAATTATTAAACTCAGTTGCTTCACAAGTTCATATACCACAACTCTGGTTTTGATATCAAACTTAGCAATAGATTGTCTATAATAATAACTTAGAGTCTGCTCTAGCAATTAAAATAAACAATCATAGGAAAGATAAGCATAGGAGAACAAACATCATATTTCCCTCATATGACATCTATGTTTACTTAAATTTGGAGCGTTTATAGGCCTTTGAGTTAGGAATCCAAACAAATTGAGTTTGCATCAATTGGAGTTCTGTAGCTCCATATTTTCAAGTCAGAATGGTCAAAGGTCAACATTGGCAGATTGCGAGATTTGACTTTGAAGGCTGCGATTTCCATGCTCTTTCTTATTTTATTTTCTTGCCTTAGATGTCCAGAAAGGTATGGATGTAAGCTTTTTAATGCCACTAGAATCACTTCATTTCGACCTCTAGAGCTCACACTCTGCACAAAACAACGACTGAAGGTCAAATCTGCCAATTACCTCCAATTTACTTCTTTTTGCATCTTTCATCCAAAAGTGCCTTCAAAACATAAAACAAAGAATATCAAGGCATTTTATATATAAAACATAGGCAAAACACTAGTTAAATATGGGTGAAATTATCAAATAATATGGTTACATCATCTTCTATTAATTCTTGAGACGCATCCTAGTGGAGATGTGCATCGTGCAATTCATGATTTATGACCCAATTTTCATAAAGAACATGATCAACTTAGTGTTGGGAATCTGATTATAAAAGACCCTGTTTGCTAGTTTTTAAGAAAACAGGATGGGAAGCCTATCCCCAACCCATAGAGGGCGTTTAAGCCGTTCTTGAATGTAAAACCAAAGGAAGATGTGAGCCATAATCACAACTACGATTTGAGTCTTAGTTTGTAAAAATTTGTGTCTTTTAGTTTTATTAATAACATAATATTTTTCTATTTTGTTATCTTTTATATTTGTTTAAGTGTGTTTCAGGTTTGTCAGTGTTCGTTGCTTCAGGTGATGCCTTATATACTCTATCTTTCTACCTTAAGGACATTGAGGACAATGTATGGTTTTGGTTGGGGGGACAGAGTAGTAGTTGACATAAAAAAAATAACTAACTAACAGCTTTTGTTTTTAATAAAACCATTTAACAAAACTGTTATTACTAGAATGGCAGAGTAAGGGGGAATTTTATTAACTCTTGAGACGCATTAACTTTTGACCCCACCTCTGGATCCCGCTCTATTTTATTGCATGAGTTTCCGTAGGTCGTATTCCTTGGGGTAGCGATGGAATCGGTACATGGTGACGAGGAGGTCTGGCCGGCCAGATTTCAGTAACGGGTTAAAAGGGCCATAACTGTTGATCCGACTGTTGGATCACGATCAAATTTTAACTGGTGTTTCCAGATGCAGTTTTCATCGAGGTAGCAATGGAATCGCTACATGGAGATAAATAGCTTTGGTCGCCAAACATAAGTAATGGGTCAAAACGACCTTAACTTTTGATCCTTCCTTTGGATCCCGCTTTATTTTTTTTGCACGAGTTTCTGTAGGTTGTATTCCATCAGGTAGCTACGGAATCAGTACTTGGAGACGAGGAGATCTGGCCGGCGAGATTTGTGTAATTGGTCAAAAGGGCCAGAACTTTTGATGCGACCATTGGATCCCGATCAAATTTTAGCACGAGTTTCCGGATGCAGTTTTCGTCGAGGTAGCTATGGAATCGCTACACGGAGATAGGGAGCTCTGGTCGCCAAAATTTAGTAACGGGTCAAAAGGGCCTTAACTTTTGATCCCACCTCTGGATCCCGCTCTATTTTATTGCACGAGTTTTCGTAGGTCGTATTCCTTGGGGTAGCGATGGAATCGGTACTTGGTGACCAGGAGATCTGACCAGCAAGATTTGAGAAACGGTTCAAAAAGGCCATAATGTTGATCCGACAGATGGATCACGATTAAATTTTAACTGGTGCTTCCATATGCAGTTTTCATCGAGGTAGCTATGGAATCGCTACACAGAGATAGGGAAATCTGGTCGCCAAACTTTAGTAACCGGTCAAAAGGGCCTCAACTTTTGACCCCACTTCTGGATCCCGCTCTATTTTTCTGCATTAGTTTCTGTAGGTCGTATTCCTTGGGGTAGCGATGCAATCGGTACTTGGTGGCGATGAGGTCTGGCCGTCCAGATTTCAGTAACGTGTCAAAAGGGACATAACTGTTGATCTAACTGTTGGATCACGATCAAATTTTAACTAATGTTTCCAGATGCAGTTTTTATCGAGGTAGCAATGGAATCGCTACGTGGAGATAAACAGCTTTGGTCGCCAAACATAAGTAACGGGTCAAAACGACCTTAACTTTTGATCCTTCCTTTGGATCCCGCTTTATTTTTTTACACGAGTTTCTGTAGGTCGTATTCCTTTAGGTAGTTACAGAATCAGTACTTAGAGACGAGGAGATCTGGCCGGCGAGATTTGTGTAATTGGTCAAAAGGGCCAGAACTTTTGATACGACCATTGGATCCCGGTCAAATTTTAACACTAGTTTCCGGATGCAGTTTTCGTCGAGGTAGCTATGGAATCGCTACACGGAGATAGGGAGCTCTTGTCGCCAAACTTCAGTAACGGGTCAAAAGGGCCTTAACTTTTGATCCCACCTTTGGATCCCGCTCTATTTTTCTACATCAGTTTCCATAAGTCGTATTCCTTGGGGTAGCCATGGAATCGGTACTTGGTGGCGAAGAGGTCTGGCCGGCCAGATTTCAGTAACGGGTCAAAAGGGCCATAACTGTTGATCTGACTGTTGGATCACGATCAAATTTTAACTAGTGTTTGCAGATGCAGTTTTTATCGAGGTAGCAATGGAATCGCTACGTGGAGATAAACAGCTTTGGTCGCCAAACATAAGTAACGGGTGAAAACGACCTTAACTTTTGATCCTTCCTTTGGATCCCGCTTTACTTTTTTGCAGGAATTTACGTAGGTCGTATTGCTTGGGGTAGCGAAGGAATCGGTAATTAGTGACCAGGAGATCTGGCCCGCCAGATTTGAGAAACGGGTCAAAACGGCCATAATTGTTGATTCGATTGTTGGATCACGATCAAATTTTAACTGGTGTTTCCAGATGCAGTTTTCATCGAGGTAGCAATGGAATCGCTACATGGAGATAAACAGCTTTGGTCACCAAACATAAGTGACGGGTCAAAACGACCTTAACTTTTGATCCTTCCTTTGGATCCCGTTTATTTTTTTGCACGAGTTTATGTAGGTCGTATTCCTTCAGGTAGCTTCGGAATCAGTACTTGGAGACGAGGAGATCTGGCCGGTGAGATTTGTGTAATTGGTCAAAAGGGCCAGAACTTTTGATGCGACCATTGGATCC
Organism: Populus nigra; assembly: GCF_951802175.1. NCBI lineage: Eukaryota > Viridiplantae > Streptophyta > Magnoliopsida > Malpighiales > Salicaceae > Populus > Populus nigra. Next base: position 8,007,994 of record NC_084865.1, read on the forward strand.
CGGTCAAATTTTAACACGAGTTTCCGAATGCAGTTTTCGTCTAGGTAGCTATGGAATCGCTACACGGAGATAGGGAGCTCTGGTCGCCAAACTTTAGTAACGGGTCAAAAGGGCCTTAACTTTTGATCCCACCTCTGGATCCCGATCTATTTTATTGCACGAGTTTCCGTAAGTCGTATTCCTTGGGGTAGCGATGGAATCGGTACTTGCTGGCGAGGAGGTCTGGCCGGCCAGATTTCAGTAACGAGTCAAAAGGGCCATAACTGTTGATCCGACTGTTAGATCACGATCAAATTTTAACTGGTGTTTCCAGATGCAGTTTTTATCAAGGTAGCAATGGAATCGCTACGTGGAGATAAACAGCTTTGGTCGCCAAACATAAGTAACGGGTCAAAACGACCTTAACTTTTGATCCTTCCTTTGGATCTCGCTTTATTTTTTTAACACGAGTTTCTATAGGTCATATTCCTTCAGGTAGCTACGGAATCGGTACTTGGAGACGAGGAGATCTGGCCGGCGAGATATGTGTAAGTGGTCAAATGGGCCAGAACTTTTGATGCGATCATGGGATCCGATCAAATTTTAACACGAGTTTCCAGATGTAGTTTTCCTCAAGGTAGCTATGGAATCACTACACGGAGATACGGAGCTCTGGTCGCCAAACTTTAGTAATGGGTCAAAACGACCTTAACTTTTGATCCTTCCTTTGGATCCCGCTTTACTGTTTTGCATGAATTTACGTAGGTCGTATTGCTTGGGGTAGCGATGGAATCGGTACTTAGTGACAAGAAGATCTGGCCAGCCAGATTTGAGAAACGGGTCAAAAGGGTCATAATTGTTGATCCGATTGTTGGATCACGATCAAATTTTGGTGTTTCCAGATGCAGTTTTAATCGAGGTAGCAATGGAATCGCTACATGGAGATAAACAGCTTTGGTAGCCAAACATAAGTAACGGGTCAAAACGACCTTAACTTTTGATCCTTCTTATGGCTCCCGCTTATTTTTTTGCACGAGTTTCTGTTGGTCGTATTCCTTCAGGTAGCTACGGAATCAGTTCTTGGAGACGAGGAGATCTGGCCGGCGAGATTTGTGTAATTGGTCAAAAGGGCCAGAACTTTTGATGCGACCATTGGATCCCGATCAAATTTTAACACGAGTTTCCGGATGCAGTTTTCGTCGAGGTAGCTATGGAATCGCTACACGGAGATAGGGAGCTCTGGTCGCCAAACTTTAGTAACGGGTCAAAAGGGCCTTAACTTTTGATCCCACCTCTGGATCCCGCTCTATTTTATTGCACGAGTTTCCATAGGTCATATTCCTTGGGGTAGCGATGGAATCGGTACTTGGTGACCAGGAGATCTAGCCAGCAAGATTTGAGAAACGGTTCAAAAGGGCTATAATGTTGATCCGACAGATGGATCACGATCAAATTTTAACTGGTGCTTCCAGATGCAGTTTTCATCGAGGTTGCAATGGAATCGCTACATGGAGATAAATAGCTTTGGTAGCCAAACATAAGTAACGGGTCAAAACGACCTGAACTTTTGATCCTTCCTTTGGATCCCGCTTTATTTTTTTGCACGAGTTTCTGTAGGTCGTATTCTTTCAGGTAGCTACGGAATCAATACTTGGAGACGAGGAGATCTGGCTGGCGAGATTTGTGTAATTGGTCAAAAGGGCCAGAACTTTTGATGCGACCATTGGATCCCGCTCAAATTTTAACACGAGTTTCCGGATGCAGTTTTCGTCGAGGTAGCTATGGAATCGCTACACGGAGATAGGGAGCTCTGGTCGCCAAACATGAGTAAGGGGTCAAATGGGCCTTAACTTCTGATCCCACCTTTGGATCCCGCTTTTTTTTTTGCACGAATTTACATGGGTCGTATTGCTTGGGGTAGCGATGGAATCGGTACTTGGTGACGAGGAGATCTGGCCGACCAAATTTGTGTAACGGGTCAAAAAAGCCATAACTTTTGATCCGATTGTTGGATCCCGATCAAATTTTAACACGAGTTTCCCGATGTAGTTTTCCTCAAGGTAGCTATGGAATCGCTACACGGAGATAAGGAGCTCTGGTCGCCAAACTTTACTAACGGGTCAATAGGCCCTTAACTTTTGATACCACCTTTGGATCCCGCTTTATTTTTTTGCATGAATTTACGTAGGTCGTAGTCCTTGCGGTAGCGATGGAATCGGTACTTGGTGACGAGGAGATCTGACCGGCTAGATTTGTGTAACAGGTCGAAAAGGCCATAACTGTTGATCCGACTGTTGGATCACGATCAAATTTTAACAAGAGTTTCTAGATGCAGTTTTCATCGAGGTAGCTATAGAATCGCTACACGGAGATAAAGAGCTTTGGTCGCCAAACTTGAGTAACGGGTCAAAACGACCTTAACTTTTGATCCTTCCTTTGGATCCCGCTTTATTTTTTTGGATGAATTTCTATAGGTCATATTCCTTGGGATAGCTACGGAATCGGTACTTGGTGACGAGGAGAACTGGCCGACGAGATTTGTGGAACGGGTCAAAAGGGCCAGAACTTTTGATGTGACCGTTGGATCCCGATCAAATTTTAACACGAGTTTCCGGATGCAGTTTTTCTCGAGGTAGCTATAGAATCGCTACACGTAGATAACGAGCTTTGGTCACCAAACTTGAGTAACGGGTTAAAACGACCTTAACTTTTGATCCTTCCTTTGGATCCCGCTTTATTTTTTTGTACTAGTTTCTGTAGATCATACTCCTTCGGGTAGCTACGGAATCGGTACTTGGTGACGAGGAGATCTGGCCGGCGAGATTTGTGTAACGGGTTAAAAGGGCCAGAACATTTGATGCGACCGTTGAATCCCGATCAACTTTTAACACGAGTTTCTGGATGCAGTTTTCCTCGAGGTAGCTATGGAATTGATACATAGAGATAGGGAGATCTGGTCACCAAACATGAGTAACAGGTCAAATGGGCCTTAACTTGTAATCCCATCTGTGGATCCCGCTTTATTTTTTTGCATTAATTTACGTAGGTCGTATTGCTTGGGGTAGCGATGGAATCAGTACTTGGTGACGAGGAGATCTGGCCAGCCAGATTTGTGTAACAGGTCAAAAAGGCCATAACTTTTGATCCGATTGTTGGATCACGATCAAATTTTAACAAGAGTTTCCAGATGCAGTTTTCATCGAGGTAGCTATAGAATCGCTACACGGAGATAAAGAGCTTTGTTCGCCAACTTGAGAAACGGGTCAAAACGACCTTAACTTTTGATCCTTCCTTTGGATCCAACTTTTTTTTTTGCACGAGTTTCTATAGGTCATATTCCTTGGGGTAGCTATGGAATCGGTACTTGGTGACGAGGAGATCTGGTCGGCGAGATTTGTGTAACGGGTCAAAAGGGCCAGAACTTTTGATACGACCTTGGATCCCGATCAAATTTTAACACTAGTTTCCGGATGCAGTTTTCGTCGAGGTAGCTATGGAATCGCTACACGGAGATAGGGAGCTTTGGTCGCCAAACTTCAGTAACGGGTCAAAAGGGCCTTAACTTTTGATCCCACCTTTGGATCCCGCTCTATTTTTCTACATCAGTTTCCATAAGTCGTATTCCTTGGGGTAGCCATGGAATCGGTACTTGGTGGCGAAGAGGTCTGGCCGGCCAGATTTCAGTAACGGGTCAAAAGGGCCATAACTGTTGATCCGACTGTTGGATCACGATCAAATTTTAACTAGTGTTTGCAGATGCAGTTTTTATCGAGGTAGCAATGGAATCGCTACGTGGAGATAAACAGCTTTGGTCGCCAAACATAAGTAACGGGTGAAAACAACCTTAACTTTTGATCCTTCCTTTGGATCCCGCTTTATTTTTTTGCACGAGTTTCTGTAGGTCGTATTCCTTCAGGTAGCTATGGAATCAGTACTTGGAGACGAGGAGATCTGGCCGGCGAGATATGTGTAAGTGGTCAAAAGGGCCAGAACTTTTGATGCGATCATGTGATCCGATCAAATTTTAACACGAGTTTCCAGATGTAGTTTTCCTTAAGGTAGCTATGGAATCGCTTAACGGAGATACGGAGCTCTGGTCGCCGAACTTTACTAACGGGTCAAAACGACCTTAACTTTTGATCCTTCCTTTGGATCCCGCTTTACTTTTTTGCAGGAATTTACGTAGGGGCCAGAACTTTTGATGCGACCTTGGATCCCGATCAAATTTTAACACGAGTTTCCGGATGCAGTTTTCCTCGAGGTAGCTATAGAATCGCTACACGGAGATAACGAGCTTTGGTCGCCAAACTTGAGTAACGGGTGAAAACGACCTTAACTTTTGATCCTTCCTTTGGATCCCGCTTTATTTTTTTGCACTAGTTTCTGTAGATCGTATTCCTTCGGGTAGCTACGGAATCGGTACTTGGTGACGAGGAGATCTGGCCGACGAGATTTGTGTAACGGGTGAAAAAGGGCCAGAACTTTTGATGCGACCGTTGGATCCTGATCAAATTTTAACACAAGTTTCTGGATGCAGTTTTCCTCGAGGTAGCTATGTAATCGCTACACGAAGATAGGGAGCTCTGGTCGCCAAACATGAGTAAGGGGTCAAATGGGCCTTAACTTCTGATCCCACCTTTGGATCCTGCTTTTTTTTTTTGCACGAATTTAGATATGTAAACCCCCGTAAATATAAATAAATAAATAAATAATAATAATAATAATAATAATAATAATAATAAGAAAAACAAAAAACAACACATAGGATCGAAGTAATGATGTTTCGATGAGTAATGGATATTCGGTATGAAAGAAATGAATAAATAGTAGAAATGACAATAAATGTGTCATGTGAGAGAGAGAGTGATCTCCATAAATAAATTTAAAGAGATTGTTGAAGTCGAAAAGAGAGTCATGATTTTTAGTTTAAAACTTGTAACGTTAGCGAAACCAGTGATGAGTTTCAATGGATAAAAGAATAATAATAATTAAAAAAAACTAGAAGATATGTAAACCCCGGTCAAAACTCGTATTTTGACAAATTAATTATAAATGTGGTAATATTGAATTTATTGAGTATAAATTAAAGGGAAATGTCACGAGGATCTAAGTAAATAAATTAATGCATGAAATTCAGATTTTAGCGTAAAAGACATTGATTGTCTAGTTTTACGGTATCGATGATATATCTCAATCCGACCGTTGAATTGGGTTGAAATTTTATAAGGAATCTCCAGACATATTATTTTATATTAGGTTCAAATTTCGTGTCAATCAGAGTTTGGAAAGGATTTACGAGAGCACTGAAAATCGGGTAAATTGAAGAAGATGACACAAGGGGCATTAATAAGGGCATTTTTGTAATTTTATCAAAACAAATACTCTCCTCTCCTCTCTTTAAAAACAGAGCACGTCCTCTGCAAATGGAAAAACAGGAGGGAGACCATTTGTTTTGTCTCATTTTCTTCATTCTCTTCATTTCTTCAAGCTAAATCAAAAGGGAGTGTGCTTAGGAGGATTATATCCAAGAAAACAAATTAAATGACAACTTAGAGAGTTATAGAGCTTGAGAGAAACAAAGAGAAGAAGCTGGAAATTGGAAGAGGAGGACATGATTTTTGTAAAGTTTTGCAAGAATTCATTGAAATAAGTTAAAGTAGCAAAGGTAAGCAACATACCCTTTAGTAATTTCGTTTTTCTCTCTTGTTCTTGCATGAGGAGAAGAAAACCTCCAAGTTTAAAATTCTAGGGTTCATGTAAATATTTTGGGGGAGTAATTGTTCATGTGAATTTCAAGATTAATTGCATGATAATGGCTTGATTTGCTGAAAAATAGAAGGAATAAATTGATTTGAAACTATGGGTTTTGGGATTGCAACAGGGCAGGAACTTCGGCAGCCATATTTTGACTTTGCACCGTTGGATTAGATTGAGTTTTTGATATGTTATTATACTCAATGTCACCTACATTCTGACTGGAGGGATTGCAAATAGCAGACTTTGTTTGAGGGCTGTCACCGGAGGAACATTTCTGGAAAATCACCCTTCAAGACAACTTTGTTCGTCGGTCGTTATATCATCGTTTCACCGTTGGATTGGTCTGGATTTTGGATATATTGTTCATCCAGATGTTATATAAATTCTGAACGGTTTGGATTGGAAAAGAACACTCCTACCAGAAATTGTACTTCCCGAACAGCAGGTCTCTAAATTTCAGGTCAGTCCAGTATTGTTCTGATATCGGGAGGTTTAACCGTTGGATGTATGTTAATTTTGGATATGTTATTCTAATGATGATGATGTATAATTCCACCGTTTGGATTTATTATTCTAAATTTACATAATGATGTTTTAAGTTTGGTTTGAGAAATATTGAATGAGAATATGAGGTTTAGCATAAAAAGTATGTTTTGGGACTAAGGATAATGGCAATGGGTTTAATGATGATGGTTGTGTTTGTGTTATGTTTGAGTCATGTTTGATGTGTTGATGAGTGATGATATAGTTAAATTCTATAAAGAATAGTGATTGACTAATACTTTGGTTGTGTTAGAATGGGAAATCATGTTGTAAGTTGAATTATGATACAAGGAATCATTTTGAGTGTGCTTTTGGAAAAATTTGGCATGTGTAGTCATTGATGAAATTTAAGTTAAATTACATTGTTCGGTGATAGATTAAATGTCTTGGGACAAAAGAAAATCGGTGACGAAAAGTCATGCCCTTTGGACATTGAAGATCATTGATGAAAAATTGAATTAAATGGGCATTTAATGTTAGTGTAAATAAATTATAATGTAAATGAATTTAAATGACAAGTAAGAAAATAAAATACATTCATGAAAATTGTTTACGGAAGTATTCGATTTTGTGAATTTATGAATATTATGAATAAATCGGAAAGATTCAATAATGATTCAGTATGTTATATTAAAAATGTAGGAGAAGCATTCACTCGACTTCTCAGGAGCTCGTATAGTAGGAGCTTAAGGGGGGACTGCAAGAGGGGCACACCAACAACAAGGAAGAGCGAGTTGAGCTTCTGCAGCTGGTAGGTGTTCTATACCTACACTTTTTACACAGCGTTAATTTACTAACTTATTAAATTCTTGGTCTTTGCGTCTATGGGTGAAACCACAAAGAGAGAGGATAAAGTGAAATAAACGAGAATTTAAAAATGGATTTGAGTACTTGAATGGGTTAAGAATATGAATTACACTAATAGACTTCGTTGATGATCATTCCTCGAACTTGATTAGCCAGTCCCGAATGCGGAGGCTAATGATGTTAGTAAGGTTTACTAACATCGGCATAATCATCCCTGAAAACGAGGGATACTGAACTTGATTAACTATTCAGGTGAGAATAGTTAATGATATTGACCGGTGCTGTCAATATCGGCAATCACACGAAACTTGATTAGCCGGTCCCGAATGCGGAGGCTAATGATGTTAGTAAGGTTTACTAACATCGGCATAATCATCCCTGAAAATGAGGGATACTGAACTTGATTAACTATTCGGGTGAGAATAGTTAATGATATTGACCGGTGCTGTCAATATCGGCAATCACACGAAACTTGATTAGCCGGTCCCGAATGCGGAGGATAATGATGTTAGTAAGTGCTTGACCGCTTTTTATGATCGGCTTGTTTTAACTCGCAAGTGCACGAGTGTGCGATGTAGCAATTAACTCGGTAAGATCGAGGTCATATCCACAGAGAGCTAAATCTGGAAATTAAGCTAGGTAACAAAACAAAACTCAAGAGAAATTAAATTAACAATAACTTGGTTGAAAATGATTGATGGATTTGTTTTCAAAGATGAAAAAGTGTAAAATAGATTTTAAATGACAAGAAAAAGTAAGTCTTGGTCCAAATCAATTTTAATGGTGATGTATTGGTGATTTCTTCAACATATATAAGATAACTCAACCTAATATCAACGATGGTGATATTAGATCGGAAGATATTACAATGAAGTTTAAAAAGGTGAAGATTGATTATTGCTTAAGAATGAACAAGTATTTTCATATTAAGTAAGACATTGAATCAAGCAATCTCTATACCAAAACTAAGGTTTGTGCATAAAAATTCAAGATTATAACATTACCTAAATGATTTCTAAAATTTCTTTGCAATAATAAAACATTCATGAAGAAAATGAAAAGATAGACATTAAGATTCATTCATATCTTAAAGAACTCACCTCAACCACCATCATCCTTGATTTGGATCCAAGAAGAAGATTAGCCAACCATGATTATATATAATAACACTTTAATAAACATAAAATGACTTGAATCAAACTGAAATAATGAGTTTTACAAGCTAAAGAACCGAAATCTATAAAGAAGAACACAACACAATTTCAGTAAAAATTCGGACACAAATCTGACTCTAACTTTGGACAGCAATTCGACCCTTTTAGAAGCCTCCTCTGGAGATGGCTATTAGATACATATTTATAGGCCATTCTGTTAGCTTTCCAGATCATTAAAGAACAGCTCATTTGGACATCTGAGTCAAAAGTTATGGACAAAACACCGAAAGGTGTTCTGGAAAATCAAACCAGGTCAGCTTGGAGAACACTTTGGTGCACGTTTTTCTTCCTCCTTCATGAGTTGTCTCTTTCTTCTTTTGACCCAAAATAATGTCACAATGTCCCCTCCAGCTTTCCATCCATGTGCTTGCCCTCTTGGATCAATGAATTACCCAAATAAATCAAATGTTATTTATTGCGTGGACATGTAGGATCATGGATTGTGTTTGGGCTGATTTGGAGGGTGATTTGGGGCTGATTTGGGGCTGAATTTAAGCATCAAATAAGGATACAAATGTACCTATTATTTGGGCTAAGATTGACATTGAAACCTTGAGTGTTTGATGGTTGAAGTTTGCACACAACATAAGGCATGTTTGGGCTTGAAATAGATCATATGATATTCTTTTCTAGAATTGAACTAGAATTGATTTTTGGGACAAATTTGGAGCACTTATTTGAACCAAGATTTGCTTCAATCTTCAACTAAATTTCTCTTCAATTCTTTGTTCCGAATTCCGACGTTGAATTTTCTGAAATAATTCATTTAAGCTCCAAAAACCTATCGAGACATTAAAAGAAACTTCATTACTAAAAAGCACATCAATTATTATAAAAAACCCAAATAAAAATAATAAATACATATGTAAAATAAGAGACTTAATGATATTTTTTATGCACAATCACACCCCCCAACTTAGATTTTGCTAGTCCTCAAGCAAAACAAAACATAAAACCTTTGAAATAAAAAGAATAATAATAACATAATTAGGCTTGACTCATCACACTTAAAGGACCTATCATGCAAACATTGGTATCTTTAACTTAGTGTACACAATAACAAATAAAGAAAAATAAGCATACTCACATTCTCTAAATCAAACATCCATACAAAATTCCAAATTCAATCGTATTTATCATGCAACCAACATAATTGATTCACGCAAAAACTCAACTTGTAATCTTCCCTTCTTACTACTACAAACAAGATAGCAAACTAGAGAAATATCTATATATATTTTTTTCTTTTTTTCTTTTTTTTTCTTTTTTTTTTTGAAGATATTATTTATTCTTTTTCTTTAAGTGGTCACTTCCCTTTTGACGCGAATACAAACATTTGTGATGAATGCACCCGGTTACTCACAAAGTCACAAACTTAAAGTGCTTTGCATACTCATATTTCAAGCTGTCGTTTGACATAAAGATAAACATTTGTGATGAATACCCTTAGTTACTGAGCAACTCAAAACATTGGAGTAGATAGAACTTTGTACACATTTGTGTAATAATGATTACTCTATTTACTTAAACCTTGTTTAGGACTAGATCAAAAGGGATGATCACAAGTAAAGCATCACACTCATCTTTCATGCATAATCACACAACTCACACAACTTTTACAAGGAAAGATGTACTTCAATAATCTTAAGAAAAAAGTATGCTATATCTTGCTTTATAAGATATTATCTATCCCAAATTAAAGCATGCAATGTTCAACACAATAATGAATCCAAAAATGTAATGTTGATCCTAAACAAGTCTCATTCACATACAAATGCAAGTTTTTTTTTTTTAACAAGCATGGTTATCTCAAGCATTCAACATAATCAAATATCTAAAATTAAGTTTTTCATTATCCTCAATGTAAAAAAGAAAGAGAAGAAAAGTATAAAGATTAGAAAACTGTTACTCCCCTTTTGTTCTCAAGGATGAATGTCTGATTGAATTGGACATGAGCTGACTTCTTGCTTGATTTTTTTTTTACCTGCATATCACAACTAAAAGAAAACATTGATGTTTTTTTTTTTGAAAATAAAGAACCTCACACCCCCCAACTTAAAATAATGCATTGTCCCTAATGCATGAACAAGAAAATATAAGAGATGGACGAAAGAGAAAAGAAAATAAATAAATAAAAATGAAAAAAATAAAAATAAAAACTCATTACTTCTGACACTACAATGGTATTGGATCTTCAAGATCCAATGTCTCAACTTCAGCCACAAAGTTTTCAAGATAAGGTTTCAATCGATGACCATTTACTTTGAAAACATTTCCATTCTTAGGATTTTCTACCTCAAATGCACCATGCTCAGATATGGATTTAATCACAAATGGACCAATCCATTTTGTCCTCAACTTCCCAGGAAAAAGATGTAATCGTGAATTATACAAGAGAACCTTTTGACCAACATGAAAGGATTTTCTAAGAATATGTTTATCATGCAAGGCTTTCATCTTATGTTTTGAAATTTTTGCATTTTCAAATGCATCATTTCTCAGCTCCTCTAATTCATCCAATTGAAGCTTTCTATTTTTGCCAACCTCATTTTCATTGTCATTGAATTGCCGGATGGCCCAATATGCACGGTGTTCAATCTCAACAGGGAGATGACAAGGCTTTCCATAAACTAGCCTATAAGGAGACATTCCTAAAGAGGTCTTGTAAGCAGTGCGATATGCCCACAAAGCTTCAACTAGTCGTAGGGACCAATCTTTACGGTTTGGATTGACTGTTTTCTCTGGAATGTTCTTGATCTCCCTATTTGCCAACTCAGCTTGGCCACTAGTTTGTGGATGATAGGGGGTACTGACCTTGTGAATTACACCATATTTTCTCATCAAAATCCCAACAGGCTTGTTACAAAAATGCTTACCCCCATCACTAATCATAGCCCGGGGCATGCCAAAACGAGAGAAAATATTTTCTTTCAAGAATTTGACCACAACTCGATGGTCATTGGTTCGAGATGCAATGGCCTCCACCCATTTAGACACATAATCAACAGCTACAATGATGAATTGGTAACCAAATGAACTTGGAAAAGGTCCCATGAAATCTATCCCCCAACAATCAAATATTTCCAAAACAAAAATGGGGTTTAGGGGCATCATGTTACGCCTAGTAAGGTTACCTAGTCGTTGGCATCGGTCACATGCAACACAGAAGGCATGGACATCTTTGAACATGGTGGGCCAATAAAAACCACACTGCAAGATCTTGGCAGTGGTTTTCTTGGAAGAGAAATGCCCACCACAGGCTAATGCATGACAAAAATTAATTACACTTGGAATTTCATGATCAGGGATGCACCGCCTAACAATTTGGTCAGGGCAGTATTTAAATAGGTAGGGGTCATCCCAAAAAAAGGTACGCACGTTGCGCAAGAATTTTTGTTTGTCAAGTTTAGACCAATGAGAAGGAATCTGACTTGTGGCTAGGTAATTTGCTATGTCGGCATACCATGGAGAGCCAATGTAGGAAACAGTACCTGCACAAAATAAATTTTCATCAGCAAAGAATTCATTTATTGGAGATTCATCAATTATGGTCTCATAGCTTGAAAGATGGGACAAATGATCAGCCACTACATTCTCTACTCCCTTTTTATCTCGAATTTCAAGGTTAAACTCTTGGAGTAGGAGGATCCATTGAATCAAACGTGGCTTGGCATCTTGTTTTGTGAGCAAGTATTTCAATGCTGCATGATCAGTGAAAACAATAACAAGAGATCCAACCAAATAAGACCGAAACTTATCCAATGCAAAGACCACAGCTAAAAGTTCTTTTTCAGTTGTAGTATAATTCAATTGAGCATCATTCAAAGTCTTGCTAGCATAATAAATGACATGAGGTTTCTTATCTTTTCTTTGCCCTAAAACAGCCCCTACCGCAAAATCACTAGCATCACACATCAGTTCAAATGGTAAAGACCAATCAGGAGCTTGCATGATTGGTGCAGTGGTCAACAACCCTTTAAGCTTTTCAAAAGCTTCTTGACATTTTGATGTCCAATCAAATTGAACATCTTGTGACAACAAGTTACACAATGGTTTGGCAATGGTACTAAAAGAATGAATGAATCTTCGGTAAAAACCAGCGTGTCCTAAAAAGGATCTCACATCTTTCACACTCCGAGGGGTAGGTAATTTTTGAATGACTTCAACCTTTGACTTATCTACCTCTATCCCTTTTGAAGAGACAATATGACCTAAGACAATGCCATGTGTCACCATAAAATGACATTTCTCCCAATTAAGTACAAGATTCCTCTCTTCACACCTTTCAAGAACTTTTTCTAAATGCATTAGACACAACTCATAAGAATCCCCATAAACTGAAAAATCATCCATGAAAACTTCCAAAAAATTTTCCACCATGTCACTAAAGATACTCATCATACACCTTTGAAAAGTGGCTGGTGCATTACACAAGCCAAAAGGCATTCTTCTATAAGCATAGGTACCAAAAGGACAAGTGAAAGTGGTTTTTTCTTGGTCTTCTAAAGAAATCTCAATTTGGTTGTAACCTGAGTATCCATCAAGAAAACAATAGAAAGCTCTTCCGGCTACTCTTTCAAGCACTTGGTCTAAAAATGGAAGTGGAAAATGATCCTTCCTAGTCACCATGTTCAACTTACGATAATCAATGCACATACGCCATCCAGTTTGGATTCTAGTTGGTACTAGCTCATTATTTTCATTCTTCACTACCGTGACTCCAGATTTTTTAGGGACAACTTGGGTTGGACTAACCCATTTTGAGTTTGCAATGGGGTAAATGATACCCGCATCAAGTAGCTTAAGCACTTCACATCTTACTACTTCCTTCATGTTTGGGTTCAATCGTCTTTGCATTTGCCTCACAGTTTTAGCCTCTTCTTCAAGATAGATTCTATGTGTGCATAAAAGAGGGCTAATTCCTTTCAAGTCAGTAATAGTCCACCCAATTGCTTTCTTGTGTTTTCTCACCACTCTCAAAAGTTCTTGTTCCTGCTCTATGCTAAGTTTTGATGAAATCACAATAGGATATGATTCATCTTCCCCTAGAAATGCATACTTAAGATCACTCGGTAAAGGCTTCCTTTCTGGTTTATAAGGTTGGACAAGAGATGCCTCAGCTTTCACTTGGGGTGAAATCAAAGGCTCAAACGATGGGGTCCATTGACCTATTGACATAAGAGGCATTGGATCTAGATAAGTCTCGATTTCTCTTACTTCCTCATCAACACATTCCAAAGAATAAAATCTTTCATCATGAATTAAAGTTCTCTCCAATGGATCCTTTATCCATTCTCTCTCAAAGTGTTCTTGACAAACTGTTTGGATCAAATCCACCTCTCTAATGTCCTCATGTTCACCAATTTGTTTGGAGACATTGAATATGTTCATCTCCACAGTCATGTTCCCAAAAGACAATTTCATCACCCCATTCCTACAGTTGATTAAAGCATTGGATGTAGCTAGGAAAGGTCTACCTAAGATGACTAGGATGGGAGCATTAGAACCTTGAATTGGTGCGGTGTCTAACACTACAAAATCAACAGGAAAGTAGAATTTATCTACTTGGACCAACACATCCTCAACAATACCCCTGGGAATCTTGATTGACCTATCAGCTAATTGAAGGGTGATTCGAGTAGGCTTGATTTCTCCTAAACCTAATTGTTCGTAAACAGTGTAGGGTATTAAATTCACACTTGCTCCTAAATCCAACAAAGCTTGGTCTATCTTATGATTTCCAATAATGCATGAAATGGTAGGACAACCAGGATCTTTGTATTTGGGAGGGGTCTTAAACTGGATGATGGCACTAGCATGTTCAGTTAGAAAGGCTCTTTCTTTCACATTCAATCTCCTTTTGACTGTGCATAAGTCCTTGAGGAACTTTGCATAAGAGGGGACTTGTTTAATTGCATCAAGGAGTGGAATGTTGACTTTCACTTGTTTGAACAATTCATAGATTTCCGAGTTCATAAGATCATGTTTAGGTTTCCCTAACCTTTGTGGAAATGGTGCTCTAGGAACAAATTCTACATCACTCACTTTGACTCCAATTTTGCTTGAATCATCTCCTTTCTCACTCATCTCTTTCTCATTTATCTCCCCTTCTTTGTCACTCAAGCTCTCATTTGTCACTTGTGTTTTGATTTCCTCTTCACTTTCCCTAGATTCCTCCTCCACAATACTTCTAGGAATCTCAAAACCTATAGCTTTGTCAACAATCTTTCCACTTCTAAGGGTAGTGATGGCTTGGACTTGTTCATGGTTTGAAGGTTCACTAGATGAGGATTCACTCATGTGTACCTGACCTCTAGGATTTGGCATTGGTTGAGCTGGGATCTTTCCCTTCTCTTGAATGCTTAGTGATTGAGTCAACTTGGTTAGTTGACTTCGAATGTCATCTAAGGTCCTATTGGTCTGGTCTTGAAATTTGTAAGCTTGGTTGTTGATTCCTCCTTGTGTTTGCATGAATTGTTGAAGAGTATCCTCTAGGGATCTCTTATGAGGTGGTTGGTATGTATTATGTGTGGGAGCATGAAATGGTTGGGGTGGAGGTTGAAATGTTTGAGGTACTGAAGGGCCCTCATTTCTCCATCCAAAATTTGGGTGGTTCCTCCATCCAAGATTGTAGGTCTCAGAGTAGGGATTGCCTACTTGGTTTGAAAATGGCTTTCTAGCATTACTTGAATCAGAAGTTTGGCCATATAGCACTTCCTTGAAGGCTGGAATGGTAGGACACTCAGTTGTCCTATGCCCTTTGCTCTCACAAACAACACAACTTTCCTCTTGTTGTTCACTCATGACATGCACTTTTTTAATCTCAAGAGACTCTACTTTCCTAGCCAATGAGGCTAATCTAGCATTGAGGTCATCAGTCTCTTTCAATTGGAACTTCCCACTTGAATGAGAAATGGTGTTTCTAGACTCAACATGAAGTGGGAGAGAAGTCTCCCATTGCTTTGTGTTTTCAGCCAATTGATCAAAGAAATCAAAGGCTTCACTTGGTTCTTTGTCATAAAACTCACCATTACACATGGTTGACACTAGCTTTTTAAAATCTGCGGTAAGAGAGTCGTAGAAGAAACTCACTAATCTCCACATCTCAAAACCATGGTGGGGGCATGCATTTAACAAGTCTTTGAACCTTTCCCAAGCTTGGTGAAATGACTCATTTGGACTACAAGAAAAATTCATCATTTGACGTTGTAAGGCTGCCGTCCTATGAGTGGGGAAGTATTTTTTCAAAAATTCAGCTTGCATTTCTCTCCATGTACCTATAGACCTAGGACGCAAGGAGTTTAGCCAAAGCTTGGCTTTATCCTTTAGAGAGAATGGGAACAATTTAAGACGAATAGTTTCCTCGGTGCATGTTCTATCAATAAAAGTATTACATACCTCTTCAAAGTCTTTAATGTGTATGTATGGATTTTCAGAATCCATACCGTGAAATGTGGGAAGAAGTTGAATCATGCCCGGTTTCAAATTGAAAGCTTGTTGGTTAAGAGGTAAGATAATACACGAAGGTGTACTTTGTCTAGCCGGGTGAAGATACTCTCTAAGAGTTCGAAAATTAGGTTGATCATTGAATTGTGGAGGTCCATTACCTTGAACACTCCCTTCACCCTCTACATCTTCAACATTAGCCATGATAAAAAAAATAATAATATAACAATTATATGAATACAAAAGGAAAGGAAAAGAAAAAGAAAAATAAAAAAAAATGATTGCAAATAAAAGTAAATGAAACGTAAAAGATAAAGTAATAGCTCAAAAATAAAAATACAACAAATTAAGAAAATCACTCTCTAACTAATAAGCAATATTAACAACAATAAATATTAAAAGATAATTATAACAAGGATGAATAAAAGGCGGTAGTACCGGCCAAGCACTTCAAACAATAAATATAAAAGAAATAACAACAATAAACAACAAAATAAAATAAAATGAACAAAAGGCGGTAGTACCGGCCAAGCACTTCAGACAATAAATATAAGAAAAATAACAACAATAAACAACAAAATAAAATAAAATAAACAAGAGGCGGTAAAACCAGCCTTATAATATAAACAATAAATATTATAAACTAATTAGAATAGACAATAAAAGAAAAATGGTTGAACAACCAAAATCCAACAATTAATAGTCCAGTCCACAATCCAATATCCGAAAAGTTGAGGTCAAATTATTTTTTTTAGGCGGTAAAACCAGCCATTTGATTTTTTATTTTTATGTATTTTTTTTTGTTTTCCAATAATCAAATAGAAATTTGTTACCTTTGCTTGCTAGCTCCCCGGCAACGGCGCCAAAATTGCTTGACCGCTTTTTATGATCCGCTTGTTTTAACTCGCAAGTGCACGAGTATGCGATGTAGCAATTAACTCGGTAAGATCGAGGTCATATCCACAGAGAGCTAAATCTGGAAATTAAGCTAGGTAACAAAACAAAACTCAAGAGAAATTAAATTAACAATAACTTGGTTGAAAATGATTGATGGATTTGTTTTCAAATATGAAAAAGTGTAAAATAGATTTTAAATGACAAGAAAAAGTAAGTCTTGGTCCAAATCAATTTTAATGGTGATGTATTGGTGATTTCTTCAACATATATAAGATAACTCAACCTAATATCAACGATGGTGATATTAGATCGGAAGATATTACAATAAAGTTTAAAAAGGTGAAGATTGATTATTGCTTCAGAATGAACAAGTATTTTCATATTAAGTAAGACATTGAATCAAGCAATCTCTATACCAAAACTAAGGTTTGTGCATAAAAATTCAAGATTATAACATTACCTAAATGATTTCTAAAATTTCTTTGCAATAATAAAACATTCATGAAGAAAATGAAAAGATAGACATTAAGATTCATTCATATCTTAAAGAACTCACCTCAACCACCATCATCCTTGATTTGGATCCAAGAAGAAGATTAGCCAACCATGATTATATATAATAACACTTTAATAAACATAAAATGACTTGAATCAAACTGAAATAATGAGTTTTACAAGCTAAAGAACCGAAATCTATAAAGAAGAACACAACACAATTTCAGTAAAAATTCGGACACAAATCTGACTCTAACTTTGGACAGCAATTCGACCCTTTTAGAAGCCTCCTCTGGAGATGGCTATTAGATACATATTTATAGGCCATTCTGTTAGCTTTCCAGATCATTAAAGAACAGCTCATTTGGACATCTGAGTCAAAAGTTATGGACAAAACACCGAAAGGTGTTCTAGAAAATCAAACCAGGTCAGCTTGGAGAACACTTTGGTGCACGTTTTTCTTCCTCCTTCATGAGTTGTCTCTTTCTTCTTTTGACCCAAAATAATGTCACAATGTCCCCTCCAGCTTTCCATCCATGTGCTTGCCCTCTTGGATCAATGAATTACCCAAATAAATCAAATGTTATTTATTGCGTGGACATGTAGGATCATGGATTGTGTTTGGGCTGATTTGGAGGGTGATTTGGGGCTGATTTGGGGCTGAATTTAAGCATCAAATAAGGATACAAATGTACCTATTATTTGGGCTAAGATTGACATTGAAACCTTGAGTGTTTGATGGTTGAAGTTTGCACACAACATAAGGCATGTTTGGGCTTGAAATAGATCATATGATATTCTTTTCTAGAATTGAACTAGAATTGATTTTTGGGACAAATTTGGAGCACTTATTTGAACCAAGATTTGCTTCAATCTTCAACTAAATTTCTCTTCAATTCTTTGTTCCGAATTCCGACGTTGAATTTTCTGAAATAATTCATTTAAGCTCCAAAAACCTATCGAGACATTAAAAGAAACTTCATTACTAAAAAGCACATCAATTATTATAAAAAACCCAAATAAAAATAATAAATACATATGTAAAATAAGAGACTTAATGATATTTTTGATGCACAATCAGTAAGGTTTACTAACATCGGCATAATCATCCCTGAAAATGAGGGATGCTGAACTTGATTAACTATTCGGGTGAGAATAGTTAATGATATTGACCGGTGTTGTCAATATCGGCAATCACACGAAACTTAATTAGCCGGTCCCGAATGCGGAGGCTAATGATGTTAGTAAGGTTTACTAACATCGACATTATCATCCATCGGCATAATCATCCCTGAAAATGAGGGATACTGAATTTGATTAACTATTCGGGTGAAAATAGTTAATGATATCGACCGGTGTTGTCGATATCGGCAATCACATGAAACTTGACTAGCTATTCCTGAACTGAAAGCTAATGATGTCAAGAATCTTGACATCAACATTTCCGGAAATATTCCAAGATATTATGGAAAGAAAAATCTGATTGGCTATTTCATATTAGAAATAGTCGATAACATCAATCAGTGGTATTAATTTTGATGTTTACAATGAACTTGATTAGTCGATCCTGATATGAGAGACTAATAACACTAATGAAAATTTATTAGTGTCAGCATTCCCTTCCAAGTTTTAGGGGAGAGGTATTATAATGATATTTCCAACAGGGAATAATTAAAAATATTAATGAAATGGGGATTGACATCTTGATAGGATTATTCATTCGGCCTTGAAGAGGCGGATATTCATTGGAAATTATGGAATAAGATGGGCGGAGGAACTAGTTACCCGGTGATGGGCTAGTGGCATTATTTTTGTTTTCTAATGATCAGAATATACAACTTGAGTTAAACTTGTGTGGTGTTAATATTGTCAGGATGACTGACTTGTCAGATTATAAATGGAATGTTGGATGATACCTAATTGTTAAACAAAAATGGTAATTTGTGTTTATGTTATGGATTATTGAAGAAAAAAAAAAGAGAAACTGATGAAGATTTAATTCTTGTGAAGGATGGAGGCAAATATCATATCGCTTGGGACATGAGAATAGAAGTTCATTAACCATGGTAGGTGTTATACACTTAAGGAATGCAATGCTATATATATATGATGTATTTTGAATTAATTAATGAATTGTAATTGATATAATTTGAGAATCATGTCCTGCGCACATGGAGGATGTCAAAGAAATTATGACTAATAATGTAAATATGTTGTATTAAGGTTTCGTGTTGTTGCTGGCATGATAAGAATTTGGTGATAATTATAATAGTGTAATAAAATGCTAATAATAGTGATAGATAATGAAATTTGGCCTTAATTATAGTGGTCAAATGAGATTAGGTTGATGAATTAAATAGAATGATGTATGCATGGTATTCACATTATTTGAAGATGGATCGGATGTGAATATTGTGAAAATGATGGCAGGTTTCATGATAATGAGAGATTTTACTGAAAATCTAAAGAAATATTGGGATGTGTCGAAATGGGCACAAGAAATTTGTAAGTTGAATATATTTATAAACTAAAATTGGACCGAAATCATGACGAGTTTGACAACTTATATGGAAAAGCCATAATGGGTATAATAGATGTTGGGATTGAAAATGATATAAAGAGATAGAGGGAGAGGGAGAGAAATCACATGGTAGATATTATAATGAATTAAATGCGCTCGTGAGGTGAAACAAGACACAAAATGAAAATGTTGAATGATTCTAGGAAGGATGAATAGAGATGTAATAATGGAAGGATAAATGAGAATTCCAAGGAACCATGATTGCATATCGTTGAATATATGTTTAATTACTTATGCATGTATTGTGTGATTTTTCTTTTATGCTATATTTATTATATACATTATGAAATTGCAGGTCCTTCAGATTCACGCCAGGAGTAGCGTTTTAGGTCCTCTAGTCTCCTTTTGTATGATTGAATAAGAAGATGAACATTAATGTATTTTGTCTTTAAGGATCTAAATGACTTAATATGTAATAGTACTCCTTTTACATTAAGTATCGGACATAAAAATGTATTATTCTGTATTTGTAATCTTAGTTTGTTTACTTGTAATTATTATGAATTATGTGTGTTAATGGGAAAGAAATGAGCATGCGAAATGTGAGGCATGTACCATGAATGATGTGTTGTTAAGGTTCTACATGATTATGATATGATTGAGAAATGAGTATAACTATACAAGATGATTGTCGATAACTTGGGACCTCCAGGTATAAAGGAAACTCTGCCGAAATTTCAGTGGAAATTTCGGCAAGTCTCGGATAAGTTCGGTGGATGAAAAAAAAATACCCATTTTTGTAAAAGTTAAGGCTCAAAGTTCTTTTATGGATGTACTAAATTACAGAGTGTTACAATATAGGTCGTATTGCTTGGGGTAGCGATGGGATCGGTACTTGGTAACGAGGAGATCTGACCGGCCAGATTTGTGTAACAGGTCAAAAAGGCCATAACTGTTGATTCGACTGTTGGATCACGATCAAATTTTAATAGGAGTTTTCAGATGCAGTTTTCATCGAGGTAGCCATGGAATCGCTACACGGAGATAAAGAGCTTTGGTCGCCAAACTTGAGTAACAGGTTAAAACAACCTTAACTTTTGATCCTTCTTTTGTAGGTTGTATTCCTTGGAGTAGCTACGGAATTGGTACTTGGTGAAGAGGAGATCTGGCCGACGAGATTTGTGTAACGGGTCAAAAGGGCCAGAACTTTTGATGTGACCGTTGGATCCCGATCAAATTTTAACACGAGTTTCCGGATTCAGTTTTCCTCGAGGTAGCTATGGAATAGCTACACGGAGATAAGGAGCTCTGGTCGCCAAACTTGATTAACGAGTTAAAAGGGCCACAACTTTTGATCCGACCGTTGGATCCCGATCAACTTTCACAGGAGTTTCCGTATGGAGTGCTCCTCGAGGTAGCCATGGAATCGCTACATGGAGATAAGGAGCGCTGGTCGGCCAAACTAGAGTAACGGGTCAAAAGGGTCTGAACTTTTAATCCCACCTTTGGATCTCGCTTTATTTTTTTTCACGAGTAAACGTAGGTTGTAATCCTTGGGGTAGCCATGGAATCGCTACTTGGAGATAAGGAGCTATGGTCGGCCAAACTATAGTAATTGGTCAAAAGGGTCTTAACTTTTGATCCCATCTTTGGATCTCGCTTTATTTTTTTCACAAGTTTACGTAGGTCGTACTCCTTGGGGTAGCTGTGGAATCGGTACTTCACGACGAGGAGGTCGGCCGGCCTGATTTGAGTAACGAGTGAAAAGGGCCACAACTTTTGATACCACCGTTGGATCCCGATCAACTTTTCACACGAGTTTCCGTATGGAGTGCTTCTCGAGGTAGCCATGGAATCGCTACACGGAGATAAGGAGCTATGGTCAGCCACACTAGAGTAACGGGTCAAAAGGGTATTAACTTTTGATCCCACCATTGGATCTCGCTTTATTTTTTTTCACGAGTTTACGTATGTCGTAATGCTTGGGGTAGCTGTGGAATCGGTACTTCGTGACGAGGAGTTCGGCCGACCTGATTTGTGTAACGGGTGAAAAGGGCCACAACTTTTGATCCGACCGTTGGATCCCGGTCAACTTTTCATACAAGTTTTCGTGTGGAGTGCTCCTCGAGGTAGCCATGGAATCGCTACACGAAGATAAGGAGATATGGTCTGCCAAACTAGAGTAACGGGTCAAAAAGGTCCTAACTTTTGATCCCATCTTTGGATCTCGCTTTATTTTTTTTCACGAGTTTACGTAGGTCGTAATCCTTGGGCTAGCTGTGGAATCGATACTTGGTGCCGAGGAGGTCTGGCCTGCCTGATTTGAGTAACAGGTTAAAAGGGCCACAACTTTTGATCCGACCGTTGGATCTCGGTCAACTTTTCACAGAAGTTTCCGTGTGGAGTGCTCCTCGAGATAGCCATGGAATCGCTACACGGAGATAAGGAGCTATGGTCGGTCAAACTAGAGTAACAGGTCAAAAGGGTCTTAACTTTTAATCCCACCTTTGGATCTCGCTTTATTTTTTTTCACGAGTTTACGTAGGACGTAATCCTTGGGGTAGCTGTGGAATCGGTACTTGGTGACGAGGAGGTCGACCGGCCTGATTTGAGTAACGGCTGAAAAGGGCCACAACTTTTGATCGCACCGTTGGATCCCGATCAACTTTTCCCACGAGTTTCCGTATGGAGTGCTCATCGAGGGAGCCATCGAATCGCTACACGGAGATAAGGAGCTGTGGTCGGCCAAACTAGAGTAACGGGTCAAAAAGGTCCTAAGTTTTGATCCCACCTTTGGATCTCGCTTTATTTTTTTTCACGAGTTTACGGAGGTCGTAATCCTTGGGCTAGCTGTGAAATCGAAACTTGGTGACGAGGACGTCTGGCCGACTTGATTTGAGTAACAGGTTAAAAGGGCCACAACTTTTGATGCGACCATTGGATCCCGGTCAACTTTTCCCACGAGTTTCCGTATGGAGTGCTCCTCGAGGTAGCCATGGAATCGCTACGCGGAGATAAGGAGATATGGTCGGCCAAACTATAGTAATGGGTCAAAAGGGTCTTAACTTTTGATCCCATCATTGGATCTCGCTTTATTTTTTTCACAAGTTTACGTAGGTCGTGCTCCTTGGGGTAGCTGTGGAATCGGTACTTCGCGACGAGGAGGTCGGCCGGCCTGATTTGAGTAACGGGTGAAAAAGGCCACAACTTTTGATACCACCGTTGGATCCCGATCAACTTTTCACACGAGTTTCCGTATGGAGTGCTTTTCGAGGTAGCCATGGAATCGCTACACGGAGATAAAGAGCTATGGTCGGCCACACTAGAGTAACGGGTCAAAAGGGTCTTAACTTTTGATCCCACCATTGGATCTCGCTTTATTTTTTTTCACGAGTTTACGTATGTCGTAATGCTTGGGGTAGCTGTGGAATCGGTACTTCGTGACGAGGAGGTCGGCCGACCTGATTTGTGTAACGGGTGAAAAGGGCCACAACTTTTGATCCCACCGTTGGATCCCCATCAACTTTTCACATGAGTTTCCGTATGGAGTGCTCCTCGAGGTAGCCATGGAATCGCTACGCGGAGATAAGGAGCTATGGTCGGCCAAACTATAGTAATGGGTCAAAAGGGTCTTAACTTTTGATCCCATCATTGGATCTCGCTTTATTTTTTTCACAAGTTTACGTAGGTCGTGCTCCTTAGGGTAGCTGTGGAATCGGTACTTCGCGACGAGGAGGTCGGCCGGCCTGATTTGAGTAACGGGTGAAAAAGGCCACAACTTTTGATACCACCGTTGGATCCCGATCAACTTTTCACACGAGTTTCCGTATGGAGTGCTTTTCGAGGTAGCCATGGAATCGCTACACGGAGATAAAGAGCTATGGTCGGCCACACTAGAGTAACGGGTCAAAAGGGTCTTAACTTTTGATCCCACCATTGGATCTCGCTTTATTTTTTTTCACGAGTTTACGTATGTCGTAATGCTTGGGGTAGCTGTGGAATCGGTACTTCGTGACGAGGAGGTCGGCCGGCCAGATTTGAGTAACGAGTTAAAAGGGCCATAACTTTTGATCCTACCGTTGGATACCGATCAACTTTTCACAGGAGTTTCCGTATGGAGTGGTCCTCGAAGAAGCCATGGAATCGCTACACGGAGATAAGGAGCTATGGTCGGCCAAACTAGAGTAACGGGTCAAAAGGGTCTTAACTTTTGATCCCACCTTTGGATCTCGCTTTATTTTTTTTCACGAGTTCACGTAGGTCGTAATCCTTTGGATAGCTGTGGAATCGAAACTTGGTGACGAGGAGATCGGCCGGCCTGATTTGAGTAACGGGTGAAAAAGGCCACAACTTTTGATCCGACCATTGGATCCCGGTCAACTTTTCCCACGAGTTTCCGTATGGAGTGCTCCTCGAGGTAGCCATGGAATCGCTACGCGGAGATAAGGAGCTATGGTCGGCCAAACTAGAGTAACAGGTCAAAAAGGTCCTAACTTTTGATCCCATATTTGGATCTCGCTTTATTTTTTTTCACGAGTTTACGTAGGTCGTAATCCTTGGGCTAGCTGTGAAATCGAAACTTGGTGACGAGGAGGTCTGGCCGCCGTGATTTGAGTAACAGGTTAAAAGGGCCACAACTTTTGATCCGACCGTTGGATCCCGGTCAACTTTTCATACAAGTTTCCGTGTGGAGTGCTTCTCGAGGTAGCCATGGAATCGCTACACGGAGATAAGAAGATACGGTCGGCCAAACTAGAGTAACGGGTCAAAAAGGGCCTAACTTTTGATCCCACCTTTGGATCTCGCTTCATTTTTTTTCACGAGTTTACGTAGGTCGTCCTCCTTGAGGTAGCTGTGGAATCGGTACTTCGCGACGAGGAGGTCGGCCGGCCTGATTTGAGTAACGGGTGAAAAAGGCCACAACTTTTGATACCACCGTTGGATCCCGATCAACTTTTCACACGAGTTTCCGTATGGAGTGGTCCTCGAAGAAGCCATGGAATCGCTACAAGGAGATAAGGAGCTATGGTCGGCCAAACTAGAGTAACGGGTCAAAAGGGTCTTAACTTTTGATCCCACCTTTGGATCTCGCTTTATTTTTTTTCACGAGTTTACGTATGTCGTAATGCTTGGGGTAGCTGTGAAATCGAAACTTGGTGACGAGGAGGTCTGGCCGCCGTGATTTGAGTAACAGGTTAAAAGGGCCACAACTTTTGATCCGACCGTTGGATCCCGGTCAACTTTTCATACAAGTTTCCGTGTGGAGTGCTTCTCGAGGTAGCCATGGAATCGCTACACGGAGATAAGGAGCTATGGTCGGCCACACTAGAGTAACGGGTCAAAAGGGTCTTAACTTTTGATCCCACCATTGGATCTCGCTTTATTTTTTTTCACGAGTTTACGTATGTCGTAATGCTTGGGGTAGCAGTGGAATCGGTACTTCGTGACGAGGATGTTGGCCGACCTGATTTGTGTAACGGGTGAAAAGGGCCACAACTTTTGATCCCACCGTTGGATCCCGATCAACTTTTCACATGAGTTTCCGTATGGAGTGCTCCTCGAGGTAGCCATGGAATCGCTACACGGAGATAAGGAGCTATGGTCGACCAAACTTGAGTCACGTGTCAAAAGGGTCTTAACTTTTGATCCCACCTTTGGATCTCGCTTCATTTTTTTTCACGAGTTAACGTAGGTCGTAATCCTTGGGCTAGCTGTGCAATCGGTACTTGGTGCCAAGGAGGTCTGGCCGGCCTGATTTGAGTAACAGGTTAAAAGGGCCACAACTTTTGATCCGACCGTTGGATCCCGGTCAACTTTTCATACAAGTTTCCGTGTGGAGTGCTCCTCGAGGTAGCCATGGAATCGCTACACGGAGATAAGGAGATATGGTCGGCCAAACTAGAGTAACGGGTCAAAAGGGTCTTAACTTTTGATCCCACCTTTGGATCTCGCTTTATTTTTTTTCACAAGTTAACGTAGGTCGTAATCCTTGGGCTAGCTGTGGAATCGGTACTTGGTGTCGAGGAGGTCTGGCCGGCCAGATTTGAGTAACGAGTTAAAAGGGCCATAACTTTTGATCCTACCGTTGGATACCGATCAACTTTTCACAGGAGTTTCCGTATGGAGTGGTCCTCGAAGAAGCCATGGAATCGCTACAAGGAGATAAGGAGCTATGGTCGGCCAAACTAGAGTAACGGGTCAAAAGGGTCTTAACTTTTGATCCCACCTTTGGATCTCGCTTTATTTTTTTTCACGAGTTCACGTAGGTCGTAATCCTTTGGATAGCTGTGGAATCGAAACTTGGTGACGAGGAGGTCGGCCGGCCTGATTTGAGTAACGGGTGAAAAGGGCCACAACTTTTGATCCGACCATTGGATCCCGGTCAACTTTTCCCACGAGTTTCCGTATGGAGTGCTCCTCGAGGTAGCCATGGAATCGCTACGCGGAGATAAGGAGCTATGGTCGGCCAAACTAGAGTAACGGGTCAAAAAGGTCCTAACTTTTGATCCCATATTTGGATCTCGCTTTATTTTTTTTCACGAGTTTACGTAGGTCGTAATCCTTGGGCTAGCTGTGAAATCGAAACTTGGTGACGAGGAGGTCTGGCCGCCCTGATTTGAGTAACAGGTTAAAAGGGCCACAACTTTTGATCCGACCGTTGGATCCCGGTCAACTTTTCATACAAGTTTCCGTGTGGAGTGCTTCTCGAGGTAGCCATGGAATCGCTACACGGAGATAAGGAGATATGGTCGGCCAAACTAGAGTAACGGGTCAAAAAGGTCCTAACTTTTGATCCCACCTTTGGATCTCGCTTCATTTTTTTTCACGAGTTTACGTAGGTCGTGCTCCTTGGGGTAGCTGTGGAATCGGTACTTCGCGACGAGGAGGTCGGCCGGCCTGATTTGAGTAACGGGTGAAAAAGGCCACAACTTTTGATACCACCGTTGGATCCCGATCAACTTTTCACACGAGTTTCCGTATGGAGTGCTTTTCGAGGTAGCCATGGAATCGCTACACGGAGATAAGGAGCTATGGTCGGCCACACTAGAGTAACGGGTCAAAAGGGTCTTAACTTTTGATCCCACCATTGGATCTCGCTTTATTTTTTTTTCACGAGTTTACGTATGTCGTAATGCTTGGGGTAGCTGTGGAATCGGTACTTCGTGACGAGGAGGTCGGCCGACCTGATTTGTGTAACGGGTGAAAAGGGCCACAACTTTTGATCCCACCGTTGGATCCCCATCAACTTTTCACATGAGTTTCCGTATGGAGTGCTCCTCGAGGTAGCCATGGAATCGCTACGCGGAGATAAGGAGCTATGGTCGGCCAAACTATAGTAATGGGTCAAAAGGGTCTTAACTTTTGATCCCATCATTGGATCTCGCTTTATTTTTTTCACGAGTTTACGTAGGTCGTGCTCCTTGGGGTAGCTGTGGAATCGGTACTTCGCGACGAGGAGGTCGGCCGGCCTGATTTGAGTAACGGGTGAAAAAGGCCACAACTTTTGATACCACCGTTGGATCCCGGTCAACTTTTCATACAAGTTTCCGTATGGAGTGCTTTTCGAGGTAGCCATGGAATCGCTACACGGAGATAAGGAGATATGGTCGGCCAAACTAGAGTAACGGGTCAAAAGGGTCTTAACTTTTGATCCCACCATTGGATCTCGCTTTATTTTTTTTCACAAGTTTACGTATGTCGTAATGCTTGGGCTAGCTGTGGAATCGGTACTTCGTGACGAGGAGGTCGGCCGGCCAGATTCGAGTAACGAGTTAAAAGGGCCATAACTTTTGATCCTACCGTTGGATACCGATCAACTTTTCACAGGAGTTTCCGTATGGAGTGGTCCTCGAAGAAGCCATGGAATCGCTACACGGAGATAAGGAGCTATGGTCGGCCAAACTAGAGTAACGGGTCAAAAGGGTCTTAACTTTTGATCCCACCTTTGGATCTCGCTTTATTTTTTTTCACGAGTTCACGTAGGTCGTAATCCTTTGGATAGCTGTGGAATCGAAACTTGGTGACGAGGAGGTCGGCCGGCCTGATTTGAGTAACGAGTGAAAAGGGCCACAACTTTTGATGCGACCATTGGATCCCGGTCAACTTTTCCCACGAGTTTCCGTATGGAGTGCTCCTCGAGGTAGCCATGGAATCGCTACGCGGAGATAAGGAGCTATGGTCGGCCAAACTAGAGTAACGGGTCAAAAAGGTCCTAACTTTTGATCCCATATTTGGATCTCGCTTTATTTTTTTTCACGAGTTTACGTAGGTCGTAATCCTTGGGCTAGCTGTGAAATCGAAACTTGGTGACGAGGAGGTCTGGCCGCCTTGATTTGAGTAACAGGTTAAAAGGGCCACAACTTTTGATCCGACCGTTGGATCCCGGTCAACTTTTCATACAAGTTTCCGTGTGGAGTGCTTCTTGAGGTAGCCATGGAATCGCTACACGGAGATAAGGAGATATGGTCGGCCAAACTAGAGTAACGGGTCAAAAAGGTCCTAACTTTTGATCCCACCTTTGGATCTCGCTTTATTTTTTTTCACGAGTTTACGTAGGTCGTCCTCCT